>NC_086323.1:134581723-134890723 GCF_036172605.1 Pelobates fuscus | reverse complement strand
GGGTGAGATCATCAAGATTGATGATTTAAGCTAAGGAGACGGTGCGACCATGGTGAGACCCCAAGCTAGCTGATGGATACCAGGTAAGTATACTGCTCATTTTAACCTTTGGGGTTAAATAGTCGAAGTAGTTTGAAGGACACTATAATATGCTAGAAATGCATGTTGGTGTGTTGAATGCTACAGTTTTCTTTTAAGCTGTGTAGTCACCTTGAGGTTCTTTAAATCTAGCCATTGGAAAGTAAACCTTTAAGAGATAGTTAAGCCTGTGCTTTCGAAAGTTAAATGAACACTATAGCATTAGAAATATATACCTGTATTCCTAATGCTGTAGGTTTCCTGTCCATAGTTATATATAGTTCCCCCCACACCCCCATTTGCAAAAAAAATAAAATAAATAGAAGTTTTACTTACCTTTTTCGTGCTCACCTCTCTACCTCCCATGGCCTCTTCTGGTGACGGTCCTTGGGGACCTGATGTATTAAATGTGCAGGGAGCAGCACAAGTGCATCCAAGCTTCCCCAGTGGAAAGCATTGTATTAAATGCTTTCCTATGAGGCTTCACGTCACGTGTTTAATCGGTCAGTGCAGAGGATGTGCCTCTAGTGGCTGTAGAGATGTATTAAACCCTTTGAGATAAAGTGGTCTGAGTGCCTTTAGTGTACCTTTAAGAGTACATTTATCAGGCTGCTGAATATCAGGGTTTCTGGCCATCCTTACTATTTATGTAGGATACCTATTAAAGATATATAAAGTGTGGCTTATTTTTACGCCTTTATCATACCATTGCCCATTAGAATAGAATGTAACATGCATCTTACTTGTTACAAAGTTCCATTACCACTTTAATGAGACCAGTTTGTCTATTGCTTTTCATTCTATCCATGACTGTTCTAGATTGTTAGGGTCTTTGCCGTGTTCTTGACCCATGTCCTTTAATCCTGACCAATCTGTTGGACTGCCGCCCCATATGTCTTTGAGCTCATGACTTTCTTCCTTCTTCTCTGTCATCCATTCTTATCACTATACCTTGCACCCACACACTCTGTGTTCTCAACCTTGCTCTGTCCTAATGAGATGTTCTAATAATAGGAGCAAAAGAAAGAGAGTGAGCGTGCTTGTTTTGTGAGCTTGCTGTCACCTCCAAGAAGATGACAGGCAGGTAGGTCACTGCTGTGCAGGTGCTAGGCAGGCAGATAGTTAACATTCTCTAATTTCGTGTTCCCCTCACTTTTAACAAAGAAGTCAGCTTTCCCCCCCTCGTAGCCTTGACAACGGATTATATGGCAGTGAGGCGCTAATAAATACGTTTCACATGTCTCTGAATGAGCTTTTCTTTACATAAGCTGAAAAACTCAACTTGAGAAGTTCAGAATTGTCATTAATGCACCAACTTCTTTTTTCTCCTACAGTATGTTTTGTGCCAGGGCTGGATGTAAGAGCAATATGGCACAGTCACATTATTTGGCAGGGCTAGATCAAATCCTTACACAGAGATTGTGTTTCGCACAGCAACATTTTCTGTCAAAAGACACATGGACTTGTCAGTAGACCATCTGGGCCTTAGCACACATCAGAACACATTTTAGGTCTCATGTAGAAAGTGGGTAAAAAATCAGCAAACACCCTGGCACTTAATGCATTCAAGAATGTGCCTCACAGGTAGAGTAGCAAAAGTCATCAGAAAACCCATTGGTATACTAAATAAAATTAGTGATGCGATAAATCCAACCTTAAATGAACCCTGTATTCACTAACATTCTCCTTTTAAAGTTGCTATAATGCCTATAGTCGTTCCCTTCTTGAAATAGTCCTTAATTGTAGTATTTGACTTATTAGAAGTCACTAATCCAAGCCCACTGAATAGGAGAGCTGGAGCCATTACTTCCCGACTCTCATACCCAGGCATACCTCAAGCATGCATGTGCAGTGCTATCTTCTTATCATAGAGAATTATTATTATTATTATTATTATTATTAGTAGTATTTATATAGTGCCAACTTATTCTGAGGCACTTTACAATATCATAGAAGGGATACATTTAACAATAAATGAGACAATTACAAAATGTTACAGGTACAATAGGTTGATGAAGACCCTGCTCAAACAAGCTTACAGTCTAGAGGAGGACGGGGTATAAAAACACAATAGGGATCAAGGGTAACAACAAACAAACAAGGTGGGAAAGTAGCAAAACTGGAGGTGAGAGTGGTGTGTGGCCCTTTAGAAGAGAGCATGAGACAGATTTGTAAAACAGAAGTTACTCTGGGAGGCCATAAGCTTTCCTAAAGAGATGGGTTTTGTGGTACTTCTTAAATAATTAAAGACTAGGGGAAAGTCTGATGATGGTAGGCAGGCTGTTCCAAAGAAAAGGAGCTGCCCGTAGGAAGTCCTGCAACAGCAAATTCATTGCATTCAAGAGACAAGAGAATCATTAGTGGATCTTGACAAGTGCAGCACATGCGCATATGGTCCCCTGTGCTCCTCTTAGAGGAATGGACCGTTATCCTGGAGGCATGCAGAGAGATGCGGACAGCAGCGCCAAGAGAGATTCGGAGCTGGAGACAAGGGAAGTAAAATTATTATTATTTTTTTTATTTACAGTTCACACTGAAGGGAGGTTCTAAAACTAACTAGGGGCAGGAAGACTATAGTGTTAGGAATATACATCTGTGTTCTTAATGCTATATTGTTCCTTTAAAAAAAAAAAGTGTTTGAGTGATTCTTGATTTTTGACTCTCCTTATATCAAATGTGTAGTTGGTAAGTTTGAGTTCAAAACTTTCATAGTAAAAATGTAATATAAAAAGATAACATAATATATAGCATGTTTGAACAAGCAAATACCTACATAAAACTCTTTATTTTGGTGAGAAAATGATAGGGACCCTGAAAATGAGCAGAGAAGGCCTTGGCAGAGGTAGATATATTGATTTTGTTTTTGTTTTAATTGGGAACTAGCTGTCTGGAGAAGGTAGATAGAAGGTGGGTTTTATAAAACCCTTATCTGACAGCTTTTTTAAGGTGAAAGTGTCACTTCTGTGGATGTTATGGTTCCTCATTCCCTGGCCCTATTAAACACTATTGAAGTGTCTAGTATGACGAGAAATACATAGGAGGTAATTAAAAAACCTGACTCCAAAGCATACATATGTTTAAGGCAATGCATTCACTTACTGGTGCTCCAAGTGTGCTCATGAGTATTCAGAAATATGTAGAGGAATGCCAGCTGTCCCGGGCTTTGCCGGGACAACCAGGCATTCAATGTGACTTAAAAAATAATAATTTTGCCTACCTTTGCACTAAACCTTTCATCGTTGCCTTACTTTGCAGCACATGCAAACAGTAGATGTTTTCAAACATGTATATTACATTGAATGATGTCTGTTCAATAAACCGATGATCGTGGAGAATTGAAATGTTACGAAATGTTTGCTAAGTTGGGTATTGTTTCTATTTCTGGCACTATGGCCTACGTTTTTCAATATACTTAGAAATTCTCAACAATTTAGTGAATTACCTCCTTTATTTAATCACAGTCAGGATTTTCTTTACTATAGTTAGAATTCAAAGTTAATTAAAAGTAAATGAAAAGCAAATTTTAAATTTAAGGTCAACATAACCAAACTGGAAGTCAGCTGTGCTTTCAGTTCGGATACTGTGGGATTAAATTTGAAATTCACTTTGCAATCTCCCTTTAGCAAATAACCCTGAATGAAATCTCAAGACCATCATATGCATTCCTTGGTGTGACTTCTGTGAACACTAGAGGGCGATACACATCTAGTTAAAATGAAAAACAGAGATCGTATTAGTAGAATCACGATCAGGACACAATGGTCTCTGACTCGCTTATTCCTATGTGTGCACTGTATAAGAGACCCTTCATCCTTAGGACATTTTTGGTATGAATCTGTACTCCCATGGTGTACTGACATGTGACTTCATTCTTATTGTTATTATGAAAACAATAATAGTTATTGTTGTTTTTTTTTTTTTGTTTTTTTTATGAAGCCCAATGTGCTGAAAACTGCTCCTTGGTTGTGCTGAATAAACAAGCTCAAAATGTTGAAATTTTGAGTAATTTATGGAAAACTCTACCACTCAGGGGGGTTATTTACTAAAGAATATTTTTTTTTGTGAAATGAAAACCGGATTTAAAATCAAAGTAGCTGATTTTAAAAACTTATCAAACTCCTTCACAATGTTGGCTGGTAAAATTTAAAGATGATGGAGCACTAGACTTTAAATACAGAATTTGATTCTGACTCCTGGCTCTGCACTTTGCATTACATGTACCCCTAATCCAATGAGATCCCATATCCTGTTGAATACCATGAACCTATAGTAACTAATTTGTTGGGAATAACAAGCACTTTAAAGAGGTCTACCTTCACTATATGACACTATTTCCCAATGACATCACTGGAAGACAGAACACTATTTAGGCTTCTCTTTTAGGGAGTCAAGAATCAAATCAGAATCAAATGGTCAAATGAAAAACCCATGGGGGATGTCATAAATACTGTAAGAGCAGTAGGTAGTTGTTATAGGTCTATACCTAGAAATTGGCCAATGTTAAAAATAAAATGCCCCAACATATTGGCATATTGAAATTCAATGGGGAGTTTGAAGATGCGGCTGAGTGGTGAATTTGGCCAGTACAAACAGATAGGAGGAGCATTTGGCCGCCGTCCAATTGGTAAGTATACATTTGCTCGCTTTTATATGGTTCAAGTTGCACAGCTGAGCGGTGCATTCAGCCTGCTCGACCTGAGAAGGGGATTGGTTCAATGTCTTTGAACAGGTAAGTTTTGTGACACCCTGGCATGCTCCCTCACTCCCAGTCCTGTTTTCATACCTCCCAATGTTGGAGGTAGAGTATCATACCTCACAACATTTCAAATAGACAAAGAATTTTAAGAGTGTGTCTAGGCACGGGGCTGTTCTGAGAAATTTTAGGTGACTTACTAATAATTTCTGCAACTAAAACATATTTTTGAACAAGAACAATGTATCTTATTTACAGAGAGTGATATCTAAACATAATTATTGTAGTTTAAATGCACATTACTGTATTTTTACACTAGAGCTCTGAAACACTCAGACACACCAACATGGCATATGCATAGTCCCCTTTTGGCATATGCTTAATCTATCCCATACCCCAAAAATACTCAGGCACCTTGCATTGGGAAAATTATTATCACAGCTTTAATGATATAAGATAAACATATAAAATGATAAGGTCATTGTCAACACAATACATAATACATTATTAACCCCCATTCCTTTAACATAGCTCTCCCAACAATGACCCACATAAACAATCATTGATACCACCTATAACATATAAATAAATAAACATAAAAACATAAACCATTGCCACCGAGGGCATGATTTCCCAGCTTTCACAATGTAGGGGCATACTAAGATACACCCTACACACACCAGGTTCGGAGCTACCAACAAGCTCAAACCTACCAATACCATTCCAAACCTAACTGTTTTTGGTGAGCCAAAACTATCATACATATGAACAAATTACCTACTCAGCAACTTTGCTATCCATCCCCCGCCGCCGTGACCAAGGGAGAGCTACACAAGAAAAGGGAGGGATTGTGGGACAACAATAGGTAAGTGAGAAATAAGTAAGATGGCCCCTAAATCTAAAATGGCCCCTATATTTACTCCCCTTACCCAAAACTTCACCCCCAATATCCACATAGCCAATCCATACATACCCCTGTTCTATGGCTGTCTCCTATCAATGGCAAGGCTCATTCCCCTTAGTTGCGCTGCTCCATGGGCTACAATATGCAGTTCCTACAAAACAGGGACATTAGGAGAGAAAAGAGGGACAGATGTATTTTTACCCAGAATATCACTCCTAAATAGCGACAATTAGGAGGCATGTAGTAGCAGCGTGCTCCAATTGCAAAATCAAGTAGATCATTCATCTACAGGCTCCAGAATGAACTGTTGTAAATAGTTAATTGATTTATCACAGGCAGTACATGATTCATAAACAGCACTTACAAGGACAGATGGGCAGAATGCTGAATTTGTGAATGTCAGGGGAAAAAAAAAATTCCAGTTAATATTAAACCTGGGGCTATATTCTAGAATCCTAAGGCAAAAGTATAACAGCACACTGGTACTTATTACCACTTTGATTGCATGGAAGTACAGCAGCCATGGTTTATAACATCACAATGAGCACAGTGTGAACAGTCCATTCAATGCATGTTATTACAGGCACAGCAGAGTAAGCGTGAAGTAAAAAATGAAAATAGGTTACTTTAACACACACGGTTTCAGAAGTAGGATTATCTCTACCTAGCAATAAATGACTGACCTTGACAGGACTGCTAGTTTTAGAGTAGGCATAATAACCATAACTAGAACTAAATGGCAGTCATGTATTCTAATGCACATAGATTCATTCTGCGTGGGTGAGAATTCCATAGATTTATCCCCACGGCATCCCAGTGTACCACTTCCCTGCATTTGTTCTAGACCATTTAAACAGACATGTGAATCACAAATGTTAGGCGGAACTAGACAAATTTTACAAATTCTCAAATTTGGTGCTTTTTTTTCCAGCTCAGATATTTTGGCCTAAAATTTGCAATTTTCTTGGCAGTTCTGCAAAAACATTTTTAGTCAATAAATCCCTTAGCACATCAAAGAAACTGCAGAGACCGCTGCTTTGAAATAAACTACAAGTGCTCCTAGCACAGAAAAGGTCACTCATTGACATGCAAATCAATTTATAACTTTTTTGACATGCGTTTTTCTTGTATGTACGTAGTGGGGAATTACGATCCAGCATACACATAACTAACCCCATTCAACCCCCCAATAACGACAGACAACTTAGTATGAATGAACAGGCCACAGCATTTATTATAACATAAATAAATTACTGCATAACACATCCATAACTTTATTTATTAAAACTCTTCTTTTCTGTAACCAAATTGTTAGAAATAAATAATCATAAATTAACATATATACATATATAACTCAACACATAGTGTTATACAGTGACCCAACCGTCCTTGCCAATAAACATACAGTGGTTCCTAATCACTACTTCCTCTAACCTACCCCCTTGTCATAAATCATATCCTTTCAATGCCTGCCATCAGCCGACCTTATCCACGCTCGATGGGCACGACATCTCAGGCAACCTAATGTTAACCCTTTGAAGCAGGGGAGGTTGAGACCTGCAAACATAATGAAACTTACTCCATCCTTAAACATAACCACTCAAACTTAATTGGCAAGGACATACCCCCGGCTCGTTGTGACTAACTTATACTACAAGGGGCGGGCGGGCAGGCGGGCGGGAAGCTGTTTGCTGGCTCGAATCCCAAGTGGCACTGAGGTAAGACCTCCCCCCTACTAGCTCACATAGACCTAACCCCACCCACACACACTTCCCAAGACACTCCCACGCCTCTATGCCCACACTCCTACATGTGCCCTTGTCCGCTTAGCTGCGCTATCTCCCCAGGGCCTGGATTTTTTTGTTTGTTATTCTGCCTCTCACTGTTAAAATACACCTACCATTAAAATTATGACTGAGCATTTCTTTGTAGCCAGCCAGCCAGCCCACAGGCCACCAGTTAGGCTTACAGCCAGCAAGCCCACAGCCTGCCAACCGCAGCGAGCAAGCCACAGCCTGCCAGCCAGCAAGCCACAGCCAGCAAGCCAACAGCCTGCTAGCCGCAGCCAGCAAGCCCACAGCCTGCCGGCAGTAGCCAGCAAGCCCACAGCCTGCCAGCAAGCCCACAGCCTGCCATCCGCAGCCAGTAATTAAGGTAAGAGGAGCCAACTTGGCCTAGGTATCAGCGAGCTATGTTGTGTTGCTATATTGTGAATAGGAACCAGAGTGTTGGAGAGACTCCCCTCCAGGCCCCATTAGACTCCATTGTAGTCTCTAATGGGACCTGTAGGAAATTCTTTACAACACACTCTCTAAAGGACACTGATATAGCCTCTGCTAGAATACTCCCCCCCTCCATGGCCCATTAGCCCTCAATTGTAGTCTCTACTGGGGCCTGGAGGCGACTGTTTCCAGCTGGGACACTGAGATGGCCTCTGTTAGAAAGACCCCCTTCCAAGCCTATTAGACTCCATTGTAGCCTGGAGGGGATTCTTTCTAACACACTCTCTAAAGGACACTGAGATAGCCTCTGCTAGAAAGACCCCCCTCCATGGCCCATTAGCCCTCAATTGTATTCTCTACTGGGGCCTTGAAGGGATTATTGCACTTTTGTTCCTTGTGTCTAAAGATTGTGTAGGGTGTGGCTGGAGGCGGTGCATGGAGGCAGGACATGGGTGGCGCTTGCTGCGGAGTATGGGTGGGGCCTGTAAGGGGGCCCTTGATTTATTTTGCCCGGGGGCCCTGAGGGTTCTCAGTCCGCCCCTGGCTGTGTCTAGTGCGATAGTATTGTGAAACTTTGGAGTTATGTCCTACCTGTTGGACACTGGGGGGGGAGTGGGCAACACTAGTTTCACTTTCAATCAGATGTTAACTTTAGAACTTTTTATCTCCTGCTTTAAATTTATCTTTCATCGCACACAGGAGGCTCCTGTAGGGTCTAGAAGGCTATTAACAAAACTGGATTTACATAACTCAAAATTAAACAGAATGTGCAATAAAGGAAATTTGAATATTAAATCTCTTTTTACAGGAAGTGTTTAGGAAAGCTATGCAAGTCACTTGCAGGGAGGTGTGAATAAGACTGAATAAACAAAGTGATTTAACTCCTAAATGGCAGAGAATTGAGCAGCGAGACTTCAGGGCATGATCTATACACCCAAACTGCTTAACTAAAGCTAAAATAGTTTTTTGGTGCCTACAGATTTGCAAAAGGCAGCTAAAGATCTAGGCCAGCTCTGCCACCTGCATGTTTCGTATGGTGATGAAACTCAGGGTAAGTTGTCATTGCAAAGAAAAAATGAGTTACCTGCACACTAACCCAAATACCTATGCATATTTAAACAAATGGAGGTTATTTAGTAACTCCAATGGCCATTAAATGAAAAACCAACCTGCCATGTCAAGGAAAACCAGATGGGTCCTACACTAACAATTTACCTTGCTTCCTTCAGCTTCAAGCAAAGAAATCTCTAATGGGAAAGAGAGGGATATTTTTCTAAACCCTACATACTTATTAACAGGCGTCAAGTCCTGGGGGAAAAAGTGTGGGTACTCACCCAAGATCCACCTCCCCCCCTAAAAAAATTATACGCTTGTATGCATATATATAGTTGGGTGAAAGGGTGACAGTGTGTGGAGCCTGAAAGTAATTGGGGATTGTGATATTGTATGTAGGTGGTGTCAGTGTGTGTATGGGGATGATTGCGTGCGTGCATGTTTGGGGGGAGTGACGGTATGTATATGGATGGAGTGACAGGGTGCGTATATGGGGGAGTGAGGGTGCTGTGACAGGGTGTGTGAGGGTGCTTTGACAGGGTTTATGGGGGGATGGTGTGTGGGGAGATAGGGTGGGGATGGCTGTGACAAGGTTTGGGTAGGGGGTCTGTGAGAGGGTAGTGGATCTGTGACGTGGGTAGGGGGACTGTGAGGTGGGTAGGGAGATGTATGGTGGGTAGGGGGTCTGTATGGTGGGTAGGGGAGTTGTAAGGTGGGTAGAGGGCATGTAAGGTGGGTAGGGGGGTTGTAAGGTGAGTAGGGGCTGTGAGGTGGGTAGAGGGGCTGTAAGGTGGGTGGGGGGTTGTAAGGTGGGTAGGAGGACTGTGAAGTGGGACGGGGGCTGTAAGGTGGGTAGGTGGTTGTAAGGTGGGTTAGTGGGTAGGGGGGCTCACTGACAGACACACACACACACACACCCATTCACAGACACACTCACTCACAGACACACACATTTCCCCCAAACACTCACAGATAATTTTTTTTAAATCCACCCAGCCTCCCTACATTTGGGAGAGTTGGGTTGATTTTTTTTACCTGGGATCCAGTGGGGCTGCTGGCCGGTCTGTGCAGGCAGGAAGGCAGGCGGGCGATTAAACTCCAAGTGGACAGCGAAGGAGCTCTGTCATACAGGAACGGCGTTCCTGCTGTGGAAAAAGTGCAGGAACGTCTTTCCCATGCATTCCTGCAGGACTCAAGCCCGGCTTATTAACCCTTACTAGGGAACACACGGGGTGGGCGGTAGCTTTGTAACAAGTTGTTTATTCCCTAAGCCTGACTTGGTTACGAATACACCACATTTATGACAATAAATTCCATTGCTGATTACCCTCCTGTTGCTGCACTAAGACGACTCCACTTCTTATCTGTGATCATCTATAGCTGTATGCTAGGATTTCTCCCTATCCTGTACCCCCCGCCCCCTTCCCATCCTCCTCTGTTCCTTCCCTCACATTTGTTTAGGGAATATAACGACGGTATTAATCTGTCTGGGTATATTTATCGTCTACGCTGCGCTTGCCACTTTGGGGAGTCCTCGCGGCACTAGTTCGTAGAGTAACGTTCGCCTATTTGGGCCATTCACTAACCAAACGCGCACATTACGTTATGCGCTCATTGAATATTTCCTTTGCGTTTGCTGGTTCCGCCGCGAACGCGCGTTTGATCGCGGACGTCAGCGTTCGCTTATGACTTACCTGTGGAACGCGACTACAATCGCATTCGATGGATGTTTTCCCATTGGGTTTGCATGTTTGCCGCGAACGATTGTTCGCTCACAATGGCATTTGTGGCTTAACCCCGTTCTCGGATTCTTTCACTGCCCTGTTCGTGAGTTTCTCCCCGTGAATTCTATTGCGGATTTGTGGGCTTTTCAGTGGCCATCTTGGATCTTGCATCGTCAGAGTCCCAGCCGCTTTATTATCATCAGCAAAAAGACACACCTTACCATCAATACATTCTGCAATATCACTGATAAAAATATTAAAGAGAATGATCTCTGAGGTACCCCACTGGTGACAAGACCATGCTTCGAATATACTCCATTGACTACAACCCTCTGTTGCCTGTCACTCAGCCACTGCCTTACCCATTCAACAATATTGTTATATAACACAACCGTAATATCTTCTGTTTTAACTGGGTGCAACTATTTACAGATGCATGGGTTCTACAGACAGTACAGTGCTATCACATAGAAGTCAAGGTCTCTCCGACTCAAAGCTTACCACCACATCCACTCTATTTCACAGCCACAGACACCAGTCTTATAGATCTGCAACAAACAGATCTATGTATGAAAGGGGCCATAGAACTGGCCACCTACCGGGTAGGTTTCATCAGCAATATGTTCCTCGTGTGGAAAAAGTCTGGGGAATACCGTTCGGTAATCAATCTGCGGGACCTAAATGTACACGTTACCTATCACCAATTCAAAATGGAAGGTATACACCTATTATGAGATCTTCTCCAAAAAGGAGATTAGTTCACCTGTCTAGATCTCAAGGATGCATATCTCTCTGTCCCAGTACACAACGACAGTCATCCGTTCCTGAGGTTCCTATGTAAAGGAACACCTTGACAATTCACTTGCCTTCCATTCTGACTAAGCTCAGCACCGTGGTGCTTTACAAAGATTGTGAAACCAGTGATGGCCTACCTTCGGGGAATGGGTATCCAATGCATAGTATATCTAGACAACATACTTCTGTTTGGTCAGCTACAACAATAACTAGTGTCACAGACGGCATATACTGTGAAGGTATTATAATCCCTGGGTTCCGTAAACTGCACGCAGTCCACAATGACTCCAGCTCAATGTGTACAATTCCTGGGCTTCGACATCGACTCAAGGTCCTGTACATTTTGACTTCCAACAACAAAGGTCTCAGCAATCCGAAAGGAGATTCACAGGATCCTGCATTGGGATCGATCTTGCTCCTTATGTAAGCACGGGTTGTGGGCCTCCTATACCTCTCCATCCATGCAATATTCCTGGGCCCACTGCATTATCGCGCCTTGCAACACCTGAAAGCATGTTTCCTATTGTGCATGGACAGCGTCTCTGCAGTGCGATATATCAACCACGTAGGAAACACCTGCTCCCAAAAATTGACAGATCTCATGAAGGAAATCTTTGAATATGGTCTTCCACGCAACATAACATTGATGGCAGAACATCTACAGGGGGATACCAACCTGACAACGGGCTGGTTCTCCCAGAATTGGTGGAACAGCAGCGACTGGCAATTGGTTCCACGCATATTTGCGGAGCTAAACAAATGTAGAGGTCCATCCGAGGTAGACCTTTTTGCGTCTTGCACCAACTGCCAACTGCTGACCTTCTACAGCTGGTTACCAGATCCAGAGAGTTGAGCAGTGGACACATTCCTGTAGAATTGGCTGGCCAGAGGAGTGTATGCCATCCCACCCTTTGCTATGATGGCAAGAGTATTCCACCGCATCAGATTCCAAGAAGTGATGGTTCTCCTGTTGACACCTCTATGGCCGAGTCAACCATTGTTCCCGGACCTTCTCGCATTGTCATGCGAGGACCCTCTCCTCCTGCCAGATGAACGGATGATGCTCAGATATCCCATGGGGAACCCACATGCGATGCTCCAAGATGTACGCCTATCTTTGGTAGCCTGGACTCTTTCAGGGGTTCATGGTGCACCAAGGAGTTATCTGCAGCGGCTAGAGACATCCTTGGGGAGTCGTGGGCTCCAGGAACTAGGAAATGTTACCTCTCGGCCTGGCTCTCATGGTCTAATTGGTGTGTGGGATGGAATCTCGATCCCTTTACGGCCTCTGTCTCCTCCAAGTTGAATTATCTGCCATCATTGTTTTCGGAAGGTAAGTCTTGCCGCTCTATTAACATGGTTCACTCAGCTATATCAGCAGCTCATTCTCCAGTCCAAGGGAAACCTATAGGACCCTCTGATTTGTCGCCTACTTCGAGGCATGTGACTGCGAAGACCACTGGCCCTGAAATACTCCACCCTTTGGGATGTAGGCCAAGTCCTACGATTCTTAAAGGAATGGCTTTCTAATGCTAACCTGTCCCTGAGACAACTGTTGCCAAATTGACTCTCCTCCTCTGGTCTCCTTCCATCGGGTTTCAGATGTACGGGCTTTTGATGCGGACGCCTTTTCTTTTTCTCTGCAGGGAGTTAGATTCCGGGTATCGAGACGTACGAAATCAGACTGGACATCAGTTTTCTACCCCTTTTTTCTATCGGAACCCCAGATCTGTGTGGTACAAACTGTATGTGCTTATTTAGGGGCTACTACCATGATACAGCCTAGATCCTCTTATCAACTGTTAATCTCTTATGTTAAGCCACATGGTCCGGTTTCAGTTACCACCTTGTCACGATGGGTGAGGTGTCTTTTATCTCTATCCGGTATAGACCCATCGTTTTGGTGCACATTCAGTTTGGGCTGCGGCGTCGTCATCCGCCTTTGCCGCGGGAGCCTCCTTGCCGGACATTTTAGCAATGGCGGATGGGTCGTGGGAGTCCACTTTTCGGACCTTTTACTTTCGTCCTCCTCCGAATGCCACGCTGTCCCTGTTACTTTAGCGTTAAAATTGCAAAATATGAAGCCTCCTGTCATGTGGTAAAATTATAGATTATGCTAGTTTTAGCGTACTAATAAAGGAAGGCTATTTGAGCTGTTATCCGTCCTAACCTCTCTTGCTACCCTTTTTTTCTCTCCTAGCATACTAATAATCTTAATTTTAATAATGACAGGAGGCGATTATTCCCCCCCCCCCCCCTTTGTCTTTTCTCTTCCCTCCCTGGGATTTAGGATTCTAGCTATGGCTCATATAGTTTTTCCTTACTAATACTGTTTAGTTGACTCTCACTGTTAAATGTATTCACATGTATGCTATGCATCTCTGTAGTATGTTTACTATTATCTATAATGTAGTATGGTATCGATGTGTTAGTCAGTTAGACTATGTTACTAGTTAGTTAGCCAGACTATGGGTGCTCATGTTTCAAGGTTATTGGCTATACCACTAAAACATTCTCAGTCTCGTATCAGCTTAATGCAACACAACACCGCATTTGAATGTATTCATGAGAAGATGTTTCTACATTCCGGCTGTCGTATGGATTTTATGGGGACAATCCTTATTCATTAGAACTTGTTGTATGTTTCCTGGTTCGAATTTATCATTTGTTTTGACTTGTGATCTTGCTATTTTTCAAGAGGAAATGCCTCACTGGGAGGGGCTTGTTATATAATATGCTTGTCTCTTATTGGTCATTTCTTTTTCTATGTTATTTGCTGCTATTGGAGTTAGTAAAAGAAGTTAATGCAAAATACTCACCTCCTGTCATTATTAAAATTAAGATTATTAGTACACTAAAGCTAGGATAATCTTCAATTATTTAAGAAGGGTTTTTTTTTGCAGTTTTGCAAAGAGGGTTATTCTTCAGAAGGTGTTTGTTTTGCAATGATTATTACTGGACTTTTAAACTATGATAAGGTATTTTTGAACTAACTGTAGTCAAGGTACAAGAAGTTGCATCCAGATAAACTATGCTCAGAAGGAAGAAACCTAGTGGAGGGTGGAACGAAGGAGAACATGCACCTATGAAGCATTGTGACAGAGCATGATGGTGTGTCTGTAAAGGTTTCAAAATATGGTATTAAGATTTGAACGTATTATTGTGAAGTGAATTTACTTGACATGCACACCATTTTATCACGGTGTATCTATAACCCATTACCCACACCCCAAGAAACCACAGACACCAATTTCTACTGTTGGAATTATGCGTCCACAGCTTTACTAAATATATCATAAATTATAACAATTAGGGTCATTGCCAACAGCCATCATGGCATTTTAAAACCATAATCCCCCCCCCCCATACATAATCTCCCCTGGCAATGACCCAACAATAAACAGTATATAACAATATACACATAACATGGTCCTTCCATACAACCCGATTTCCAATGATAAACGGCAGGGGTGTATCAACCCATCTCTACACCACCAGGTTTGGAGCAACCAAAGAGTTTGAACCTACTAACTAAGTAAACTCCTGCCTAAATCACCTTAAACCTATCCATGCCCCCCTTCCTACTCCAGGCATCTACTAATTTAAACCTGCCATTCTCTGCCGCTGTGAAGAAACAGGGAACACTATCCCCTATGAGCTACCGAAAAAGGGGAGGGAGGGTGGGACAACTAACAGGTAAGTGCAGATTTGATTAAGATGGCCCCTTCTCAAGCTTGCCGTGTTGTTTATGACTCGACTAAAACCCTCCCCCCTCCATTAACCTTTCTACTTAACTCTTCCCATGCCTAACTCCTGGACCTGTCAATGCCCATTCCCCTGCTGCGCTGTTCCATGGGCTACATGACATGCACACCTGAGAGGTTTGCTAAGAAGAGAACTCAAGTGTAGGCTAGCTGGGTGAAAGATTTTTTAAAGATGATATATATTATTGATGAACTTTTCCCTACTTGTATTGTTTAGTTTTGATTGTGGATAAAATGGAACAGGAGCAGTCTAAAGAAGGGTATGTCTAAAACTAACTCAGATTAGAGAAATGTTCCCTCTAATTTTTCTTAGTTGGTGTGCGCAGAAATTTTCACTTGTTCAAAATGTTTTCCTGATCCACAATTTTGTGCGTACTGAATGTTTGTGCGCATGTAAACTTGACATTGTTTGTTGATCTTTTTGATACAGGCACTCTCTCATGGTTAATAAAACTACATTACAGTATTACTACATGATAATGTTGTATTAATAGTTACACAACAGTATTACTGTCAAGCCTCTCTGCTAATGACCATTTAGGTCTGTCAGACAGTCCACAAAAAGCAATAAGGGGCAACTGTGCAGACAAAGAGACACACAATTAAACATTTTCAAGAAAACATTTCCAGCCTGTTGCCTTTATACTTCACCACAAAGCTTCAGCCCCACCTTTACCAGAGTAAATAGTGATTTAATCCATTAAAATAATTCAAGCAAAAGGTAATATTTGTAGCTTGTTTACTGTATTTGGGCAAGCAGGTTAATTCCTCAACTTGGGCAGAAACAGTGAAAGCAATCAAATAAATGGCAATATATACACTATAAATACTTCTTACACATAAATCAAATTCGGCTGACACAATTATTG
This sequence comes from Pelobates fuscus, assembly GCF_036172605.1. Classification (NCBI taxonomy): domain Eukaryota; kingdom Metazoa; phylum Chordata; class Amphibia; order Anura; family Pelobatidae; genus Pelobates; species Pelobates fuscus. The sequence continues at coordinate 134,874,621 of NC_086323.1, read as the reverse complement.
CAAACATCATATGGGGAAGAGGAAAGATGTAATGTCACACATAGAATTTGCAAAAATAGCTCATTGCTGGTGATATATACATTAAAGGGACACTATAGGTACCCAGACCACTTCAGTTCATTGAAGTGGTCTGGGTGCAGTGTCCCATTTTCTTAACAGTTTTTAATAAACAACAATTGTGACAGACTGCCTTGCACCCCGACCGGGTACCTCCTTCAATCACTGCTTCCCAGTACTTGTGAGTATCATAAGCACTGCACTGGAACACCGTAAACACCATTAACCGCCGCAGCTTGGTTGGGGTCTTGCCATCTTCCACCCACCCTGGACCCAAGACCAGCAGGGCCGGATTAACATAGGGGCTGGTGGAGCTGCAGCTCCAGGCCCAGGCCCATGGAATAGGCCCTTTTAGGTTTGCCACCTAATTGGTATTTTATGTATTTATTTGAGGCTGGCTGGCCGTGCCGGTATTGCAGTAATACCGGCAATACAAATGCAGAAATTTTTCTCAGTATAAAAGGAGATTATTCTGCAATACCAGCACCAGCCAGTAGGGGTCACTGTGTGTGGAGCGTGGCAGGGATAGGAAGTTACAGCATATCCCTCCCTGCCTCTCTACTCACTGACACGCGGGGGAGCAGCTACACAGCACAGAGAGTCCAGACAGTAGCTCCCAGCCTGCAGAGATAGCCTACAGCTCAGGTAAGTGAAGGATGGGGGGAAAAGCAGCAGGGAGACATGGGGACACTGAGACACTAGGGGACACATGGGGACACTGGGAAACATAGGGACACTGTGAGACATAGGGACAATGGGAGACACATTGTGACATGGAGACACTAGGGACACAGTGTCTCCATGTCTCGCAATGTCCCCATGTCTCTCAGCCAGTGTCCCTAGTGTCTCAGTGTCCTCTAGTCTCCCAGTGTCTGTGTCCCCATGTCTCTCAGTGTCCCCATGTCTCCCAGTGTCCCCAAATGTCTTTGTACTCATGTCTTCCAGTGTCCACATGTCTCCCAGCAAGTGTCCTTAGTGTGTCAGTGTCCCCATGTCTGTCTCCCAGCCAGTGTCTGTCCCCATGTCTCTGTGTCCCTAGTGTCCCCATGTCTCCCAGTGTCCCCATGTCTATGTCCACAAGTGCCCCCATGTCTCCCAGTGTCCCCAAGTATCTGTGTCCCCATGCCTCCCAGCCAGTGTACCTAGTGTCTGTGTCCCCATGTCTTCCAGTGTCCCCTAGTCTCCCAGTGTCTGTGTTCCATGTTTCTCAGTGTCCCTAGTGTCTTAGTGTCGCCAAATGTCTGTGTCCTCATGTCTCCCAGTGTCTGTGTCTGCTTATCTTTGTGTCCCTAGTGTATGTGTCCCCATTTCTCCCTGTGTCTCCATGTCTGTATCCACAAGTGCCTCCATGTCTCCCAGTGTCCCCAAGTGTCTCAGTGTCCCTGGGTCTCTCAGTGTTCCCATGTCTCTCACTGGGAGACTAGGAGACTGGGCGACATGGGGACACTGACACTGTGATACATAGGGACACTGATGCCAGGCTGGCCTTCCAATTCTTTGGACAGACATGCCCCCTTTTTAGGCATGTTCGCTCTTTTGGCAGTTCTAGTCATGTGATTCGCATCAGTGGCCCACCCTTTTACCCCACCCATTGACTTCCTGCTTCACTGGACACTGCTGTTAGGGGGGTATGGATTTACTTAAAAGATGAAAGCATAGATTAGAAAGAGATTAGCATAGATCATGTGTTTTCTTATAGCTGTATCCTTTGAGTTTCCCTCCAACACCATCATGTATCAGATACATGACACTTGAGAGGTAAGACTGTTTCAGTGTTTTTGATCGATACGATTCTGTAATTAGGCCCCATCATAATTGTCAGCACCAGGCCCACTGGGCTCTTAATCTGGCCCTGAAGACCAGGATCCAACTTCCAGTGGGTAGACCTCTGCTAGCCCAGAGAGCGTAGCAGGAACAGCTCTTAAAAGAGCTAGTGATTATACTCAGTGAAGTATTTTGATATAGCAATCCCCAGGGTGTATGTAGTTCTCCAATCCCTCAAACATGAGCCAAGACTTCATGAAGGGGTAAAGCATTTTGTTTAACCCCTTAAGGACACATGACATGTTTGACATGTCATGATTCCCTTTTATTCCAGACATTTGGTCCTTAAGGGGTTAATGGAAGCCACAGCTGGCCTTTTATGCAAGTTTCCCAACAAGGGTGACACCCAGGTGGACCTTGTTGGGCACAGGGACACAAAGTGAATAAACCAATAAAAACAGAGTCACACAGTGAGACACTCCCATACACAAACAATATAATCCCTCCTCTGTGCTTGGGAGATAATTGAATCAGGAACTGTACTAATCTAACCCAATTATATCCAAGCACAGAAAAACATTACATTTTATGAAACCCCAAAAAGTACATTAAAAACACATAAAACGCCATAAAAGTTACATCCCCTGATAGCTCCCATCTGGGTTAACAACATATCCAAAAATAACCCAGAAGTTCAGGAATTTCCTGGAAGTCTCATTTTTGACCCACCGTGCATGTGGTTCCATGCCCAAAACAGTTTCAGAGAGTTAGGGCTAACGGTCGGTCTCTCTATCTGGAGTACATAAGTACATACTTCACAGGAACAGAGCCTTTTAAAGTGCATTAGACAAGGTATATTGCAGGGCCCATAGTCCTGAGGCAAGAGGCTGGCCAGCAGGCCCCTCCAAGAACCCTTGATAAGGTTCAGTTTGTCACAGGGCCATAATCACAGGGTAAGAGGCTGGCGAACAGGCCCCTCCAAAAGCCAATGACGAGGTTACTTTTGTCACAACAATTTTGGAGGGGCCTGTTCGCCAGCCTCTTACCCTGTGATTATGGCCCTGTGACAAACTGAACCTTATCAAGGGTTCTTGGAGGGGCCTGCTGGCCAGCCTCTTGCCTCAGGACTATGGGCCCTGCAATATACCTTGTCTAATGCACTTTAAAAGGCTCTGTTCCTGTGAAGTATGTACTTTTGTACTCCAGATAGAGAGACCGACCGTTAGCCCTAACTCTCTGAAACTGTTTTGGGCATGGAACCACATGCACGGTGGGTCAAAAATGGGTTAACTCCACCTCTACTGGCTGTCTACCTGACAGCGACTAGAGGGACTTCCAGGTAGTTAGGCGACTTTTGGTATAACTGTTACTGGACATCATTACGCTATGCATGGGGACATCCAGGGTCACCCAAACCCCCATAGGAAAGCAATATACAATGGGTGGAGTCCACAAAAGTGAATCTTGATATGATGGGTTATGTCCACTGCACATAGAAGAAACAAACAACACAATTCAGCAGACACCAATAGCAAGCATTATATGGAGAAATGTCACCCATGCAATTTTCAAAAGGAGCTCTTTGCGCAATGAATGGTAATATATACATTAATGCTTCTTAAAAACACATACGCTAAAAACACAGACGCACACTCTCAATGACAGAGAAACAATCTCACTGATTTAAAACACACACTAACAGACACACTCACTGACAGACACACACACATTGACAGACACACACACTGACCGATACTCTCAATGACAGATACTCACACATTGACAGACACACTCACTGACCGACACTCTTAATGACAGAGACACACACATTTACAGACACACTCATGAACATACAGTCTCAATGACAGACACATGATCTCTCTGATTTAAAACACTTACTGACAGATACAAGCACACTGACAGACGCACTCACTAACAGACACACACTGACACACTCTCAATGACAGACACACAGTCTCTCTGATTTGAATCACTTGCTGACAGACACACACACACAGACAGACACACTCACACATTTACATATTCTTGCACACACAATCACAAATTCATTTGTGATTTTATTATTCTATTCTATATTTTTAAGTGGTTAAGAGAGATGACGTTGGTCCTCTCCCTGGGTCCAGAAGGGATCTTCTCCCTGGGGTATAGTGGGGATCTTCTCCCTGGGGTCCAGTGGGGATTTTATCCCTGGGGCCCAGTGAGGATTTTCTCCCTGTAGTTTAGTGAGGATTTTCTCTCTGGAGTTTAGTGAGGATTTTCTTCCTGATGTTCAGTGGGGATTTTCTCCCTGTGGTCCAATGGGGAATGGATCTTCTCCCTGCAGTCTTCCAGTTACTCTCTGCTCCCTTGCATGCTCTCTGTAGACTGTAGTGATGCTGGGGCCGGAGTGATGTCATATTCCAGCTCCCAGCATCACTACAGAGGGAGCATGTTGAAGCAGAGAGGAAGTGGAAAGACACCATCAGTGCTCCCTTGCCACCCCACCACCTGTCATGTGGGGTAAGCAGGTGCCTACTCTGCATTACTTAATAAGTGCCTGCTTGGGTGGTGCCCCAATGTGGCTGCAGGCCACCTCCTGTGAAAGGCCATTGGCCTGTTCCGCATGGTGCTTCCCACCTCCTAGCAGTCACCACGAGGAACTGTGCATAGATTCATACCCTGTGTGCACTCCACCTGCATACTACCTCTTCTATGCCAGCAGTACCACAGGTCATCAGTAAGGAGGTAAGGAGGTGGGGGGGAGGGGGGTGAAGCCATGTGGCAAGAAAGGCACCCCTCAGTTCTGCTTAGTAGCATAATACATTTCAATTAGGAGCAACACTAAGGGCTCTTGGTACCCCCCTTCTGCCACAACTACATTGCGCTTGCGGGTAGTGCACACACACTTGGTGTACCCACATAGTATCAGCCTGGATGGGTGTGGTGGGATGACAGATGCTCCGACAAATGGACATACAAACATGTATATGGATGATTCTCCTCAGAAGGGAATATATATGTAGGGGAACATATGCAGACCCAAGCATGGGAAGAGATACATGTCTCCTCTTAGAGAAAGATGCTAGAATGAGAAGATACTTAAACAGCAGTAAAGTGTTAGCATAAATGTCTTTTTGATAGGGATACTATTTGATGAATGGCTTTCCATTCAATTTACCTGTTTCTTCCTCTTAAAAAGTTAATTACGACTAAAAGGCCATTGCCGTTCTAGTGTCTGTGGGTGTCTAATGAGCCTGGCAGGCCCCTGTAGTGATCTCACAGTGTGACATTCCCTACATTAATCTGTCTAATTAATATTCACACACAACTTTTTTTGTTCAATGGCAAACACAGGAAGCATCAGACCCCCACTATTACCATCATGTCGGTGTCTAAATTCGCATCCCTGTGCTTTGAGAGTTTCATTACTGTTTACTCAGTGTTCTATATTGCACTGGGTGTGTGTTCTGCTTCCATCCTGCTATTAGATATAGGGGGTAACAACTCTACCTCTGCATTAAAAAGCTGTTGCATGCTACTTGTATCACACCTGATTTGACCATCGGTAAGACGATTTAATAAACAAATCTAAATCACTCACTCTTTGGACACATTTGAATATTTTGGAATCCTTGGCTATTAATGATTTTGAAAATAGAAAAAAATACCCAACATATATTTTTACGTATTCTATTACACCTGCATCTTAACATTAGTATGTGCTATTTTAAAACATGTGTAATCCCATTTCCTATTGAAATATTTATTGTATTGTTTATTTATGTATTTATTCATTAATGCATTGTCTTTGGTCGTCCCCTTTTTTATTTTGTTTAATTTAATTTTATATATTTTATATAATAGTAGCGATTTTCATGCATTTGTTGTATTTCCATTTGCCCTATTTTTAAAAATTGTTTCCTAAAATAATTTATAAAAAGAAGCAGTGTTAACCCTTCCACCTATGGGACGAGTTGCTGTTGCAGCAGTGTATTTTTTTTTTTTTATGCTTTATTTTCTAGAGCCTGTAGTAATATGTGTATTTATAGTTACTAGCAAATTATGGGCTTAATTTAATATTGTTGGATAAGCTTTCAAAATGCTTTATATAATGCTTTATAATTTTATATTTTTGATGAATGTTTAAAAAGATTTAATGTTGTGAACAATGTTTTAATTTTGTAACATTTTAATATATATTTTTCAAATATACTGATATATTTTTTTATGAATGATATATTTTAATATGACAAAAAATAATAAGTTTGCACAAAAGTATTAAATTACTTGGAAAGTTATCCAACAATATTAAATGGAAGCCTATATTTGTTGCTACATCAGGTGAGAAAGGCATCAATTGCAGTGCACAGTCTGTAGTGCACATGAACGCAGTGTGCAGGGTTAATGCTAGTCGATGCTGTGATTTGTAACTACTAATGCTATTAATTCCAACGTCATCCATGATCCTAATTGTACGCCCATAGAAAAAGTCATTCATTATAAATTAAATTAATTATTTAACAGCTGTCAAGGTATGTGAAACAATTTAAAATTTCTTGGCATTTTTTGAGCTTCATTTATATCTTAAGCAATTTTTTATCAGAAGTTATGGATTTTTATTCAGCATTTATTAACTGAACAACTTTTTTGACAATTAACTTGGGCAATTCATGAGTGACTATAACTTTGTGTGGAATATGAGGAAACCACAGCTCCATTGCAGGGAGTGGTGGCCTCTAAAGGTTGTTTCTTGCTTATTTGTTAAGAAGACCAGGTTTCCATACTCGTGTTGTTCATATAGATGGCGAATGTTCTTTCTCCTGGTTAATATGGAAACTGTCACTTATTTGGAAATGGAATAAAACATCAAAATTCTGGTCTTTCCTCCCTCAAGTGTTGCTACTCCTTTGCCTGTCTCCCTACATGTCAATGGTGCTACCATCAGCTCTACCACGCAGGCTAGCTGCCTAGGTGTTCTCTTTGACTCCGACATCTCCTTCACGCCTCATGTTCAGTCTATCACTAAATCCTGCTGCTTCCATCTCAAAAACATTGCGCGCATTTAACCCTACTTAACGCCAGATGCGACTAAGGTGCTGGTCTTTTCCACTGTCCTTTCTCACTTTGACTACTGTAATCCACTTCTCAGTGGTCTTAAGTGCTCCCAACTTGCGCCGTTACAGTCCATAATGAATGCGGCGGCCAGGCTCATCTTCCTGTCCGCCCGCACCGCACACCCCTCACCCTTCTGTCAGTCCCTACATTTGCCTTTAAGATATAGGGCTCAATTTAAAATTCCGTACTCCCACCTCTGATGTTTGCCTTCAAGACTTCTCGAGGGCTGCACTGTTCCTTTTCCTCACCCAGTCTCCACTCCTTCAAAAAATCATTAAAAACCCACTTCTTTATAAAAGCGTATCAATGGAACTGTTAATAGCTCCCGACTGATTCCTCTCTTGCAACTGTCATTAGTCTAATACTATCCTTACCTTTTGTGTTACTTTAATCCACTCCCTCTAGCATGTAAGCTCATTGAGCAGGGCCCTCAACCCCTCCATTCCTGTGTGTCCAACTTGTCTGGTTACAACTACATGTTTGTTTGTTCGTCCACCCACTGTAAAGCGCTGCGGAATTTGTTTGCACTATATAAATAATAACATAACATAATAATAACATAACATAACCCATAACTTGTCTTGACCCCATTTTATGTGATACTCCATTTTTATAGAGTTATGGTACAAATTCAGCAAATTTAATTAAATCCCATTGCACCAGGGCAACACATTGCAAATTAGTAGACGAATCATAAATATTGATAATTTATCCTCTTGTCTTTTTTATTTTCTCTGTATTAAATACCAGCTGCAAAGAACAGAGTTTACAACAATAATTGTCATTGAGCTAATAAAAACACAATAGAATTTCACCAACGATTTTCGCAACAAGGGGCTTTTTCCCTTCTTTTTTACACTTGATGAATCTCTGTTTGGCGAAACGCATTGTGGATATTTCTATTGTATTTTTATTTCATAAAATATTATTCACGACTTTATTATCTTTAGTGTGCCATATATCTTTGTTATTTTTACTTTTTTATTTTGTATTACCTGGCATCCTGCTCATCATCCAAGCGGAGACCAGAGCTAAGAATCCAGAAGGGAATTGAACTGCCTACGCGGTTTGTCTGCTATATCAACTCTGAGTAAGATTCTTTTTGTTATTGCTGGTTTTTAAAATACAGAGAACACTATTGTTCTGTTTTTTTTTATTATTATTTTTTGGAGGTGTTTATGGTCATCATTCTGCTGTGGAAATCTGTGTGATACAGATCCTACAGGTGGGGATCAACAGGGCCGGATTAAGAGCCCAGTGGGCCTGGTGCTGATAATTATGATGGGCCTAATTACAAAATCTTATTGACCAAAAACACTAAAACAGTCCTACCTCCTAAGCGTCATGTATCTGATGGAGAAGATGCTGTAGGGAAACTCATAGGATGCAACTATGAGAAAACACATACCCTTTGCTAATCTCATGCTTTCATCTTTCAAGTAAACCCATACCCCCTAACAGCAGTGTCCAGTAAAGCAGGAAGTCTATGGATGCGGTAAAATGGTGGGCTACTGACACAAATCACCTAACCAGAACGGCTGAAAGGGCGAACATACACAAAAAGGGGGAATGTCTGTGTCCCTATGTCTCCCAGTCCCTTAGTGTTTGTGTCCTCATGTCTCCCAGTGTCCCTATGTCACTAGGGGACATTGAGAGACATTGGGACACTGGGAGACATGGGGACACAGATACTAGGGAACACTGGGGGACCTGGGAAATCTGAGACTCTTGGGGACACTGGGTGACAGACACGAGGGGACACGGGGAGACATGGGGCACTGAGCCACTGTGATATATAGGGGACACTGGAGACTTGATAAAAACCTGGGTACAGGTCAAAATGTTGCGGTGTCCAATAAACCTGCTTAAAGCTATCACAGTGAGTGCCTGAGATTTTTTTCTTTTATACTAGGGGACACAGACACTACGGGCACAGAGACACTACGGGCACAGAGACACTATGGGCACAGAGACACTACGGGCACAGAGACACTACGGGCACATAGAGACATGGGGCACTGAGACACTGACATAGGGGACACTGATACATAGGGGACATTGGAGACTTGATAAAGACCTGGGTACAGGTCGAAACGTTGTGGTGTCCAATAAACCTGCCTAAATCTATCACAGTGAGTGCCTGAGATTTTTTCTTTTATACTAGGGGACACTGAGACACTAGGAGACATGGGGACACAGAGACATTGGGAGATTAGGGGACTTTGGGAGTCTAGGGAACACTGAGACACTAGGGACACTGGCACACTACAGACACTGAGAGACACCAGGGACACATGGGGATACTGAGATACTAGGGACACTGGCTGGGAGACATGGGGACACTGCCATGTCTCCTATGTCTCAAAGTCGCCCAGTGTCCCCATGTCTCCCTGTGTCTCCATGCCTTTCAGTGTCCCCATGTCGCCCAGTGTCCCCTAGTGTTTGTATCCCCATGTCTCCCAGTGTCCCTTAGAGTATGTGTCCTCATGTCTCCCAGTGTCCTGATGTCACTAGGACACTAGGGGACACTTAGAGACATGGGGACACTGGGAGACATGGGGCCACTGAGCCACTAGGGACAGTGGCTGGGAGACATGGGGACACAGACTAGGGGCCACTGGGAGACATGGGGTCACTGTGTCCCTAGTGTCTCAGGGTCATGGGCGTCCGAATGGGGGGGGTAAAGGGGGGTAATTTCCCCCCCCCCCCTGATTTTTCAGCTTGTGCTGCTATTTTTCATTTTAGTGTGAGAATACAGTGCAATACCAGCGCTGGCCAGTAGGTGGCGCTGTGAATTGAGAAAGGCAAAAAGCTACAGCTAATCCCTGCCTCTCTCTCATGACTGAAACCGCAGGGGAGCAGCACAAAGGCAGCCTACAGAGCAGGTAAGTGAGGGATGGGGGGGTGGGGGAGACCGCATAGAGGAAGGTAAAGTAGAAGGAGCAGAAAGGTTCTGCAAGGGGCAGGAGGGGTCAGCAAGGAATAGAAAGGGGCAGCAAGAAGCAATAAGGGGTCGAAAGGTTTTCATGGAGCAGGAGGGTAAAGTAGAAGGAGCAGCAAGGAGCAGGAGGGGTCAGCAAGGAGCAGGAGGGGTCAGCAAGGAGTAGAAAGGGTCTGCAAGAGGCAGGAGGGGTCAGCAAGGAATAGGAAGGGGATGCAGGAAGGGGTAGGGACAGTCTGCAAGGAGCAGGAAGAGGCAGCAAGGAGTAGGAAGAGGCAGTATGGAGCAGGAAGGGGCAGCAAGGAGTAGGAAGGGGCAGCAAGGAGTAGGAAGAGGCAGCAAGGAGTAGGAAGAGGGAACAGGAAACAATATCAGTGTTAATGTGTTCACTTTTATTTACTGAGTGTCAGGAAACACAGAGGGCCGCTGGGCAGGGGTGCCGCTGATTGGCTAAAACATTGTTGGCTAAAACATTTTTATGAATCGGGAACTAGCGATTGGCTTAGAGTGTCAGCTGACCACTCTAGCCAATCAGCGGCACCCATGCCCAACGTCAATCTGCACTTCCTGACACTCTGTTTCAGAAGTCGAATACCACTGAGCGACCTGGAGATCTGGAGCTGAAGGAAGCCTTTGGGGGTAAACCATTTGAGAGCAGTTTCACCCCTTCAAAGAAAGAGCACGCAGGGGCCTCTTTGCATCACAGCATTTTCATTTAGATAAAGTTGTTATGGTGACCAGAATGTTCCTGTAATTTGATGAAAGGAACACTATAGTGTCAGGAATACAAACATATATTCCTGACACCATAGTTGTGAAAACGCTATTCATCCTTGCTTTATGTGAAAATGACTATGCTCCTTCCCTTTCATGACACTGTCAAAAAGGGGCCAAGCATGGATGTCATTACAATTATGCCCCCCCCCCCCCCCACGGAAAAATTCCTGCGGACGTCCATGCTCAGGGTCCCCATGTTCCCCAGTGTCCCAATGTATCAGCATCCCCATGTCTCGGAGCTGCTGTCTGGACACTCTGTGCAGAGCTGCTCCCCCGCGGATCAGTGAGTAGAGAGAGGCAGGGAGGGAGATGCCGTAACTTCTTATCACTGCCTCTCTCCACACAAACAGCGACCCCTACTGGCCGGCGCTGGTATTGCAGAATAATCTATGTTTATACTGAGACAGACATTTGTGTTGCCGGTATTACTGCAATACCGGCACCAGCTAGGCAGCCTCAAATACCTGAGAAATACTTCTGAGAAATACCTGGAAACCCTAAGAAATACATGAGAAATATCTGGCAACCCTAAGAGTAGTGTGTAAAAAAAAAAAAAAAAATGTAAAAAAAAAAAATTTTTTTTTTTTTTTTTTTTAAACCAATGGGCCTATTCCATGGGCCTGGGCCTGGAGCTGCAGCTCCATCAGCCCCTATGTTAATCCGGCCCTGGGGATCAATACCACTGGACACTGTCTATGCTAGAGCTGGTTTTAGTACTCATAAATGTGAATAAGCAATTGAAAGAACCACGTTGTATCAGTTTTATTTGACTTGACATATTGCACTATTCAAGCTCCTTTGTTCTCTTTTATATGTCCATACAGATCCCAAGAACATTTATCCTGATTCCTTCAACAAGAAAATACTTCAACAAAATAATTGGACATCGTTGCTGTTTTCTGCTTCCCTTTAAATGGTATTCATTGTATGCCTCATTATATAGTCTCTGGATTTGTTGACTTTGTTATAAGCTTTAAATATCAAACTTAGTGCTTCTATGTGATTTGTATAATCAATATTAATCTTTGGCACAACCTTTTTATCCTGCTTTTTTTTTTCATTTAGAATTTTTGGGGTTTACGAGAAAGCCCCTTTTTTAGGTGTGTTGTCGATATTTTTTTGTTTGGTCAAAAAGTGCTTATTCATTATCATCCCTATTATACAGATATGTGTTTTATAACTTTGCAGCCCCAGTTGTTTTGTGAAAATGTTCTATGATGCTCAGTCACGCTAAATGCTGATGATGGGAATTGTAGGTCACAGACATCTAAGGTACCAACATTAGCCATCACTGCTTTAGATTGTACACAGAGTTAATCCCCTTCTTTAATAATGGTATAGGAAAGGGTGCAGGGATAGAGGTTTGATCTCTTATCTGATGTCTAATGTCCATCCTTCCTACTCTTACTGCCTCAGTAATGGAGAATGAAAGAAAACTTTCTGGATAATTGAGTTCAGTTCCCTTTAGACTGGTGCATAATTTTGCCATTGATCAACAAGATGGGAAATAAGATCAGCTTAGGAACAGTACATACTGATCCAAATAATACTTGTTAACTGCAGATAAAAAAAAAAGATTTATCCTCTGAACACTGCATTTTTGGTGAATGCGCAAGGACATTTCAGTTTTTAGAAAATATCTGCAGCTTAGCTGTTCACATTTTGTGAATTCGCTACAATTCACTATTTATTAAGTAAACCTCCAAGAAAAGAGTGAGAAGATGACTACAGTAAAGTAAGTAAATGAGACAATAATAAGTGCGACAAAAAAAAAAATAAAAAAAAATCAAGAATGTGCATTACTGTACATTTTATTACTGCAGAACTCCATGTTACATTTCATATTTTTGTACTATGATCCATGTCCTTTCATATTTCTCTATGATCCCTTATGACATATTTCATATGTCACCCCATAATCTCGTAAACCATGTCAGTTTTTATTTCAACCCATGACCCCATATGCCATAATCATTTCTTATTTCATGTCCCTTATGACATATTTCAGATTTCACTCCATGGTCTCATATGCCATATCCTTTTATATTTCATGCTGAAATCCCATGCAGCATATAATTTCATATATTTAACTCAATATTCTATGTCTCATTCTTTTTGATTTCATGTTCGCTTTGAAACCTGAAATACCGTCTTTCTTATGGCAGCCCCAACCCTGGCCTGATCCAAGGAGGCTGCTCGCAAGTGTTCTAGAACCCAATAGTACAACAGAATTGGTCTTGGAGATTCTAAACAGTGGTTGTAGAGAGAAATGTGTTCATTTACACATTCACACGATGCTCATAACACATAGGCTGTGCATCTTTGTATGTCTATGATCTTGAATAGTACCAGGCACAGAGTTATGATAGCATAACACACAATATCATAACTGTCCCCTGTAACTGTTTGTGTGAATGCACACACTTCATGCTCTCTTAGGGTTATTTACAAATGTGAGAATGCAAATTGAAGACTTGAGCAGTCGAACAGAAAGCATAGCTGACTTAAAGAATTGTTTCAGTTCAGCTATGTTATCCTTACATTTTAAATTCACATTGAATTCTTACTTTAGTGAGTACCCTTGGTTAATTTCCCTTGCTCTTTCATGTTGTCCAATGCCTGACCTTGGGGTTCATCGCTGTTCCTCTGCTTAGGGGAGGCTTAGGCCAATAACATGTGGCCACCATGGATCCAACACTTGAAACAGCAAATTTTCTGCAGAGCAATTCAGTACTGTCTACAAAAACGTATCCATAATCTCCAAATATCACACAAAGTAAGTGCTTTGGGCATGTATAAAACACTTGCTAATGAGAATTGATGGCAATGGGTCAAATGTACCTACCTCTGGATATACAAATGTAGATAGGTCTAGACTGACCATGGTGCAAACACCCGGTGGGCTGCAATGGCCATGAGCAGAGGCTGACAGGTAATATCAGAGTGCTGGTCTTGCTGTGTGCATTCATGGACCAGTGGGGGCAGTATAAAAAAAAAAAATATATATTCAATATATATACATATATATAGATATATATATATATAAACACACACACACACACACACACACATATATACACACACACACATACATACACACCCACACATGCACAAACACACATATATTAAATAAATATCCCAAGACCTCCCAATACATTCACACACACACACACACACTGCACCCCTCACACACATGCACTGCACCCCCACACACTCACTGCTCCCATCACACAAACACTACACCCCACACATATCCAATATGCACTTACAAGATGCCTTGTATGCAAATAAACACACTACATCACATATACACACATACACTGCAGCTCCTAAGCACACACTGGCTATATCCCATATACACACACTATGCCCCATACACACGCTACAGCACCTCGACACACTTACTCTCTACATAGACAACACACTTTCCTGGCCCTTTTGTCTTCTGGCATCCCAAGTATCGAGACACCAGAGTCACAAGCAAATGCAGCACAAGCATGCGCAGAACAAATACCCGGCCTTTTTATCACACAAGAGCTCTTCAGCAGTGATCTGTGCATAGACTACCCTGAAAGAGCATTGAAAAAAAAAACTGTCTACTGGATTCAAATTGCAATGAGTTAGAAATTACTTATTTTAAAAATATTTAACTTCCTACTTAGGTTGCGCCAGGCAACTACTTCAGACAGAAAACCGGAAGTTTATTACAGTAGGGGTTATAATGCTTGGAATGTTACTTTAAAAGTAAATATGGGTCCCATGGCATATATCAGCTGGAGGGAGGACAGCAGAATGGTCCCCATTTCGTCCACACCATCAGCAACAGCATGAAAGTGAAAGAAGAATGCCTAGTTAGTGCACAGAAAGAATCTCCCTGGACAAAACGGGAGAACATGACTGAAGTTAAGGCAGGGCCGTCTTTAAAGGAGCACTATAGGGTCAGGAACACACACATCTATTCCTGACCATATAGGGTTAAAACCACCATCTAGCCACCCTGTCCCCCTCATGCCTCCCTAAAAATAGTAACAGCTTACTTATATTCAAGCCTTAAGCTGTAACTCTACATGCTGTTTGCCTAAGAAAAACAAGCTGTCTGCTGACATCATCAGAAGTGGTGGCCTGATCCAATCACAATGCTTCCCCATAGGATTGGCTGAGACTGACAAAGAGGCAGATCAGGGGCAGAGCCAGCACAATTCAAACACAGCCCTGACCAATCAGCATCTCCTCATAGAGATGAATTGAATCAATGAATCTCTATGAGTAAAGTTCATTGTCTGCATGCAGAGGGTGGAGACACTGAATGTTTGGATGCATTTTAGGCAGCCTTGACCCAGGAAGCACCTCTAACAGCCATCTGATGAGTGGCCAGTGAAGTTATCACTCGGCTGTAATGTAAACAATGCATTTTCTCTGAAAAGTCAGTGTTTACAGCAAAAAGCCTGAAGGTAATGATTCTACTCACCAGAACAAATCCACTAAACTGTAGTTGTTCTGGTGACTATAGTTCCCTTTAATATTAAATGGACCCTGGGCAAGCATTAGCTTGGGCCCCCTGGACCCTGCCCCTCATCTCCTGCTCACTGGCATGCAATCACACCCTACACCCCATCACAGTGATGGCACTAAAGTAGAGAGGGCCCTGGTGCAAGAATTTTTGTGCTTTTTATCACAAGGGTGGCCAAAAGGGAGATCCCCATCTGTTGTGCAGCTCCAAAAACGCGTTGACAGCTGGGGCTCCACATTTTTCCATGCTTGCAGGGTTATCTTTAGCACTAAGCGGTGTTTGTGTGTTTGAATGTAAGCATGTTTTTGTATGGAGTATGTCTGTGTGAATGTAGGAGTATGTTTGTATGTGGTGTTGGTGTTTGAATGCAAGCATGCATTTATGAGTAGTGTTGATTTTTGAGTGCAAGGGTGTGATTGTATATAATTTTGGTGTTTAACAAAGATGTGTTTTTGTATGTACTGTTGTCGTTTCAATGAAAGAGTGGGGTTGTATAAAATGCTGAAGTTTGAATGCAGGGGTGTATTTGTGTGTCATATTAGTGTTTGAATGCTAAGATATACACACATAAATATACACACACTCTGCCTCACAAATACACACACAGATACACACACACACTCTAAAAAGCATGCTGACACACATAGACACAAATGTAGATACACAGATACACACACTGACTACATAGATAGACACACTGAGATAAGCATTCAGAGATACACAATGACAGCATATACTCAGACACACACACTGAGAGACATACTGACACACGCACTGAAAGACATACTGACACACACATTGACAGACATACTGATACATACACTGACAGACACACACAGACACACACACTGGCACATATACAGGCACACATATATACTGACTCACACAGACACACACACTAACAGACATACTGACACACGCACACAGACACACAGACACACTGACGGACGCACTGACACATACTGACACACACACACACAGATGCACTCTGACACACAAACACTGACAGACATACTGACACACACATTGACAGACATACTGACACACACACACACACAGACACACAGGCACACTGACAGACGCACTGACACATATACTGACACACACACACACAGATGCACTCTCACACACACAAACACTGACATACATACTGACACACACATTGACAGACATACTGTCACACACATTGACAGACATACTGACACATACACTGCCAGACACATATACTGACACACACATACTGACAGACATACTGTCACACACTGAGAGACATACTGACACATACACTGCCAGACACATATACTGACACACACACACACTGACAGACCTACTGACACACATTGACAGGCATACTGACTCACGCAGACACACACACCAACAGACGCATACTGACACAGACACACACTGACAGCCATATGGACACATACACTGAGAGACACAGACAAATATACTGACACACACACTGACAGACATACTGACACAAACACACACACACAGACAGACATACTGACACACACAGACATACTGACACGCTATTTTTACACTTAGCCACCCTCCAGGTTCTTACCTTTTTCTGGAGGGTGGTTTCCCTGGGGCCCAGTGGAAGACTGAGGCAGTTGGGAGTTAGGCTCTGGCACTCCCAGCCTGGTCCCCTCCATACTACCATCCCTCTCCCGCGCGCTCTGATTTCTCTGTGGGAGAAAGTGGCTTGTGGCAGTCACTTCCTCCCAGCCGGCTGCCGAATCGAAAGAGGCTCGGTTGCGTTGTTTAAGCAGCACAGCGGCCGACCGGTCCCCTGCTGACACAAGCCCACCTGGTGGCCCTTAGTGCATGGGCCACCCAGTTGGCTTCCTTCCTTTGTGTGTGAGCCGGTGCGGCCCTGTGCAGCAGCACCACTGGGTCCACAGGGCTCAAATACATTGTGGGCAGCGGGGTCCATGGGGCTGCTGCTCTGGGCCCCCCCAGGAGTAACTGGGGCCCGGGGCAGCTGCCCCGTTTGCCCCTTGTTAAAGATGGCCCTGAGCTATGGCCCTGGGACTAAAGGGGATACATTTGTTTCAATTGAGGGACTAGGTAAAAAGGGAGGTATCTCATCAGTTGTAGAGAAGTTGAGGGAACGTTTCCTACTCTCCCTCCCTTAGTTTTTCAAATGTAACATTTTGTTGTTGTATGCTTGTTTGTTTTCTTGTTTTGTCAGAGCTTGCGGTATGCCTGGCCAGTGCAGATACAGTGGAAGGAAGCGTTGAGTCGTCTTAGGGAGTCGTTGCATGCTAAGAGCTTATGGCAGTAGGTAGACTGCCCTGGACTCTTGGATTTATGATTAGAGCTGTCTGTTGGAGAAATACCCCAACAGCTGACCAGTTAAATGCGTTGCTGGCATTGTTATGTTTATCTAAATAAAGCTGTGGCAATGGCGGTTAGGGTTTTTTGGGTCAGCAGCCATGCTTTGTATTGACCAATCCGATTGCCACCATAGTGCTTGGAAATAGGGGGTCATTCTTCTTATATAATTTAAGGCAAAATTGGTATGTCCAGCTAAACTGGCAAGTCAGACTATCTAGTAAAAAGGAACACCAATGTAAATTAAGGGGGATTTTTTTTTATTTACTGATCATATATCTTTCACTGACTCATTCAGCTTAAAATGCTGACTAAGTGTCATGGTAGTTGGAATTCAGCTATAAATTGTCTTTCTGTCTCTGCTAAGAATAATTCTGCAAAAGTTGATGTGGAAGAATTACTTTGTGCTACTGACATTCTGAGTCTTAAAATGTCAGCCGTGATTAATTTGCTGTCACAGCATTCCCACCGTTGGGCACAGGCGTCCTACTAAAATTGTTCAGATACAGTTCTCCAAATGCCAAGTGACCCTATAGTCAGTGACCCTCTTGCAGTGATAGGCAGACTATATGGAGAGTAAGCTCTTCTCCCCAGGATGCAAATATTTGGGACAGATTTGTCCTTACATATACATGACTG
Organism: Pelobates fuscus; assembly: GCF_036172605.1. NCBI lineage: Eukaryota > Metazoa > Chordata > Amphibia > Anura > Pelobatidae > Pelobates > Pelobates fuscus. Next base: position 134,856,478 of record NC_086323.1, on the reverse strand, counting down.
TTTTATACAAACCAAAACCAATTTTGACTCAAATGCCCTTTTGCCCATTGGGCATTATTTACTAAACTGAGAACTGACAAGGTAACTAACTGTAGATTTAAGGCCACAACTGGCACATTGTGAAAATTCTCAATCTCAGCTATTATTCCTGTATGGTTATTTTGGCCTAAAAATTGAAATTCCCTTGACAATTCTTTAAATTATTTAGTAAATAAATCCCACTATGTAATAGAGGGCACCTAATCCATTATTGCAAATGCATGTACATTCTGACAGCTTAATAGTCAATCCTGTGAAATTGATTTGCCCTGACATAATCCTGTGTACCAGAAAGGTAAGGTGCTTACCTCCAGGAGAACGGAAAGGTATTGGGTATTTAAGATTACTTATTACTAAAATAATTATTCTTGAAGTAATGGTTGCAAGTTTCTAAGTGTTGACTTTATACTCACATTATGTGCAGTCCTGCAGGAGTGACAAAACATGACCTCAGATATCCTCTGCATTCGAAAAAAAAAAATAGACAGTCACTGAAATTTCCTTAGAGTAGACAATGGCATGTTTGTTTGGAATCTGCCAACAAAGCTGATAATAGTGATGCCACGAACACAAAATTTTCTGTTCGCGAATGGCGAATGCGAATTTCCGCAAATGTTCGCGAACGGGCGAACCGCCATAGACTTCAATAGGCAGGCGAATTTTAAAACCCACAGGGACTCTTTCTGGCCACAATAGTGATGGAAAAGTTGTTTCAAGGGGACTAACACCTGGACTGTGGCATGCCAGACGGGGATCCATGGCAAAACTCCCATGAAAAATTACATAGTTGATGCAGAGTCTGGTTTTAATCCATAAAGGGCATAAATCACCTAACATTACTAAATTGTTTGGAATAACGTGCTTTAAAACATCAGGTATGATGTTGTATCGATCAGGTAGTGTAAGGGTTACACCCGCTTCACAGTGACAGACCAAACTCCCCGTTTAACACACCACAAACAACCGCAAACAGTCCATTTGCACAACCGCAAACTCCCCATTTGCACAAGGTTGGATACCAAGCTAGCCATGTCCCGTTCCTTGTCCTCACTGATGTCATTGAAGGTCTCTTCCTCCACCCAGCCACGTACAACACCAGGGGTCCCCGAAAGGTGACAACAAGCCCCCTGTATTTTTTTTTTTTTAATGTACACTACTGTTACACCAGATATGAGTTGCACTGGTGTGACACTGTGCCCTGGCAGGCCCTGAAACGCACACGTGCGAAGGAAACTGACTGCTATTATTTCACAGTCAAATTTCTATTTTTTTTTTTTTTAATGTACACTACTGTTACACCAGATATGAGTTGCACTGGTGTGACACTGTGCCCTAGCAGGCCCTGAAATGCACACATGTGAAGGAAACTGACTGCTATTATATTACAGTCAAAAAAGTTTTTAGTTTTTTTAAATGCAAGCTCTTGTGACACCAGATATGAGTGGTGGCACTGGGACCACCTTAAAAATATTGGATATCGCTAAAAATCATGATCACTATATACTTTCTCTACAAACCTCTAAAAGGAACCAAACTACTCATCCATCCGCTATACCACTTTATCCCACCTAGAACTAGTGCCCAGTTAAAATACTTGACTCTTACTTACCCACACTCAGTCATGCCACACACATTTCACCACTACTCTCACTGAATCCCTCTGACTACGGTTAAATTAATCTTCTACATCAGAACACTATTCCTAAGATTAGGTTGTATCCATGTCTCGGGTCTTTCATTTAGAATAGGGGCAGCTTCGGTCTCCTTCAACACTGACACTCCAGTGCATATTATTAAAAGATTGGGCAGATGGAAATCCTCAGTCTACAACCGATATATTACTCATCCCGAGAAAGAAATGAGGAAAGCTTTTAAAAGTTTGGCTTTGTAAATTTGATGCAATAAGTGTGTTTATCTTTAATACCTTTTCACCCTCTTTGCATGAACCCGATTTACATATATTACTAATATATTTCTGAACATATATATTATATTATTCACTCACTCACTCTCTGGGCCGGCCTAAGACATCATGCTGCCTAGGTCCAACGATAAATTACTATGGGGGATAATGTACAATACACACAGGTTACTGGCTATGGGAGGGATAATGTATAATAAACACAGGTTACTGGCTATGGGAGGGATAAAGTATAATAAGCACAGGTTACTGGCTATGGGAGGATAGTGTATAATAAGCACAGGTTACTGGCTATGGGGAGGATAATGTATAATAAACACAGGTTACTGGCTATGTGAGGGATAATGTATAATAAACACAGGCTACTGGCTATGGGAGGGTAATGTATAATAAACACAGGTTACTGGCTATGGGGGGATAATGTATAGTAAACACAGGTTACTGGCTATGGGGGGATTACACACAAATCAAGACAGTCTGACAGTAACGGTGGCGGTGTAGGGTTTCTAGTTTCACCTCACTGCTCCTTCAAAACTCTACCCTTCCCCATCCTCCCTCTCTCTCTCTTCTCCTTCGAAATTCACTTTATTCGCTAATTCAAACTCTTCTCTGCTAACATTGCCTTACTTATGGCCCCCCTGGTTCCCCTCTCCTCTTCATTGACCACTCCGCTGCCTGGCTACCCTACTTACTCTCCTCTAACATACCATCCCTAATTCTCAGGGACTTCAATATTCCCATTAACGCACCCCTGACCTCAGCAGCCTCTAAACTACTTTCAATTACTTCCTCCCTTGGGCTATCGCAGTGAGCTAACACCCATGTAGCTGGCAATACCCTCAACCTCATTTTCTCTTATGCATGTACAGTGTTGAATATTTCCAACACTCCATTTCCGGTCTCTGACCACCACCTACCATTTGTTCTCAAGTACCCCCTCACCCAACAACCTAAGCCTAACCCCCTGCAACTCAGAAGGAACCTTAATTCTATTGACCTCCAGCAGCTAACAGCTGATTTTGATTCGCACCTTCTATCTATCCGTTCCCTCTCCTGTCCCTCATTTGCCATCTCCACATATAACACTACCCTCACCTCTGCCTTGAACGCTGCAGTCCCGCTCCAAACATGTACCTCGAGGAGTACATGCCCCCAACCATGGCATACTAAATCAACTCGCTGCCTGCAAAGATGCTCCCATTATGCTGAATGCTCCTGGAGGAAGTCTTGCACGCAGTCAGACTTTCTCCATTATAAATTCATATTGTGTTCATACAGTGCAGCTCTTGCCGTCGCCAAACAGTCATACTTTTCCTTTCTCATTAGTTCATGCTGCCACAATCCCAGGCATCTCTTTGACACCTTTAACTCTCTTCTTTGTACTGCTGTGGCCACCCCTCAAACTAACCTTACAGCCGAGAGCTTTGCATGCTACTTTACCGACAAGATTGAACAGCTAAGGAAAGAGTTCTCCCCACCCTGCCTTTCTCTTTCTCAACCACATGTAGATCATGCCTTTCCTACCCTTCGGACTTTCTCCTCGGCTACTGAACAAGAGGTGACTGCGCTTCTCCTTTCCTCTCACCCCACCACTTGCCCGCTTGATCCTGTCCCATCTCACCTTATCAAAAAAGAAGTGCCTTAAAACCCATCTTTTTAGGAAAGCTTATGTCCTCCCAGAGTAACCGCTACCTCACATACCTGTCTCTTGCTCTCTCCAGAAGGGCAGCACTCTACTCTATTCCAGCTCTGCTTCACTTCCACCTATTTTGATTGCTATTCCCTGTACTATTGTGTTTTATACCCCACCTCCTATAGACTGTAAGCTCATTTGAGAAGGGTCCTCTTCAACCTATCGCTCCAGTTAGTTTTCCTGTAATTGTCCTATTTATAGCTAAATCCACCCCTCTTATAATATTGTAAAGTGCTACGGAATCTTTTGGAGCTATATAAATGGCAATAATAATAATATATTATTAAAAACACTTGATCTCTACCATCCATTCTCAGTTGGGAACCTGAACTCTAGTCAAGATGACGTTCCCGGAGATCAAATCAACATGATTTCTGAATAACTTTTCTCATGCCAGAAAAGTGACCGTGTATTTTTTTTTTTTTTTACTCAATCTCAAACTTCTCTCACTTCAGTGTCCTCGAAGGCAACATCTTTATAGAGAATGCTCATGAGCAAGTATATAATTTGATTGTAGCTTTGAGTTACAACTTGAGAAAAACGATATAGCTAAAATGAGTTCAAATTATATACATGATGCTAATTCAGATCAGTAACAATCTGAATGCTCCATGATATTTAGTGATGTACCGAACTGTTCCCGGCAAACATAGCGTGTTCGCGTTCGCCACGGCGGGCGAACACATGCGCGGTTCATCATCATTGAGTAAACTTTGACCCAGTGCCTCACAGTCGGCAGACACATTACGGCATTCTTAGATAGAGGAGGGAAAGTGTAGCTGCTGCTCATTTGATAGAGAAATTGATAGCTAGGCTAGGGTATTCAGTGTCCACTACAGTCCTGAAGGACTCATCTGATCTCTCCTGTAAGGACAGCACCCCAAAAGCCCTTTTTAGGGCTAGAACATCTGCTTTTTTTTTGTGTAATGTAATTGCAGTTGCCTGCCTGTCAGCTTCTGTGTCAGGCTCACAGTGGATACTGTGCCCACTTGCCCAGTGCCACCACTCATATCTGGTGTCACAATAGCTTAAGCTTGCATTTAAAAACAAAAAACATTTTTTCACTGTAATAGATTGAATAGCAGTTAGTTGTCTGCAAGCGTCTGGGTGTCAGGCCTTCAGCGTGTACTCTGCCAACCTCGGCCAGTGCACTTTGCCACTCATATCTGGTGTCACAATAGCGTGCCTTTAAAAAGAAAAAAAGTTTTTCACTGTAAGCTAATAGCAGTCAGTGTCCTTAAAGCGGGTGTCAGCCCTTCAGCGTGTACTCTGCCAACCTCTGCAAGTGCACTTTGCCACTCATATCTGGTGTCACAATAGCGTGCCTTTAAAAAGAAAACAAGTTTTTCACTGTAAGCTAATAGCAGTCAGTGTCCTTCAAGCGGGTGTCAGGCCTCAGCATGTACTCTGCCAACATCTGCAAGTGCACATTCTCACTCATATATGATGTCACTATAGCGTGCATTTAAAACCAAAACACTTTTTCCACTGTTATAGATTGAATAGCAGTTAGTTGTCTTCAAGCTGGTGTCAGGCCTACAGCGTGTACTCTGCCAACCTCTGCCAGTGCACATTGCCACTCATATCTGGTCTCACAGTAGCTTGCACGCATAGTACCACTAATCCAAAAATGACAGGCAGAGGCAGGCCACCCCACAGGGGCCATCATGGTCGTGGTGCTGTGATTCCCTTTTGCCATAGAATAATGCCCAGTTTTCAGAGGCCACGTACCCTGAACTTGAAAAGTTCTGAGGACATAGTTGACTGGCTAACACCGGACACCCAATCTTCTACAGTTTCCGCTCGGAACCTTGATGCTCCATCCTCCTCCAGCTTAGCTTCGGGCACCTCTGAAGATACCACTCACCCGCCTGCCGCCACCACCAACACTAGCACCACAGCAGCTTCACTTGGTATGTTAGAGGAGTTATTTACACATCCGTTTGAAGAAATGAGTGATGCGCAACCATTATTGCCAGAGGATGTAGATAACAGGGATATGTCTCAGGCAGGCAGCATTACACACATGGACGTACGGTGTGATGATGATGATGTTGTACCCGCTGCTGCTTCCCTTGCTGAGTTGTCAGATACAAGCGAAGCGGTTGATGATGACAATGCGTCCATGGATGTCACGTGGGTGCCCGTTCGGCAAGAAGAAGAACAGGGCGAAAGTTCAGATGGGGAGACAGAGAGGAGGAGAAGAGTTGGAAGCAGGGGGAGGTCGTCGCAAGGAGCTAGTGGCACAGTCAGACAGCATGCATCGGCACCCGGGCTCAGCCCGACAGCATGCCAATCAAAGCATGCTGTGTACACCACCAGAATGCCATCATTGCAGAGCTCAGCAGTGTGGCATTTTTTTTGTGTGTCTGCCTCTAACAACAGCGATGCCATTTGCAACCTGTGCCAAAAGAAACTGAGTCGTGGGAAGTCCAACACCCACCTAGGTACAACTGCTCTGCGTAGGCACATGATCGCACATCACAAACGCCTATGGGATCAACACATGAGTACAAGCAGCACACAAACTCAAAGCCACCATCCTCCTCCTGGTCCAGCATCTTCAGCCACGTCAACCACTGCTGTCCTCCTTGCCCCCTCTCAACCATCCGCCACTCCGTCTCTCGCCTTGAGCAGTTCCCGCTCATCTGCCCACATTCAGGTGTCTGTCAAGGACATGTTTGAGCGTAAGAAGCCAACGTCAGAAAGTCACCCCCTTGCCCAGCATCTGACAGCTGGCTTGTCCAAAGTATTAGCCCGCCAGCTTTTACCATACAAGCTGGTGGAGTCTGAGGCGTTCAAAAAAATTTGTAGCTATTGGGACACCGCAGTGGAAGGTACCCGGACAAAATTTCTTTTCACAAAAGGCAATCCCCAACCTGTACTCGATTGTGCAAAAGGAAGTAATGGAATGTCTTGCACACAGTGTTGGGGCAAGGGTCCATCTGACCACTGATAACTGGTCTGCAAAGCATGGTCAGGGCAGGTATATCACCTACACTGTGCATTGGGTAAACCTGCTGACGGCTGCCAAGCATGGAATTTGTGGCTCTGCAGAGGAGTTGGTGACATCGCCACGACTTGCAGGCAGGCCTGCTGCCATCTCGTCTACTCCTCCTACTCCATCCTCTTCCATAACCTCCTCGGCTGAGTCCTCTTCTTCTGCTGCGTCTTGCTCCACATCAACGGCACCCCCCCAGGTAATATTCCACATCCCGGATACGGCAGTGTCACGCCGTCTTGGGTTTGACTTGCTTGAAAGCAGAGAGTCACACCGGACCAGCACTCCTGTCCGCCCTGAACGGCGGAAAAGTGGCTGACTCCGCAGCAACTGGATATCGGCAAAGTGGTTTGTGACAATGGAATAAATTTGTTGGCGGCATTGAAGTTGGGCAAGTTGACACATGTGCCGTGCATGGCACATGTGTGTAATCTGATCGTACAACGCTTTGTGCATAAGTACACAGGCTTACAGGACGTCCTGAAGCAGGCCAGGAAGGTGTGTGGCCATTTCAAGCGTTCCTACATGGCCATGGCGCACTTTGCAGATATCCAGCGGCGAAACAACATGCCAGTGAGGCGCTTGATTTGCGACTGCCAGACACGTTGGAATTCAACACTCCTAATGTTCGACCGCCTGCTCCAACAAGAAAAAGCTGTTAATGAATATTTGTATGACTGGGGTGCTAGGACAGCCTCTGGGGAACTGGGAATTTTTTTGTCACATTACTGGACGCTCATGCGCAATGCCTGTAGGCTCATGCGTCCTTTTGAGGAGGTGACAAGCGTAGTCAGTCGCACCGAAGGCCCCATCAGCGACATCATACCATTTGTTTTCTTCCTGGAGCGTGCCCTTCGAAGAGTGCTGGATCAGGCCGTAGATGAGCGCGAAGAGGAAGAGTTGTGGTCACCATCACCACCAGAAACAGCCTTACCAGCATCGCTTGCTGGACCTGCGGCAACACTGGAAGAGGATTGTGAGGAAGAGGAGTCAGATGAGGAATGTGGCTTTGAGGAGGAGGAGGAAGACCAACCACAACAGGCATCCCAGGGTGCTCGTTGTCACCTATCTGGTACCCATGGTGTTGTACGTGGCTGGGGAGAAGAACATACCTTCATTGACATCAGTGAGGAGGAGGAACGGGAAATGAGTGGCTCGGCATCCAACCTTGTGCAAATGGGGTCTTTCATGCTGTCGTGCCTGTATAAAAAGCATAGGCGTGCGCAGCGTATTGCATTAGGGTGTGCACCCTAAAGCACAAGCGGCGTATATATATATATATATATGAATATATATACACATATATATATACACACACACACAAAGCTGTGTGTGTGCTGTGTGAGGGTGCTGTTAGTGTGATGTGTGTGTGGGGGTGCTGGTAGTGTACTATGTGGGTGAGGGTGTTTGTGTGTGCGTGCTTGTGAGGGTGCTGTGAATGTACTGTGTGTCAGGGTGCTGTTTGTGTGTGTGTGTGCACTTGGGAGGGTGCTGTAAATGTACTGTGTGTGAGGGTGCTGTTTGTGTGTGAGGGTACTGTTAGTGTGCTGTGTGAGTGTGAGGGTGCTGTTTGTGTAATGTGTGTGTAAGGGTGCTGTGTGTGTGGGTGCTGTATGTGTGGGGGTGCTGTGTATGTGTGTGGGTGCTGTGTATGTCTGTGGGTGCTGTGTATGTGTGCTGTGAATGTGTATGTGTGTGGGTGATTGTGGGGGTACATTACTTAATATCCCCCTGTGGGTGCTGTACGTGTGTAGGTGCTGTATGTGTGTAGGTGCTGTATGTGTGTAGGTGCTGTATATGTGTGTAGGTGCTGTATGTGTGTAGGTGCTGTGTATGTGTGTAGGTGCTGTGTATGTGTGTAGGTGCTGTGTATGTGTGTAGGTGCTGTGTATGTGTGTAGGTGCTGTGTATGTCTGCGGGTGCTGTGTATGTGTGTGTGGGTGCTGTGTATGTGTGTGGGTGATTGTGGGGCTGGAGGTGGGGGTACATTACTTAATATCCCCCCTCCCTTCTTGCTTTATGTGGGGAGGGGGGATCCTTCCTTGCTGCCTTCCCTGGTGGCCCAGTGGAGGTGGGGCTAGATCAGTTATCCCCCCTCCCTTCTTACCTTATGCCTGGGAGGGGGGATCCTGCTGCTGCTGCCATCCATCCCTGGTGGTCCAGTGGAGAGTGAACTCTAGCCCCGCAGGGCTAGAGTTCACTCACGCGAGATCTGAGCGTTGCCGCGGCAACGCTCAGATCTCGCGAGAGGAACCCGGCGGAGCTGCTGGCAATAGCTCCCCGGGTCCTCTCCTGCCTCCCTCACTGCCTAGCGCCGGCTCTGCATGGACTGACAGGGGGGATCCTGAGATCTCCCCTGCCGGTCTCAATACATAGGCGGCCGCGGGATTTGGGTGTGCCCAGGCACACCCGGCACACCCCGTGCGCACGCCTATGATAAAAAGGCTGAAGGAGAACGACCTGTACTGGGTGTCCACGCTACTAGACCCCCGGTATAAGCAGAAAGTGGCGGAAATGTTACCAAATTACAACAAGTCGGAAAGGATGCAGCATTTGCTAAATAAATTAAAAAGTATGCTTTACACAGCGTATAAGGGTGATGTCCCAGCACAACAGGAATCTAACAGGGGAAGAGGTGAAAGTCATCCTCCTCCTCCCACGACCACGCCGGCAAGGACAGGACGCTTTAAAGACGTGTTGTTGATGGAGGACATGCGGAGCTTTTTAAGTCCTACGCATCGCCACAGCCCTTCGGGATCCACCCTCAGAGAACGACTCAACCGACAGGTAGCAGACTACCTCGCCTTAACTGCAGATATCGACACTCTGAGGAGCGATGAACCCCTTGACTACTGGGTGTGCAGGCTTGACCTGTGGCCTGAGCTATCCCAATTTGCGATAGAACTTCTGGCTTGCCCCGCTTCAAGTGTCCTGTCAGAAAGGACCTTCAGTGCAGCAGGAGGTATTGTCACTGAGAAGAGAAGTCACCTAGGTCAAAAAAGTCTAGATTACCTCACCTTTATTAAGATGAATGAGGGTGTCACGGCTTACCTTGGTGGGAGTCCAGTGTGCAGAGATATGCTCACCCTTGCAATTAAACACAGGCCAAGGTGGTCAGGGAAGAACTCACCTGGCCTGTGAGTCTGTGCACGGGGGCTGTTCAGGATAACCAGGTCGAAGTACAGACAAGGACTAGAGCAGGAGAATAGTCGTGGGTAAGCCAGTGGTCAGAGGATGCCAGAATTCAGGATAAACAAGAACAAAGCCCAGGTCAGAAGCCGAAAACTAACAGGACAACAGGAACTCGAAATAACAGGAACCAAACAAGGAAACCAGAGTCAATGAACTGACACTGCCTTCTGGGAGAGGCAGTGTTATATACCTGGCTAACGGCCATCAGCTTCAGGTGTGCTGAGAATATTGGAGCAGCCACAGATAACGGCCAGCCCCCAGTGCTGGATACAAGGCAAGATCAGACTATGGGCAATACTTGAACTGTAAGGTGGCTCTGAGAAGAAACAACATGCCCAGGACCGCAAAGTACCCAGGTTCAAATCCCTTGTTGGGCACTTCTGGGGCGACCTCGTCTTGCATTCTGGATGTCGTGGCAAGAACCGTGACAGTACCCTCCCGTCAAGAACGCCCTCTGGGTGTGAACAGGCTCTGCTTGGAAATTGTACTCTTCATCTTCGGTCTCAGTATCACCAAGAAAGTCTTTATAATTAAGGTATCCAGAGCAGAGTCCCTTTACATCCTGGAATTTTATGGTACCAGTTTCGGGTACTAAAGGGGAGAGGCCAAGGTCATTCATGGACTTGGAACAGGCGGTAAGTACCTTGATTCCAGGAGTTATTCTCTCTGTACTTTTTTCCTTAGGTGCATCGCTAGGTAGTTCTCCTTTGGGCAGGTAGGAAGTGTCACCACTGGTGCTTGCTTGAATAGTAGTTTCTTCAAGAAGAGGTACAGATGTTCCTGGAGCAGGAGGTAGAGATTCTTCAGGGGTACTGGTAGCTGATTGAAGAGAAACACAGGTTGTATTAACTACCGTGGTCTGAGTACTCTTATGTGTCACAGAGCGTGGACCAGACTGACAGCGACTTTGGCGTTTCTCAGGCAGAGGTGCAGACTTGGCCGGATGGGTATGCATAACCCCAACTTGAACGGTCTCTGGCCGATGTGGGCGAATTGGGCAGAGTGAGATAAAGTGCCCTCTTTCACCACAGTAAAAACAAAGGCCATGATTTCTCCGCCGGTCTCTTTCTTCATTAGTCACCTTGAGCTGGACCAATCCTATTTCCATAGGTTCATCTGACTCAAGAGGAAGGTAGGATTGCTCTGGGGCCTTCCTTGGAACAGGAGCATAATGAGGCAGCACGGGGTTGTGGTATTGGTACAGGTTCCCTTTGTTTGTGGGAATCTGGGATCCTCTGGGACGTGGTGCTGGTTTAGGCACAGCGGTCTTGGTAGGAGTCTTGCACTGTGCTTCCATGGCAGTCATGAAAGCATCCCATCCAGCAAGGACAGGACTCTGAGACTGCAACATTTCATGTGCTCATTGATTAATTTTTCCAGACAGCAGGTTAATAGCTGCTCGGACCCTTATGAAGTCATTAGCATAAGTCCGAGACTTCAGGGAAAACACCAATTCACAATCCACTTTAAAGCATAGGAAGGAAGCATGGTTACCATCAAATCTCGTAACTGTAAATGGTTCAGGATAAACAGGTTCCAGGGCTGGGCCTACCGTGCCTTTAAGAAAACAAACATCTCGCTGCAGCTCCAAGACAGTCTGGGCCAGGCTGGATACTTGCTGGGTAAGCAGTTGAGACATCTCTGCAGACTCCATTATGGTCAGTTCATTCTGTCATGGCTTACCTTGGTGGGAGTCCAGTGTGCAGAGATATGCTCACCCTTGCAATTAAACACAGGCCAAAGTGGTCAGGGAAGAACTCACCTGGCCTGTGAGTCTGTGCACGGGGGCTGTTCAGGATAACCAGGTCGAAGTACAGACAAGGACTAGAGCAGGAGAATAGTCGTGGGTAAGCCAGTGGTCAGAGGATGCCAGAATTCAGGATAAACAAGAACAAAGCCCAGGTCAGAAGCCGAAAACTAACAGGACAACAGGAACTCAAAATAACAGGAACCAAACAAGGAAACCAGAGTCAATGAACTGACACTGCCTTCTGGGAGAGGCAGTGTTATATACCTGGCTAACGGCCATCAGCTTCAGGTGTGCTGAGAATATTGGAGCAGCCACAGATAACGGCCAGCCCCCAGTGCTGGATACAAGGCAAGATCAGACTATGGGCAATACTTGAACTGTAAGGTGGCTCTGAGGAGAAACAACAGGCCCTGGACCGCAAAGTACCCAGGTTCAAATCCCTTGTTGGGCACTTCTGGAGCGACCTTGTCTTGCAGTCTGGATGTCGTGGCGAGAACCGTGACAGAGGGATGGATCCCGAAGGGACTGACAGTGGGCGATACATTCGACTAAAAAAGGCCTGATGAGATGAGCTGTCTTGGGCTAAAAATGGTGACCCTATGTAGGAGGACCAGTCACTATTCTGCTCTGTGTCAGTGTGTATCAGGGTCTATGAGGACAGGTGTCAATCCATATCTGCCAAGTGACCCTATGTAGGGGGAACAGTCCCTATTCTGCTATGTGTCAGTGTGTATCAGGGTCCCTGAGGACAGGTGTCAATCCATATGTCAATATGTCATATGTCATAGGTGTCAATCCATATCCATTGTGATTTAGGAATGTTAGGTGATTTATGCCCTTTATGGATTAAAACCAGACTCTGCTTCAACTGTGTAATTTTCCATGGGAGATTTGCCATGGATCCCCCTCCGGCATGCCACAGTCGGTGTTAGTCCCCTTGAAACAACTTTTCCAACACTATTGTGACCAGAAAGAGTCCCTGTGGGTTTTAGGGGGTGACTAGGGGTTTGGGGACCATGGGGGAGGACATTAAGTCCCCCTCCTTATTAGTATTTAGGGCCCCCACCCACCGCAGGGGTGTGGGCCAGGGGGGAGGACATTAGGAACCCCCCTTATTAGTAGTTAGAGCCCCCCACCTGCTGATCGGGGTTGGGGGCCAGGGGGGAGGACCTTAGGTCCCCCCCTTTTTAGTATTTAGGGCCCCCACCCGCCGATCAGGGGTGTGGGCCAGGGGGGAGGACATTAGGTCCCCCCCTTATTCTTGTTTAGGGCCCCCACCGCTCAGGGATGGGGGCTGACATTAGGTCCCCCCCATTTGTATTTAGGGCCCCCACCCGTCGGTTAAGGGTGGGGGCCAGGGGGAGGACATTAGGTGTGTCCCCCCCCGTATTCTTGTTAAGGGCCCCCACCTACCGCTCAGGGGTGGGGGCCAGGGGGGAGGACATTAGGTCCCCCCCCAATTTTTATTTAGGGCCCCCACCGCCACTCAAGGGTGGGGGCCGGTGGGGAGGACAATAGGTCCTCCCCCCTTTTTTTACTTCAGGCCCCCACCCGCTCAGGGAGGGGGGGACCCTTTTAATTTATTTTTTTTATTTTATTTTAACAGTGAGCGGCCACCGGCTGCTCACTGTTTAAATGTGCCCCTACTCGCGGTATTGCGAGTAGGGGCACAATTTACTAATACTAAGTAATTTTTACTTAGTATTAGTAAATTTGGCTAGATAACTCCCTAATACCTTTTGGTAGATAATTCCCCAATAACGTGGGAATTAGGGAGTTATCTATCAAGCGGCTGCAACAAAAGTCCCGAAAAGTCCGGAAATGCGGGAGGGATAATGTATAATAAACACAGGTTACTGGTTGTGGTGGGATAATGTATAATAAACACAGGTTACTGGCTATGGGGAGATAATGTATAATAAGCACAGGTTACTGGCTATGGGGGGATAATGTATAATAAGCACAGGTTATTGGCTATGGGGGGTAATGTATAATAAACAGAGGTTACTGGTTGTGGGGGTAATGTATAATAAACACAGGTTACTGGCTATGGGGTGGATAATGTATAATAAACACAGGTAACTGGCTATGGGAGGATAATGGATAATAAACACAGGTTACTGGCTATGGGGGGGTAATGTATAATAAACACAGGTTACTGGCTATGGGGGGATAATGTATAATAAACACAGGTTATTGGCTATGGGGGATAATGCATAATAAACACAGGTTACTGGCTATGGAGGATAATGTATAATAAAAAAATAATAATAATAAAAAAAAATGAATGCAGCTTCAGAATTCATCTAAATTGTATGCTGTCTAGGAGGTGGGAGGGTCTGGGAGGGAGGGTATGCTGCTGATTGGCTGGAATGTGTCTGTTGACTGTGAGGTACAGGGTCAAAGTTTACTCAATGATGACGAAAAGGGGGCGGACCGAACATCGCATATGTTCGCCAGGAACTATTCGCCAGCGAACCGTTCGGGACATCTCTAGTTAAGTACCATTACATTCAATACCTTAAAACGCATACTGTTCTAATAACTGGATAAAAGTGATGGTTTATTCAATACTGAATTTTGAAGAACTGACAAGGGGGATGATTTTTTTTGTCAAGATTGTTGAACTGGAAAATTGTCCATCTCCCATTTTCCAGGTATTTTGGTCTAAAATGTACAATTCTATTCTCAGTTGTCTTCATCTCCAGTTGTCTTCATTTAGTGAATAGTCTTCTCACTCCCCAACCCCCCCCCCCCAATCCCACAAACCATAGTTTTCTAGAACAAAATCAAGTGACATCCAGCAAGCAGATGACATTGAGAAGCAATATCCAGTAAATTGACAACAGCCTGACGGATTATAATGAATAATATTCTTGATTAAAAGGTCATCTCTTCCAGGGTGTTTTTTTCACATTAAAAATCATGCATTTGGGTTTCCAAACCTCCCAAAAAAATCGGAGCATTTAATTACAAAAGATGTTAAAATCCCCATGAAATACAACAGAATATATTACATTGTGACCTGAAATAATAATGGAATTATCAGTCGTGCCCCTCATTAGCAGTACTAAACAAATCTCATTATAACTGCATGAACAACAGCGGCTAAGCCAGATTCGGAATAGAAGCTTTGCCACCACACTCTGCTCCTTTTGTCTGTGTGCTAGTAAGAGCTCTCAGCTTGTTTTTTTTTGTTGTTTTTTTTTGTTGTTTTTTTTTTTGTTACCAATCTTTCTTCCCTGGTTCTAACTGTCCTGTATTAACACCTTACTTTGAAAGTCACCAACCCCACACAGTTGAAGATAGTAATTTGATTACCAGTGGGATGCCTTAGTCATCATCATAACTTTCATTTATTTTGCAGCAGTGGTATATAAATTTTATACAGCCAGCCAATCTATAGTTTCCACACAAGCTTGCCTTTTATAGTCTCTGGGACAGTTTATAGTGTAGGCACATAGAACTAGTTTATGGAGTAACTAGACACCAGAATAGGACACATGGTAGCAATTGCATATTTCAAATATCTGCTGATCAATGCATTTGCATTTTTATCTAGTACAATTTATAGATAAACTTACTCATACAGTATTTGTGACGGACCGTCTAGCACACTGACCAGGTACCTCCATCAATCGCTGTTTCCTAGTACTTGCGAGCACCATAAGCACTGTACAGGCACACCATAACCACCATAGACTCCCACACACCACCGCAGCTTGGTTGGGGATCTCGCTGTCCTCCACCCACCCTGGACCCAAGACCAGGATCCAGCTTCCAATGGGTAGATCTCTCCTAGTTCAGAGAGTGTAGCAGGAACAGCTCTTATAGGAGCTAGTGATTATACTCAGGGGAGTATTGTGATACAGCAATCCCCAGAGTGAATGTAGTTATCCAATCTTCACAATTTTTACATCCCCTGATAGCCCTGATCTGGGTGACTAACATATCCAAAAATCACCCAGATCAATTCAGGGGTTCAGGAATTCTATGGAAGTCCCATTTTGACCAACCGCACGCATGGTTTCATGCCCAAAACAGTTCCAGTGAATCAGGCTGTGCGGCTGGTCTACTTTGAGGGTTCAAAATAACGTTCAAATTACCGAACGAAGCCATTCGTGGATATAGTCATTGTATGTCTCTTGTTCGTGGGTTTCTTTATACCGTACGCCGTTCGAATAGTCGAACCTCCGTGGATGGTAAAGTTTTAGCAGTGTTCGTGCTGTCGAGTGTCCGATTTGAGTTCCATGCACTTGACAACCAAACACTGCTGGATGAGGTCGACTAAACAAGATGGCTGCCGCCACGTTTTTGAATGGCACTACTTTGAATGGCTTCGGGACTACGGGAGTTTGGAATACCACTTCGAAAGTTTGGTTCCTGTCTAAGTCCAAACAGGCACAAACAGAGTCTTTAACCCAAAAATCATTACAGGGGCCATAGTCACAGAGGCTGGCAACCGGGCTCCTCCAAGAACCAGTGACAAGACTACTTTTGTCACAGTATTATACTAGGATCTACTGTTGTATCCTTTTAATTAGACATGTCAATTCAGACGAAATACGGGCAATTCGGATACTTCCGAATGTCCGAATTGCCGAAGTTCTGAAATTGCCGAAGTTCCAAAGTGCCGAAGTTCCAAAGCACAGTATTGCCGAAGTGCTAATATACCTACCCAGTGTAAGAATGAAGAACAACTAGTCACCTGGGGTGGGGGATTACATTTTTATTTAGGGTCCCCACCCGCCGCTCAGGGGTGTGGGCGGGGGGAGGACAATAGGTCCCCCCCCCCTTATTATCCCGCTTCTCAGGGGTGGGGCCTGGGATGGAGGACAATAGGTCCCCCCTTATTCTAATTTAGGGCCCCCACCCGCTACTCAGGGGTGGGGCCCGGGGTGGAGAACAATAGGCCCCCCCCTTATTCTAATTTAGGGGCCCAACCTGCCGCTTAGTAGTGGGGGTGAGGGGGGAGGACAATAGGTCCCCCCCTTATTCTAATTTAGGGCCCACGCCCTCTGCTCAGGGGTGGTGGCCGGGGGGGTGGGGAGGACAATAGGTCCCCCCCCATTTTTCTGATTTAGGGTCCCCACCTGCCGTATAGGGTAGGAGTTGGGGGGGAAATGGGTCCCCCCTTCAGTTTAAAAGCCCCCACTCATGCGGCACAGGTGGGGGCTGGGGAGGGGGGACTGTTTAATAGACATGCCCCTACTCACGGTATAGGGGCAGAATTGACTAATACTAAATCATTTTTACTTAGTATTTGTAAATTTGGCTGAAAGACCAATTTAGATCTTTCAGCCTTTTGGTAGATAGCTCCCTAATACCGTGGGAATTAGGGAGTTATCTACTAAGTGGCTGCAAGAGAAGTCCCGAAGTCCCGAAGTGCCGAAGTTGTGAAGTGCCAAAGTGCCAAAGTGCCTTGGTCCCAACGTTCCAAAGTTCCAAATTGCCGGAGTCCTGAATATTTTCCCCATGCACATCCCTACTATTTATACTGGGTGAGTATAGTATAGGCTCCCATATGAGGGGGAAATAGTACATTTTAGAAAAAAGGTCTTAGATTTCTTATATAAGAAAACAGAGAGATAGATATGCAGACAGACAAATGACAGACAGACAGACAGACAGACACATAGATATCTGCAGATAGATATCTGAAGATTGACTGATAGAGAAACAATTTCATATGTGGACTACAGAGGTAACTTAAACTTTAATCTGGATAAAATCTGAGTTGCAAATCCAAAAATATGTACTAAAATTATATTTTTTAGACAAATTGGTACACTCTCATATAGGAAGCAATAAAAAACAAAAAAGATTATTTTCTGAACCTAAGAAGGGCACTTACCGATGTCTAAATTGTATACATTGCAAAAGCATAATCAGGGGTGAATGTTTTGTTCACCCAAGATCAGGCAAGTCATACAAAATATTCGATTATTATACGTGCAACTCTGATTATGTGGTCTATATTTTGAAATGTCCATGTGGGTTTCTCTACGTTGGAGAAACAATTAGACCAGTGAAAGAGCGCATTGGAGAGCATAAAAGTGATATAAGAGCAGCCATCCTGTGAGAAACCAGTACCAAGAAATTTTTTACAACAAGGTCATAATGTTAACCAATTACGTTTTCAAGTGATTGGCGGTATTAAACCCCTACGGAGAGGGGGAGATAGGCAAAAGGCACTTTTGCGAAAAGAAACAAAGTACAGTGTACTATTGGGTCCATATATGGTACGTCTGTCTCCATTATCCCTTAAAAATCTCTAAAGAAGTTGACCAACTGTGGTCCGTAACCCGACTGATAGCGGGGTCCAACTTAAGGGAACCCATGGGCATCTTTCACACACTACACTGCTGGTGAGTATGCCTTTTTTTGCCTTTTGGAAGAGTGAACCACTAACTTTTGATTATCTGTTGCAATACTATTCCTATAAATATAAAACAACTTGAGCCTTATAACTATGAGAAAAGGTATCGAATAGAAATAGATAATCTTCTTGTATACCAACCATTACCTTATATATAAAAAAATTCTAAAAAAGAAAAATTTCTCTAAATGATTTTTGTTCTGAGATAGTGTTTTCCCACAAATAACACCAAATTGGTAACCTTAGATTTCATATTTGAAACATCTCTGTACCTTAGATATAGTTGGGAAGGTACAGGAGAAAGTATTCAGATATCTCATAATACCCATCTGTATATCCTGCAATAATTTGCAGGTTACTTCATGTTTACTGTTTTTATACACTTATACAGGATGAAAAGAGTACTAGCATTTAGCATTCATGTGCTTTTTTATATTTATTGATATTCTTGTTTTGCATTTTCTACACCCTTCTGTATGAATTTGGGTGAAACTGGCAATGTGGTAATTATTTTCATTGATAGGTGTGGTTGCACACCGTACAGAATATGGAATATTCAAAAATAGGGAATATTAAAAAATATGGAATACTTCAAAAAATTTTTGGACACATAAGAATTGGCTGCCAGAATTTGCCACATAACGAAGTGGCCTCCAGTATAGCGCATATGAGCGCACTTAATGGGAGACGCATGCGCAAGTGAAAGAGTTACACGCATGCGCATACTGGGAGCCGTACGTCAATGACGTCATGTGCGTCATGACGTCATTCGGGCGCGACCCGCGCGAACAAGCGGGCGCGCCCAATTTCTACATAAATGCGGACATGTTATTCTTTTCTTTACCTGCACAGGGCCACTGAAGGGACTGAAGGGTCCCGAGCGCGCAGCCCGGCCTATCAAGAGCCTGTACTCTCTATACACACCTGACACACCTGACCAGGACCTGCCAAGGACGTGAAGCTTTTCATCAAGCAAGAAGGAACAGTTCTGATAATTTGGACAGCAAAGTATGGGTGCTTCACTTGGAATTGGACTTTTTTCCAACAGGACATATTGGTGAGATCCACACAATACAATAGTGTGTACACACTGGGACTTAATATACATTTTTTTCTTTTTACTTTTTTCGCTTTTTTCTCTTTTTTCTGCATTTTTTCATTTTTTTCATTTTTTCGATTTTTTATGTTTATACATTTTTTTATTTTTTTTATACTTTTTTCCATTATTGTATATATCTCCTTGTCAGCATCAGTCAATATTCCAAATTTGGAACTTTTCATGATACTATAGAGTTCAACATTTATTGTATATTAGTGAGTCATCTTTTTACACATGAAATTATATTGGTCACCATAGGATTTATTCGCCTTAAATTATTAATTTTTCACACTTTTTGTATATATTTAAATACCTATTAAATATCTATGAAATCCATTAATTATTAAATATAACATTCTATTCTATTCTATTGAGTGCAGTATCATTTATTGTTTTTTGATTATTAGGAGGTTAATGGGCTACCTGGATACTTTGCACCAATACGGATAAAAGAGTGCCTGTATATTTACATTTTTTTCTAAAATTATATTTATTCAGATCACATCATTTAGACATAATTTAGACTAAGAAAGTATTATGTACTCCCTACTGCATTAGTATAGTCGATTCTATGTGCTGGGGGGATCTTCATAGCCTCTCAAACGATGACAATGACAAGGTTCTAAAGTTCTTTGAGACCCAATGCATGCAGAATTTGCACCGTCCATAATACAGAAAATGACTAAAGCCAGAGAAAAACATCTCTAATTAGAGACATTTATAACGAATTCCATGATAATGGAGGCATCTTTATTACATTACAGTTGAGCAATTAATATGCGACAAAGATTAAAGACAGTGTCTCTGCAGGTAGCAGGCCTCATAACTCCTGCCATCTCCCTGATTACAAACCCACTGCAAATTACTGCCACCAGATGCATGATTCTCTTATAGGCTTCTAATCACCCTGTCTGAGACCTATCCGACGCTCCCACGTTCACACACATACACACTCACATACTTTTTAGAGCAGACATATGGATCGTTACAGAGTATGACTAAGAGCTTATCCACCAGCACATATAGATAATGTAGCAAGATCAAAGTGCAGAAATCAAAACACAGAAATAGATATAGTTCCACAAACAAAGCAAATTAAAGATATTTAGACAGACAGGCAAACATTTACTGTTAGATGGATTGCTGCTTGCTCGGTTGGATGGGTAGACAAACAATACTTTGTAAAATGACTATTGTATTTGCACTCTCTAGAATGATTAATAGGAATTTAATGTGCATTTGCAAATGATGGCCTAATAAGCACAAGGTCATTTTATTATTTACAGAATGGCTACATTCCAGAATTACTAATATACAAGTGTATATTCAATCACTACTATCTATCAATCTACTCGAAGAACAGACCGAAATCTCCTGGATAGGAGACATATGACTTCCAAAGACCATGTTGTTACATCATATACATATGCATGCACATATGTATATATAAAGGTATCTCCAATCTTGTCAACGTACAATTGTCATGATACCTAAGCATGATATGCACAGTCTAAGGATCATGAGAGTAACCCTTCAACAGCTGGAAACTTCTGTATTAAACACAGTTGGTTGATCATAGTGACAGATATAGTGCAAAACATACCAAAGCACTCTTGTTCTACCCAAGGCTAGATGTTTCATTCTCTGGAGGTCAAGTCAACTTTGGAGTAAGTGATGCTGAAAAAGCCTAACTTGAATCCACCCCAGATATACCCAAAACATTGGAAAATACCAGAAAAAAAAACAGCATTGCTGTTTTGATTTTACGTTGCTGGTATAATTCAGGACAGCGGCATAGCGCTCATTAAAATTAATCAAGAGAACTCATTAGGGTTTATCTTTTGTTAAATGGAAGTCTAATTCCTGCCCAATTAAAGCATTATCCGAGATAGAGATTTCAGTGTATTGTGTTTCCTGTGTAGTCATTTAGTGTGGATGTTTAACAATAAAGACTTTTCAGGATTCAACCTGTGCTCTCACAACAGGTGTCTCTTCCTGTAGTGTTGATAGGATCATAGAGAGAACTACTTGATCAGATGGCAGATAATAATTGTCTGAGACAGCTCTTACTTGCTAGACTTAGGCATCTCTTTTGTCTTCTATATGGGGGGTTTATTCACTAAGCTGTGAACTGCGGACAGTCGACAAAGTTATTTTTGGGATAAATTGCCAAACTGGAAAAATGGAGATGAAGAACACAACACCAAAGAGTGACAAGGCACCCCAGATACTCACATTTGTGTGGTATAATATACAGGATAGGTTACATTAAGTTATGCTGAATGTTCTTTGATTGTTTTCATACATTTTTAATAATAATTTGTTTTCTTTCAGCAACCCTTTCTGTCTTACCTTACAAACTATATTATATATCAAATGCTTACTAAACTGCATATTCTCAGTATCAGCAATAATTAAAGGTACAATACAGTCATAAAACCACTTTGTCTCAATGAAGTGGCTTGGGTGCAACGTCCCTGTCCCTGAGTAAAACCCGGTCACGTGATGCAGACAGAAGCCCCTAGGAAAGCATTTAGTCAATTTTTTCCAGTCAGAGAGTTTGAATGCACAAGGAGCTTGATGTGCATGTGTCTTAGATCCCCAATGCTCCTCCTCAGTGATGTTGGTTAGGGAGGAGAGGTCAGTAATGCCAAGAGAGCCTCAACGCTGGAATAAGGTGAGTAAAACTTTAAATTTGCATCACTAATGCTACAGTGTTCCTTTAAGTTTTTTTTCACCAAATTGGAGAAAAGATGTGGCTTTCTCCCCAGAGACTTTCCCTTATGTTCTCTCTGGGGATACAGCTTAACTCTGAAAATAAATAATACAGCAATAGTGTAAAACCAGTTAAGCAGACATGCACCCCACAAATAAGAGTGCACACACAAGATAATGACAAGATTTGCAGCCTCAATGTGGCTCCACCACTAATTTTAGGGGTCCAATAATCCACTTCCTCAAAACTTAGGAAGTCTTGACGCTTGTCTTTAAAAATAACTCAGCCAGGATCCAATACAAGAGAATACTTAAACTTGTTACCAAGCAGCCACCATTGTGCAAATATAGCAGTAAGTCCTTGCCAACATACCAATGTTCCAACGCGTTTTGTCCAATGACTACAGACGTCTTCTGGGACCTCCATTACATAGAAAAAAATAAAAGCAGCACAAAACCCTTCCATCCTGAATCCCGATTTAAATCCCCAAGTGTCCATGCCTCACTGTTAGTCCCACAGGAGTGCACACCTTCTCTGCCCCTCATTAGGTTCATTGCATTGGGGAAATTAACCAAACAAAGCTGTACAATCCTCAAACTGCACTCTTATGGAACACAAAAAAAAAGCTCAGGCATTAGGGTATTATTGCGTATTAAGTTTTAATTTAATTTTATTGCATTTTTGTTGTGTAATTACCGATTGTAAAAGATTAAATAAAAGCACTTGTCTTGAAACTCACTGACTCAAGTTCCAGTGTTGCCAGGAGATAGGAGGTGTTAACCTTTAGTAATAAAATGTTGTTGTACATTCAGCTGGTCTAAGCGGTTCTACCCCATATGAGTGTATCCACGTGAGTGCATTTTACTATTCGAATATCATATATGCTTCACATATTACCCTACTGGATATTGTCTGTATATTCCCTTTGAGGATTTCCTTATAAGAGGACAATCCTGTGGATAAGGAGGCGTCATGGATGCTCAAAGACAACTGCTTTATTCACAAAACCAGATTGAGTTAAACCAGAAATTATGTTCTTTCTTATAGTCGTATCAATTCATATCAGCAATGGGTGCTGTGATAGGTTGAAAGTGATCAGCTAACACTATTAGCCAATCACAGCAATCAACTGCAGCTCAGGTTAATGCTTCCTAATTAGCCTAAGCAGAAAAGATTTAACCCCTTAAGGACACAACTTCAGAAATAAAAGGGAATCATGATGGAATATTTCCGTCATGTGTCCTTAAGGGGTTAAAATTGAATGGAAGGTCAGTGCTAGGGGACTCCGGGCACTATAACCACTTTAATGAGATTAATCTATTACAGTGTCACATTATAGCATGTTTTATTGTTCCCCAGCAGCAAATAGGAAATACAAGAACAGTATTTTTCTGAAAGTTAGTAATAAGGAAAAAATTCGACACAACATTATCCTCACATTTCTCTCATCTAGGGTTCGTGACACATATCATAGAAACCACTAAAACATAAAAAATGCACTATAAAGAAACAAGTTCTAGATGGAAGCATGATGCCTTAAGATAAAAAAAATAAAATAATAAACGTAATATGTTTTAATAAAAAAAAAACATAAACATAAACAATGTGCATAGAATAAAACCTTTAACCCCTTCAGGACGGAGTCAATAGTGCACGTTCTGATCAAAACAAAACGTAAACAAAAACTAGAATTTGCGCTACATGTCTGTTCACCCGTAGTTCCCCTCTTTCATATTATATGCACCCACACTTATTATATATCATTTTGTTCAGGAGAAACAGGGTTTTAATTTAACATATATGGAACATAATTAATTATGAATAAAATTAAAAAAAAATGTGAGAAAATAAGATTTTTTTTAAAATTTGTATTTCCGTCTGACATTTTAGCTGTGAATGTCATAATACTGTTTTTACTGCACAAAAATGCACATATTTGTAATCAGCGATGTCTCACGAGTACAACAGTATCCCCCATTAACAGGTTTTATGGTGTTTTGGAAAGTTACAGGGTCAAATACAGAACGTTCCATTTTCAAATAGAAATTTGCCAGATTGGTAATGTTACCTTTGAGACGGTGTGGTAGCCCAGCAATGAGAATTACCCCCATAATGGCATACCATTTTAAAAAGTAGACAACCAAAGGTATTGAAAGTGGGGTATGTTTAGTCTTTTTTAGTAGCCACTTAGTCACAAACACTGGCCAAAGTTAGCGTTCATATTTGTTTTTGTGTTAAAAAAGCAAAAAACGAATATTTGGCCAGTGTTTGTGACTAAGTGGCTACTAAGAAAGACTGGACATACCCCACTTGCAATACCTTGGGTTGTCTACTTTTGCAAATGGTATGCCATCGTGGGGGTAATTCTCATTCCTGGGCTACCATACGCTCTCAAAGGCAACATAACCAATCTGGCAAATTTCAATGTAAAAAAAATGAAATGCAAGCCTTATATGTGACTCTCTAACTTTCCAAAACACCATGAAACCTGTACATGGGCGGTACTGTTATTCTCGGGAGACTTCACTAAACACAAATATTAGTGTTTTAAAACAGTAAAACATATTACAACAATAATATAGTCCATAAAAGTGCCGTTCGTTTGTAAAAAATGCAAAAAACTTCACTTTTACTTAAAATATCATCGTTGTAATACAATTTACCAATTTGAAACACTAATATTTGAGTTCAGCAAAGTCTCCCGAGTAAAACAGTACCCCCCATGTACAGGTTTTATGTTGTCTTGGAGAGTTACAGGGTCAAATATAGTGCTTGCAAATTAAATTCACTGCACTTTCTCCCTGTGTTGTCAGGCATGTCAATCAAATGTTAATTAATCAAATCACCTAATTATGTTAAAAGATTACTTAAATATACACGTAGAATTTTAATACATATGCATTTATAGGTATTTAAATTCTATGTGTATACTAATGTAATATTTTATGTAATTATATGTAGTTATCTCTATATATACATTTGCGGTTATTTGCATTTTATATATAGATAGATATAGATAGAATGTCATTCTAAGTGTATTTTGTTACCAATATATATATATATTAATCACAAAATACAGTTAGAATGAAATTACATATGTATATATAATTTATATTAAATTTTGTTTCAATATTTTATTTATTAATTTTATTATGTTATTTATTTATTATTGTAATTATTCGTATTTATATATATAATATATGTGTATATATCTATTATATATATAATATATGTATATTATATATATGTAACGTCATTCTAAGTGTATTTTAATACTAATATATGTACTTATATTAGTATTAAAATACACTATGTATGACGTTAAATATATATAATATACATATATATTATATATATAATATATATACATATATTATATATATATAAAAATGTTTATTTTATTTTATAACATGTTTAATTTTTTTTTTTATACTTCCCACCAGCAGGGGGACTGTCTGATATTTCAGACAGTCCCCCTGCTGGCAGATCCACAGCCAGCTATAGGGGGCCATGTGATCGCTCTTTGTCTGCAAGCGTCTGTGTGTCAGGCCAACAGCGTGTACTCTGCCAGTGCACATTGCCACTCATATCTGGTGTCACAATAGCATGCATTTAAAACCAAAAAACTTTTTTCACTGTTATAGATTGAATAGCAGTTAGTTGTCTTCAAGCGGGTGTGTCAGGCCTACAGCATGTACTCTGCTAACCTCTGCCAGTGCACATTGCCACTCATATCTGGTCTCACAGTTGCTTGCACGCATAGTACCACTAATCCCCCCAAAAAATGACAGGCAGAGGCAGGCCACCCTGCAGGGGCCGTCGTGGTTGTGGTGCTGTGATTCCCTTTTGCCCTAGAATAATGCCTAATTTTAGAGGCCACGTACCCTGAACTTGAAAATTTCTGAGGACATAGTTGACTGGCTAACACAGGACACCCAATCTTCTACAGCTTCCGCTCGGAACCTTGACGCACCATCCTCCTCCAGCTTAGCTTCAGGCACCTCTCAAGATACCACTCACCCGCCTGCCGCCACCACCAACACTAGCACCACAGCCGCTTCACTTTAATTGTCAGAGGAGTTATTTACACATCCGTTTGAAGAAATGAGTGATGCACAACCATTATTGCCAGAGGATGTAGATAACAGGGATATGTCTCAGTCAGGCAGCATTACACACATTGACGTACGATGTGATGATGATGATGTTATACTCGCTGCTGCTTCCTTTGCTGAGTTGTCAGATACAAGTGAAGCGGTTGATGATGACGATGCGTCCATGGATGTCACGTGGGTGCCCGCTCGGCAAGAAGAAGAACAGGGCGAAAGTTCAGATGGGGAGACAGAGAGGAGGAGGAGACAAGTTGGAAGCAGGGGGAGGTCGTCGCAAGGAGCTAGTGGCACAGTCAGACAGCATGCATCGGCACCCGGGGTCAGCCAGACAGCACGCCAATCAACGCATGCTGTGTCCACCACCAGAATGCCGTCATTGCGGAGCTCAGCAGTGTGGCATTTTTTTGTGTGTCTGCCTCTGACAACAGCGATGCCATTTACAACCTGAGCCAAAAGAAACTGAGTCGTGGGAAGTCCAACACCCACCTAGGTACAACTGCTTTGCGTAGGCACATGATCGCACATCACAAACGCCTATGGGATACAAGCAGCACACAAACTCAAAGCCGCCATTCTCCTCCTGGTCCAGCATCTTCAGCCACATCAACCACTGCTGTCCTCCTTGCCCCCTCTCAACCATCTGGCACTCCGTCTCTCGCCTTGAGGGTGATGTCACAGCACAACGGGAATCTAACAGGGGAATAGGTGAAAGTAATCCTCCTCCTCCCACGACCACGCCGGCAAGGACAGGATGCTTTAAAGACGTGTTGTTCATGTAGGACATGCAGAGCTTTTTAAGTCCTACGCATCGCCACAGCCCTTCGGGATCCACCCTCAGAGAACGACTCGACCGACAGGTAGCAGACTACCTCGCCTTAACTGCAGATATCGACACTCTGAGGAGCGATGAACCCCTTCACTACTGGGTGTGCAGGCTTGACCTGTTTGCGATTGAACTTCTGGCTTGCCCCGCTTCAAGTGTCCTGTCAGAAAGGACCCTCAGTGCAGCAGGAGGTATTGCCACTGAGAAGAGAAGTCGCCTAGGTCAAAAAAGTCTAGATTAGCTCACCTTTATTAAGATGAATGAGGGATGGATCCCGAAGGGACTTACAGTGGGCGATACATTCGACTAACAAAGGCCTGATGAGATGAGCTGCCTTGGGCTAAAAATGGTGTCCCTATTCTGCTCTGTGTCAGGGTGTATCAGGGTCCCTGAGGACAGGTGTCAATCCATATCTGCCAAGTGACCCTATGTAGGGGGAACAGTCCCTATTCTGCTCTGTGTCAGTGTGTATCAGGGATCATTAGGATAGGTGTCAATCCATATCTGCCAAGTGACCCTATGTAGGGGGAACAGTCCCTATTCTGCTCTATGTCAGTGTGTATCAGGGATCATTAGGATATGTGTCAATCCATATCTGCCAAGTGACCCTTTGTAGGGGGAACAGTCCCTATTCTGCTCTGTGTCAGTGTGTATCAGGGATCATTAGGATAGGTGTCAATCCACATCTGCCAAGTGACCCTATGTAGGGGGAACAGTCCCTATTCTGCTCTGTGTCAGTGTGTATCAGGGTCTCTGAGGACAGGTGTCAATCCATATCTGCCAAGTGACCCTATGTAGGGGGAACAGTCCTTATTCTGCTCTGTGTCAGTGTGTATCAGGGTCTCTGAGGAAAGGTGTCAATCCATATCTGCCAAGTGACCCTATGTAGGGGGAACAGTCCCTATTCTGCTCTGTGTCAGTGTGTATCAGGGTCCCTGAGGACAGGTGTCAATCCATATCTGCCAAGTGACCCTATGTAGGGGGGACAGTCCCTATTCTGCTCTGTGTCAGTGTGTATCAGGGTCCCTGAGGACAGGTGTCAATCCATATCTGCCAAGTGACCCTATGTAGGGGGAACAGTCCCTATTCTGCTCTGTGTCAGTGTGTATCAGGGATCATTAGGATAGGTGTCAATCCATATATGCCAAGTGACCCTATGTAGGGGGAACAGTCCCTATTCTGCTCTATGTCAGTGTGTATCAGGGATCATTAGGATATGTGTCAATCCATATCTGCCAAGTGACCCTTTGTAGGGGGAACAGTCCCTATTCTGCTCTGTGTCAGTGTGTATCAGGGATCATTAGGATAGGTGTCAATCCACATCTGCCAAGTGACCCTATGTAGGGGAAACAGTCCCTATTCTGCTCTGTGTCAGTGTGTATCAGGGTCTCTGAGGACAGGTGTCAATCCATATCTGCCAAGTGACCCTATGTAGGGGGAACAGTCCTTATTCCGCTCTGTGTCAGTGTGTATCAGGGTCTCTGAGGAAAGGTGTCAATCCATATCTGCCAAGTGACCCTATGTAGGGGGAACAGTCCCTATTCTGCTCTGTGTCAGTGTGTATCAGGGTCCCTGAGGACAGGTGTCAATCCATATCTGCCAAGTGACCCTATGTAGGGGGGACA
Source organism: Pelobates fuscus (assembly GCF_036172605.1). Lineage (NCBI taxonomy): Eukaryota > Metazoa > Chordata > Amphibia > Anura > Pelobatidae > Pelobates > Pelobates fuscus. The sequence continues at coordinate 134,828,128 of NC_086323.1, read as the reverse complement.
GTCCCTATTCTGCTCTGTGTCAGTGTGTATCAGGGTCCCTGAGGACAGGTGTCAATCCATATCTGCCAAGTGACCCTATGTAGGGGGAACAGTCCCTATTCTGCTCTGTGTCAGTGTGTATCAGGGATCATTAGGATAGGTGTCAATCCATATATGCCAAGTGACCCTATGTAGGGGGAACAGTCCCTATTCTGCTCTATGTCAGTGTGTATCAGGGATCATTAGGATATGTGTCAATCCATATCTGCCAAGTGACCCTTTGTAGGGGGAACAGTCCCTATTCTGCTCTGTGTCAGTGTGTATCAGGGATCATTAGGATAGGTGTCAATCCACATCTGCCAAGTGACCCAATGTAGGGGAAACAGTCCCTATTCTGCTCTGTGTCAGTGTGTATCAGGGTCTCTGAGGACAGGTGTCAATCCATATCTGCCAAGTGACCCTATGTAGGGGGAACAGTCCTTATTCCGCTCTGTGTCAGTGTGTATCAGGGTCTCTGAGGAAAGGTGTCAATCCATATCTGCCAAGTGACCCTATGTAGGAGGAACAGTCCCTATTCTGCTCTGTGTCAGTGTGTATCAGGGTCCCTGAGGACAGGTGTCAATCCATATCTGCCAAGTGACCCTATGTAGGGGGGACAGTCCCTATTCTGCTCTGTGTCAGTGTGTATCAGGGTCCCTGAGGACAGGTGTCAATCCATATCTGCCAAGTGACCCTATGTAGGGGGAACAGTCCCTATTCTGCTCTGTGTCAGTGTGTATCAGGGATCATTAGGATAGGTGTCAATCCATATATGCCAAGTGACCCTATGTAGGGGGAACAGTCCCTATTCTGCTCTGTGTCAGTGTGTATCAGGGATCATTAGGATATATGTCAATCCATATCTGCCAAGTGATCCTTTGTAGGGGGAACAGTCCCTATTCTGCTCTGTGTCAGTGTGTATCAGGGATCATTAGGATAGGTGTCAATCCACATCTGCCAAGTGACCCTATGTAGGGGGAACAGTCCCTATTCTGCTCTGTGTCAGTGTGTATCAGGGTCTCTGAGGACAGGTGTCAATCCATATCTGCCAAGTGACCCTATGTAGGGTGAACAGTCCTTATTCTGCTCTGTGTCAGTGTGTATCTGGGTCTCTGAGGAAAGGTGTCAATCCATATCTGCCAAGTGACCCTATGTAGGGGGAACAGTCCCTATTCTGCTCTGTGTCAGTGTGTATCAGGGTCCCTGAGGAAAGGTGTCAATCCATATCTGCCAAGTGACCCTATGGAGGGGGAACAGTCCCTATTCTGCTCTGTGTCAGTGTTTATCAGGGTCTCTGAGGACAGGTGTCAATCCATATGTTAAGGTGTCAATATGTCATATGTCAGGTGTCAATCCATATCCACTGTGATTTAGGAATGTTAGGTGATTTATGCTCTTTATGGATTAAAACCAGACTCTGCATCAAATGTGTAATTTTCCATGGGAGTTTTGCCATGGATCCCCCTCCGGCATGCCACAGTCCAGGTGTTAGTCCCCTTGAAACAACTTTTCCATCACTATTGTGGCCAGAAAGAGTCCCTGTGGGTTTTAAAATTCGCCTGCCGATTGAAGTCTATTCGCCGGATCGCGAACGTTTGCGGAAGTGCGCATTCCCCGTTCGCGAACCGAAAATTTTATGTTCGCACCATCACTATTGGAGAGTGTATAGATGGCGCTAAAAGCTGGAATAGCCACTATTAGGAGCACCAAAACAGAGTCACTAAAAGCACGTTAATTTTATGGCAGGACAGGAGGCTTCATATTTGCTTTACCTTCTTTACTGAAACCTCCAGCAGCAAAGAAACCGTTAACAGAACTTTTCAAAACAACCAATCAGAACAAAGCAACAGTAGTATAAAACCCCTTAGCATGCTCTTCCTCTTTCTTTGCTGCTGCCTCCAGGTGAGCACTCACCTGTATGTACGTAGTGGGGAATTACGATGCAGCATAAACATAATTAAACCCCATTCAACCTCCCCCCCAATAACGACAGACAACGTGGTATGGATGAACAGGCCACAGCATTTATTAAAACATAAATAAATTACTGTATAACACACCCATAACTCCATATATTAAACTCTTCTTTCTGTAACGAAATTGTTAGCAACAAAACATAAATAACATATATATATATAAATAACAACTCAACATACAGTGCTATACAGAGAACCCCCCGTCCTTGCCAATAAAAACCTGCAGTGGCTCCTAAACACCACTGCCTCTCACCTCCCCCCCCGTCATAAAAAACATATTCCAATGCCTGCCATCAGCCGACCTTATCCACGCTCGATGGGCACGAGACCTCAGGCAACCTAAAGTTAAACCTTTTGAAGCAGGGGAGGCTGAGACCTGTAAACATGAGGAACTTATTCCATCCTTAACATAACCACACTTAATTGGCAAGGACATACCCCCGACTCGCTGTGACTAACTAAACCTACTCGGGGTGGGCGGGCGGGAAGCTGTTCACTGGCCCGAATCCCAAGTGGCACTGAGGTAAGACCTCCCCCCTGCTAGCTCACATAGCCCTAACCCCCACCCACACAATACACCCACTATCAAAGACCCTCCCCTGCATCTATCCCCACACTCCTACATGTGCCCTTGTCCGCTTAGCTGCGCTATCTCCCCAGGGCCTTGTATGTACGTAGTGGGGAATTACGATGCAGCATAAACATAATTAAACCCCATTCAACCTCCCCCCCAATAACGACAGACAACGTGGTATGGATGAACAGGCCACAGCATTTATTAAAACATAAATAAATTACTGTATAACACACCCATAACTCCATATATTAAACTCTTCTTTCTGTAACGAAATTGTTAGCAACAAAACATAAATAACATATATATATATAAATAACAACTCAACATACAGTGCTATACAGAGAACCCCCCGTCCTTGCCAATAAAAACCTGCAGTGGCTCCTAAACACCACTGCCTCTCACCTCCCCCCCCGTCATAAAAAACATATTCCAATGCCTGCCATCAGCCGACCTTATCAACGCTCGATGGGCACGAGACCTCAGGCAACCTAAAGTTAAACCTTTTGAAGCAGGGGAGGCTGAGACCTGTAAACATGAGGAACTTATTCCATCCTTAACATAACCACACTTAATTGGCAAGGACATACCCCCGCCACCAGACCCGCTGTTTTACCCCTAAATCAGCGGGGAACCCCACCAAAACCAGCCATGGCCTGTTCCACCGCCTCCTGTAGGGCGAGATTAAAAAGGTCGAGCCCGACATCCGTGAGATGTACCCCGTCCCTGCAAAAAAAATGAGCCGCCTCCTTTTCAAAAACCCTATGGCGGACCGGGAGTCCATGAGCCCCCAAAACAAACTGGGAAACCCGCCTATTCAACTTGCGCCGGCAACGCTCCATGGCACTCTGACTCCTGGCGCCACGCCAATAGTTGCGGGCGACAACTTCAGACCAGATTAAGCGCACGCCCGGGAACAAAACCAAGATGCGGGCCAAGTCCCGCTTCACTGCCGAGATCAAATCCCAAATGGGCACCGAACCCAGATCATTCCCCCCCAGGTGGATCACCAGGATACTGGGCGCACCCAGGAGCTGAGACAGCCGCACTAACTCGGGGAGGAGCCGTGACCACCTCATACCCCGCGCACCGAGCCATCGAACTTCCGCTTCGGTAGGCGCAAAACCCAACCTCGAACCTCCAGGCCGAACCGCCGCCCGCTGCCCAGCCCAGTAAACATAAGAGTGTCCGACGATCCAGATCCTGGGGGGAACCGAAACTGTGGAAAGAAATCACGTCAATAAACCGGCCGGACGAACATAGGAAATATAGCGCCCTGAGTCCCACCTACCAATCCTCTGAACCACCTGCGCTGGCATGCCTAGCCGAGAGGCTTCGGTCGCCGCCCCAATACGGAAGGAATGGCCCCCGAACTCCCTGCTATCCAACCCCATTGCTTCCAGCCCCAAACGAAACACTCTAACAAACTGGAAATGGGAAAGGAAACTACCATCCCCATGCACCAGGAGAGGCAGCGCAGGAGAAGAGCGCACAGCACAATATTCCCCAAAGGACCACACGGGACAAATGCCGGAACCCGGCACAGCCCCCAAACGGACCCACTTACCCTTCCCCAAGACATCCGTCTTAGAGCGGCGTATTCGTAATGAGATCTGATCAGTGACGCACGAAACGTCACCAAATAGCACCCCCCCTACCTGCCGCCGGCTGGGGCATACTAGCTCCCCAATCCGCATGGCGCCGAAAAATGCCAGGGAAAAGGCAAGGCGAAACAGCCGAACCTCGAAATCCGAATGGCAAACCTCGTGCAACGCCTCACACAAAGCAGTCAGGAGCGTGCCCGAGACCGGACGCCTTGAGTCCGGCACAGACACCCTCCCCCGTCTCAAGCCTTTTAGTGCCTGCCGCACAATGAACGCCTTAGTAGCGTCCTCCCAACCCCGTAACTTAAACAGGAAGCTGAGTCCTGACAAGCGAGCCGAAATGGCCGAGGGCGACAGTCCTGCGGCCTCCCAATCCCCCAAGAGCCGAACCAAACCCTGCAGCCGAGAGGATGAGTCCTGGAAGCCCCCGTGGGCTCCCTCCCACCCTTCCCATTCCCGCCAAACCTTATTATAGCGGTCCCATGTTGCCGCAGTGACCGACCCACGGACCAGCTCCATCAGTCTGCCAGACCCAAGGACCACATCTCTGCCGGACACGGGACACCCTCCATTTCGGCCTGTGAAGCCACGGCCCGAAACACGTCCCACTGTGAACGAGAGAGAGCATCGGCCATCACATTACGCACACCCGGGATGTGCACAGCCCTACAATACACATTCAGCTCCAGACAGCGCAGCACTAGGCGCCGGAGCAAGCGAACCACGGGGGGGGGAAGATGCAGACAGCTGGTTGATAGCCTGGACTACCCCCAAGTTGTCACAATGGAAAACCACCCGCCTATCCACCAGCAGGGAACCCCATACCTCCAATGCTACCAAGATTGGGAAGAGCTCCAGAAACGCCAGATTCCGAGTGAGCCCCGCCGCATACCAGGACTCCGGCCACGAGTCAGCGCACCACCTAGCCCCTAGAATGGCTCCAAAACCGGCAGAACCCGCCGCATCGGTAAACAAATGGAGGTCCGCATTAGAGACCTCCGGTGCCTGCCAGTAAGACCTGCCATTATAGGAGGCCAAAAAGGAGTCCCAGACAGCCAAATCGGCCCGCAAGGGCCGGGTAAGCCGGATAAAATGCAGCGGATGAGCGACCCCCGATGTCGCCGCCGCCAGGCGCCTATTAAAGATCCGCCCCATTGGCAAGATCCGACAGGCAAAATTAAATTTCCCCAGCAAAGACTGCAGGCAGCGCAGCTGGATCTTACGCCGACCCAGTGCACGGGACACCGCAAGGCGCAGGTCCAAGACCTTATCGGGCGGCAGCCGACATTCCCCAGCCATCGAATCAATTTCGATGCCCAGAAAGCTCAAGCACGTGACCGGACCCACCGTCTTGTCGTGCGCCAGCGGGACCCCGAAGCGCTGAAACACCTCCCCGAGAACCCGCAGCAGGAGAGCACAGACGTGCGACTCCGCCGGGCCTACACACAGGAAATCATCCAGGTAGTGCAGGAGGGAAGCGACCCCCGCTTCCCTCCGCACCACCCATTCCATAAAAGTGCTAAAGCACTCAAAATAAAAACAGGATAGCGAGCAACCCATGGGGAGGCACATGTCCACAAAAAACTGGCCCTCAAAGGCACACCCCAAAAGATGATGGCAATCCGGATGCACCGGGAGCAGCCGGAAAGCGGATTCCACATCCGCCTTAGCTAGCAGCGCCCCCGGGCCCGCTGCTCTCACCATGCGAACCGCCGCATCAAAGGATGCGTAGGAAACCCTGCAGAGTTCCGTGGAAATGTCGTCATTCACCGAACCACCACGAGGGTATGACAAATGGTGAATCAAACGATACTTCCCGGGGTCCTTCTTGGGCACCACACCCAAGGGAGAAACCCGCAAATTCGCCATCGGTGGGGCGGAGAAAGGGCCGGCCATCCGACCCAAGGAAACCTCTTTATCCAATTTCTCCCGCACCACTTGGGGAAAAGCCCGCACGGACTTGAGGTTCTGTACGGTGAGCGTAGGTGGGCGCTCCGTGAACGGGATCCAAAACCCCTGTTCAAACCCCTCCACTAAGATACGCGCCGCAGCCCGATTCTCATAAAGGTCGAGCCACGGGCGCATCGCGTTTACGAGGACCGGCGTCGTCGCCCTTTGCCCCCATGTCCCCTTTCTCCCCCGTTTTGCCCCGCTTGAAACAGCGGGAGGCAGGATGGGCCCCACCGCAGCCGGAGCATTCGTGCTTAAACCGGCACGAGGACCCCCACTTACAGAGACTGTCGTTAAATTTCCAACAACAGCCGGACCTCGGACTGGAGGCCGATGAGGAGGAGGATGCGCCCCCACCGGCCCCCCCGAGAAAAGACGAAAAAGCACCCTGTTGAGGGGCAGGACGAGTCATGATGGAGAGCCACAGACCGATATCCATCTGGTCCCACGACAGCGAGGGACGCACTGCCAGCCGCTGTCGAAACTGCTCGTCGTACCTCCACCAACCTAATCCCCCATAGGTGCGACAAGCGTTCCAAATCGTGTCCTGATAACAGAACAGAGCGGAACACTTCTGGGGAGACTTCTCCCCCACCACACTGGCCAAAATAGAGAAAGCCCGAATCCAGTTCCCAAAGTTTTGGGAATTTTGCGATAACGGTACTTCTCCCTATCCTTTTCTGACTCCTTGCTGTCCTTGTCCGCCACCGGAGGAGCCTCCTCCAGCGGCAGAAGGGAAAATATCTCTACAAACTCCCCCTTCCAAATTTTTTCTTTAGTCTCCTGCTTCAAGTGCAAGCCCAGGGGGCCAGACCAGCACATGTAAGCAGCACCTCGCGCCACGTCTGCGACCGCGAGACAAGCATCGTCCGCGGCGGAACCAACACTGGCCACCGTGGGCGCCGGGGAACCCAGGGGTACCGCACCGCCACCCGACCCGGGAAGGGGCCCAGTAGTAGGAGAAGACTGAACCTGAGGAGGGAGCAGGGCAGGGGACCACGCTGACCGGAGCTGACCATCAATAGCATTACCGCTAACCGCCACCCCCTTCTCCCACTGATCCAAAAAAACCCTAAGACCTAAGAGGAACCCCCCCAACCCGGGACCCGCAGCGCCAGAAACGGAAGGAATAAAGTACTCACCGGTCGCAGACTGGCGATCCAAGCCCGGTACTGCGCTCACAGAAGGCTGAGGCAAGGAAACTGCAGTTCCAGCATCCACTGAAGACGGCAGCTGGGATCCAGACGCCACCTGCTGGACGGATCCATGAAGTGCAGCAGTATCCTGAGAAGAGAGCAGCAGAGAGGACGTGAGCCCATGCCCCAGCGGAGATGGCCGAGGTAAGTGACTTGCAGGGGGGGAGGGGGGCCAGACAGGGCAGAGGAGGCAGGATAGCAAGGAGGGGGGGTAGACAGGGAGGAAAGGGGACCAGCAGAAGGGGAAGAAAAGACAGGGGGAGCAAGGAAAGAGGGGGGAGGGGTAAGAAACGAAGGGAGAGGGGGAGGGGGCCCCCCAGAGGAGGAAAGGGGGGGGGACAGAAACCGGGCCAGAGGGAGGGGGACCAGGGGGCCCAGGAAAGGGTAGGCTGGGCCCCCTAGAAGATACAGGAGTACGAGCAGGGGAAGGAGGGGAGACAGAGCCCTGGGAGCCTTCCTCACTGGCAGAGGAGGCTCCCGACGGGCAGGGAGACCCCCCACGGCGGTACAGAGGTACCCCGCGCGGCCCGCGAGGGCCTACTCACCGCCCTACTGCCCCGCCGGCCGCGGGGGGACCTGGATCGTTGCCGGGCGGCCGCCTGCCGCCCGGATGGCACATTCCGCCGCCCACCGCCCCCGGACCGCAAACCAGCACAGGCGGCCGGGGCGGACGGCGTAGAGGGGGATCCACGAGTAGGCCGCGCGGCACCCGCACCAGGGGGCCGCGCGGCGGAAGCAGGCCGCATCCCCGGCCTGGTAGTGAGAGGCCGCGCGGCAGACGTAGGCCGCGTCCCCGGCCTCGAGTTGGAAGGTCGTGCGGCAGTAGAGGCGGCTGGCCGCGCGGCAGTGGCAGGCCCCGTGTCTGAAGGCCGTGCCACGCGCGCGGCCGCAGAAGGCCGCAAATTACATCTCCTAGCAGTAGGCCGCGTGTCTGGAGCCCCAGACACGCGGTTCTGGCGAAGACTCGGGCCCGGGCTCCCAGTCCTCAACCGGGCCCGAGGAGTAGGATCAGGGGAGAGCCTGGCAGGCGGCCGGGAACGCCTGCCAGTGCTGGTGCGGCCCCCAGGGGCAGGGACCGCAGAAGGAGCAGCAGGGGGGACCACAGAGGATACCCCAGGGGAGGGTAGGCCACGGGGGGTGCCCACACCGCTAGCCATACCTCCAGTAATGTTGGCAAATTGCTCCCTCAGTTGCCGGCCACCATCCAGCGCAGCAGCAGCCCTGAGGGACGACAGAATCGCCTCAACATCCATCCCTCAAGCTGTGGAGACTAAAGGCCCAGGCAAACAGGAGCAAGAGACAGGAAGCTGTTCACTGGCCCGAATCCCAAGTGGCACTGAGGTAAGACCTCCCCCCTGCTAGCTCACATAGCCCTAACCCCCACCCACACAATACACCCACTATCAAAGACCCTCCCCTGCATCTATCCCCACACTCCTACATGTGCCCTTGTCCGCTTAGCTGCGCTATCTCCCCAGGGCCTAACTCAGAGTTGTCTCTGCTCTGGGTTGTTTTTTTATCCTACATGCTGCTTGCTTATTTGAACAGTCTGTTTAAACAGTCTATTTAATAGGTTTGTTTAGGCAGCTTAATTGCTGGATTTATTTAGGCAGGGTTCTTGCTGGATTTATTTTAACAGTTTGTCTGCTGTGTTTATCTAGGCAGTCTATTGCTGGGTTTATCTAGGCAGTCTATTGCTGGGTTTAGCTAGGCAGTTTATTCTGTGTTATTTCCTGTACCACTCCATGCTATGTAGCATGCAGTTTTCTCACTCTGCTGTATGGGGACTGGATGTCCCTGCTTTGATGCTTTGACTCTGCCTGTACTCTGTTTCCCCTCCCTGGGCCCCCTGCTGGGCTCTGTCACCCATACCCTTTCTCCCTTATTCCCCACCTGCTCCCCCCTCTTACCTACAGCTCTGCTGGATCTGCAATGCCCGGTTATGGTTATATGAGGGTGACCCCCTCCTGCCGTCTGCACTGCTGGACCGGCAATGTCTGGCTACTTTTATTATACGGCTAACCACTACGGCACTACTGTACCTACAGTGTCCGATTATGTTCAGACTGAGGGTGACCCCCTCCCCTGCTGGCCTATACTGCATAGTATGCTTGTGCTTGTTGGGTGACCCCCTCTTGCACGCTGGGTGACCCCCAGCTGGCTGCACCAGGTATCACTCAGACAGTGTTACCTCTATGGCAGTTATGGAATCACGTCTGAAGGCTAACCACTACGGCACTACTGTACCTACAGTGTCCGATTATGTTCAGACTGAGGGTGACCCCCTCCCCTGCTGGCCTATACTGCATAGTATGCTTGTGCTTGTTGGGTGACCCCCTCTTGCACGCTGGGTGACCCCCAGCTGGCCACACCAGGTACCACTCCGACAGTGTTACCTCTATGGCAGTTATGCAATCACGTCTAAAGGACAAATCTACCGTGCCCAGAAGGTCACTTGGCCTGTCCTCATGCCACCCCGCTGACCTCACTGCCAGAAACCCTCGGTACCCTACAGGGGACACTCCACCTGCCATCCTAGACGCTACACCAAGCACCCCTGGTACGCATTGGCTAATGGATGGATTCATCTAGAGGATCAGTCTTCAGTACATAGTTACATAGTTACATAGCTGAAAAGAGACTTGCGTCCATCAAGTTCAGCCTTCCTCACACCTGTTTTTTGCTGTTGATCCAAAAGGAAAAAAAAAAAAAACCCAGTTTGAAGCACAATTTTGCAACAAGCTAGGACAAAAAATTCCTTCTTGACCCCAGAATGGCAGTCAGATTTATCCTTGAATCAAGCACATATTACCCTACATTGAAAGATTATATCCTTGAATATTCTGTCTTTGCAAGTATGCATCTAGTAGCTGTTTGAACATCTGTATGGATAAAACCACTTCTTCAGGCAGAGAATTCCACATCCTGATTGTTCTTACAGTAAAAAAAACTTTCCTTTGCCTTAGACGAAATCTTCTTTCTTCCAGTCTAAACGCATGGCCTCGTGTCCTATGTAAAGTCCGGTTTGTGAATAGATTTCCACACAATGGTTTGTATTGGCCCCGAATATATTTGTATAATGTTATCATATACCCTCTCAGGCGACGTTTTTCTAAACTAAATAGGTTTAAATTTGTTAACCATGACGGAGTCCGGAGAGGACTGCGCAGACACCTGATACAGGGTTTGTACTCTATCTGAAACTAACCACTGGATGTCGACGACACACGGACACAGATGTTTTCCTCGGGACAAATGGCGCGTTACAGCTTGGAAAGCGAAAAATACTTAATTCCCTTTGGGAATGGACCTATATGACTTATAGGTATCGCCTAGTTGGTTTCTACCCCTGAGAACCGCAAAACGGCCCTTGTCCGAGCTGGATATCAAACTGACGGATTTGGCATCCAAGTGCTGGGTCTGCTCCCTGGAGTTGCCCTCACGTACAAATTGAGCTGACACGTCTCTACTCATAGGGTTCCCCTTAACTAGCCCCAGAGGTCTCTCGGACCGTGCCCGGACTCAGGATCAAGGTTGCGGAACCTTGGACCGTTCCATGAGCAATACGCATGACCAAAAGAGGCGTCCATTCCAACTCATTCCGAAGTTGCCATGCTGGGCGAAGGGTGCGGCGGAGTGGACTCCCGCCCCATCCCCACGCTACATGCTCCCATTGCGTATGTCGCCTGTGGACACTTTGAGACGGAGGGCACTCATCCCGTCAGAGAGCTGCTCAGCATGGACGATTGGTTCTCTCCCTCAACTGGACATGAGAGAAACCCGCATGGATTTTGCCATCAACATGGACATATTGAATCTGACTCACTCCCAGTCAACCCAGTTTTCTGGTCTTTCATAGAATATTCGGTCCAGGCGGTGCTCCTCTTCAAGGAAAATGCCAGGCATATGCTCCGCAACCTGCGGGTCACACTTAGGGGCCCAACCCGGTCGATTGACCAGTTGGTATTCGCCATCGAGGCCATACCTCCAGGATCCGGTACTATCAGCTGCTCCAACATGACGCCTTCTCGGGTCTTCGGCCTGGTATGACCGAATCGTGTGACCTTCGGACGAAGATCATCTAAAACTTAATTGATGACTCCGACATAGGGGGACCTGGCCTACCTAGGAGTTTCGGACCCCAACCAACTTCGGCCTGGACTCTGGAGTCCAAAGGAGAAACCTCTTCACGCCAACTGCATGGAACTACCTGCAGGTTTGTTCAACGTTTACAGCTTTCCCAGGGGAAGTAGTGCTGCTCGCTACCTTCCGGCCTGGACTTATCACTGGTTGCCCACTTTGGACTGCAGTCGGATCTCACGTAGGATCGCTATCTATAGCGTCTGGACAAGTATTCGTCATTTGTGACAATGTCTGCGGGACGAGACACTCATGTGGCGGACGGCTTCACCCGACCATGGAGAGACCACAATGATTGGTTGCCTCACCCTCCGGGGTCTCGAGTACTGGCATGATTAAATTCGGTGCGAACTGCCATACGGAGCGGTTCTCCAGCTGGCTGCCGGACCCTCAGCAAGGCGAGGGACGCGTTTTCCAAGCTTGGTCTCCTTCAGAGCGTACGCATCCTGTTTACCTCCAGGATACTTCGGGCTTTGCTTCAGACCGAATTCCTGGGAGTGTCGTTTCGCCTGGCCACAACACTTCGGAGGAGTCCTCCGTGCTTTCCCCTTTTGCTGGAGTTTGCCATGGGAAAGCAATCTACGACTCCCTGTCTCTTCATGTCCTGTGTGGGATCCACAGGGGTAGCCTGCCATGACTGGTGTCTGGAGAGATGTTTAGGTCCCTATGGCTGTCCCCATTGTCTGGCTGAGTTGCCCTCTCAGGGTAGGATCGTATGGGGCCATTCACGTCCTATGTCCACTAGAGGACGACTCGTGTGCGTTTCTCAAGATTCTGGCATTGGTAAGGATCTCTTGGTCTGCAGTCTGCCAAGAGGAGTATACCTTACGGGAACCCTATCTCTCGCTATTCCTCAAGTCTAGGCATATCGTGTGTTCTGTATTTCCTTGAGGAATGACCTGATGACAAGGACTTGCCTTGCGACAGTTTTTCCGCTTACGGTTTCCCCAGTACATCTTGTATTTCATGGCGTTCTGACGTCATGGTATTGACGTAGTGTCTTCTTCCTTCTTGCCGTTCAGTACATCGGTTTCTGCTCCGTACATATTTCATTTCTATCCGTCCTCTGTGTTGTACCCCTATTCTCCGGATAGGCCACGGCTCTGTTGACAGGTTGTACACGACCATGTAGATCCAGGTTCTGGTTCTTTCATCCGTCTACTCATGGACAGCTGTTGATTTCTGCGTACGGCCGTTTTGAACTGTTTCTGCATCTTCGCTCGCCCGTTGGATTTGGTGGATCCTCTCATTGGCTGACCTTGAGAGTTCCTCTGGGACACTTTTGATTCGGGGTGCTGTCACCTCAGCAACTTTGGAAGCCGTTGGGTCCCATCTGCATTTTCTCTACACCGCTGCTTGGTTTAGGGAATGGGTTTTTCCACTCTCCTTTTATTTCAGTCCTCTATGTCATATTGCTTCTGGTTCTACTATTTGGGCGTTAAAATTGCAAATATGAAGCCTCCTGTCCTGCCATAAAATTAGGGATTATTCTAGCCTCGGTGAGGGAATAATCTAAATTTTATTAAAGACAGGAGGCAAATATTTCCCCTCCTTTTCTTACGTTCCCTCCCTGGATTTGGGTCTTATAATTAATTGGGGATATTGTTATGTTTTGTGAATGCATTGTTTTACATAATTAAGGTTATTTCTATTATTCGGTGATGATTGTCTGTGTGCATTTTATTCATCATGTTTGTGTTGTAATTATGTTTCGTCAATGCCTTTTAGTTTAGGTACATACTAGATACTAGGTCTTCATAAGATCTGTAGACTTTGTTTATTCATCAGGTATTATGATGTGCAAGTGATATTGTGTGGATATGACATCTTGCCATGGCAGTTTACTTCCACGATGTTTTCCTTTTTCTTGCAGTGTAATCTATTTTCTCTCTGGGCTTGACAATTATTTATCTGGATGTGTCTGCTACAAGGTGGATTCGTTGGTTTCCTTGCTCTCCTGCTCGACCTCATCAAAGAAAGAGGAAGAGGTAGAGCATGCTAAGGGGTTTTATACTACTGTTGCTTTGTTCTGATTGGTTGTTTTGAAAAGTTCTGTTAACTGTTTCTTTGCTGCTGGAGGTTTCAGTAAAGAAGGTAAAGCAAATATTCGCCTCCTGTCTTTAATAAAATTTAGATTATTCCCTCACCGAGGCTAAAATAATCCCTAATTTCTGTCTCTGCAAATTTTAGTGAAGTGAGGGAAGGCAGAATCCCACCGTATTGACCATATCTGCATAAACACATTGAGATCCAGAAACTCTACTTCTTGTGGACCATCCTTGTCTAACATTCATTTGCTGTCATTCACTGTATTTCAGAAATTCATATTCACTGTAGCATTAGACAGACTTTGGAGATATTCTGCTTGGAGAGATATTTTTTTTATGTCAATAGAAAATTGCCAAACATATTTTGCCATCTCCATCAAAGCGTTGGACTTCTGACTCCTAAATGATTTTTGCAACTGGCTGTTGAGATTCTTTAAAATACAGAAATTCTCTTTTTTTCTTTGCTAGGTTTTTTAAAGCAAAATATTCTTCCAAGGTTTCTAAGCAATTGATTTCCACACATCTTGTTCCCCAGCCCAAAAGACTGGCTTCCAAGCCTACTGTGTGCACAAGCCAGCAGATCAGTTCCCTGTTTGCCTCTTTTGAAAGAGGAATAGAATGCATGCATTTCAGATGTTTGTCTTCTTCTTTTAAAGAACTTGGCAATGACGACGATCTGTAAAGATTGCTTGGATAGATTTAGAGATGCCCACCTTTTTGGATAGAAATCTAAATAAACATGTTCTTTAGACACTTGTTTTATTCCTTTTAAAATAACATTTGGTTTCCGTTTAAATAACTTAAAGTCAACTTCAAAATTTATCGAAACACATAATTTATGGTCATGGATTTTACCCGATTAATAAGAAAATCTACTCTGGTTAAATTACAACTTCCTCCCTTCACACGGGTTAAAACCTATGAATATCTAACCAAATAACATATCTTTAGTTTACGTCTATGCCATGGGGGCTGTGGGGACATTAGGTCCTCAACCCAAATATTACTATTGGGGACCGTACCTACCAGCCATAGGGTGACACTAGATTGTCCCTCCCCCTTATATTATAATAGCCTCCATCCATTAGCCACAGCTGAGGGCAGCATCTGTCTTGCCATCTGTGGATAGTAATTTGTTCACCCATTATTTTTTTAAATATCCCCCGACCAGTGCCCATGGGTGTGAGCAGAAAGGGCTCTGTTTCACGTGTTATTTCACAGGCCCCATCCTAATGGCTGCCTACTCACTACTTTGAAACATTTAGTAGGTATGTTTTAAACCTCCCTTATTCTAATATTATTGCCCACCATAGGGTTTTTGATGATTTTTAAAATTTTTGTTCTTAACTATTTAACATGGCAGCTTGCTAGCAAGCCCTGTCCATATGCCACATAATTTACCCTCGCACTGCCAAGGATTTTTTTTTAAATACTTAGCAGTGGGAGAATAGTTTAATCCAAATTTCAGGCACCCGGTGGAGTTCGGTCCAGCTAAAGTGGATGAATGCAGTAAAGTGGTCTAAAAAGACCTTGTTAGCAGAGAAGGATAGATATGAACAGCCCTAGTAGAAAAGATGGTAGCGATGTCTTAAAGGATACATTGTAACAAATATAAGAGAAACACCAATGGAAAAAGAAACTTATATAAACGTCCAACAGTATGGCAGCGTTGAAACAGTTTCTAACTTGTGCACAGTGATACTAAGCTCTCAGCCCCCACATAGTAGACTAAACAGCTGCCTGCAGAGTGCAAATTAACAATTATAGACACTAACCAGCTACCCCTGCTGCTTCAAGGCAGCCTATATCCACTATCCAGCTAATACTGCTGCTTCAAGGCAGCCTACCTAATAAGTCTCAAAGTACTTACTTGAACTTAGCGTTAAGACACTAAAGAGTCATGGCGAAAAAAGAAAGTCTACCCCAGGATAAAGTTAAAAAACATAATAATGCATCAGCATAGAGCTCAACGCGCATTTCGGTGAGAATGTCCACCTTTCTCAATATTAGACATTACAATAGTGGAATTACAGCGGCAGTCACAAAAAGGGCTTATTCACTGAACTTTTAACCAGTTGTTTCGCTGACTTGTTAACATGGTATATAAATAAATAAGTGTAGAAACATGAATATGTATTGTTCCGTACTACCCCTTTAAAAAAAAAAAAAAAAACAATAAAAACATCACCTGCAATTTAGTGCAAGGAAAGGCTGATCCGATAAAGTCATCAGTTATGATGGCTTTGGTCCAATCCAATGCTTCTCATCCGGGAATGAATGGGGAAATTGGGTGTGTGTGCAGTAACTACCATACTCAAATAAAATCAAATGTTTCTAGAAGAGAAGCATTGAATCCAATACTTCATTAAGATGACATGGTTTTGGTGTTTAGAGTTTCCCTTTAGGGTTAAAATGTATGGCTCTCGACAAAGCTGGCATGTGTAACTGGTCAATGTCTCAGAGTATAATGCATATAATGACACTCTACATATATCTTTGAATGGTTAATATTATTTTCTCCCCGATACATCTAGATACACCTGCTATTATGCTATATAACTCCTGCGTTTAGAAAAGAAAAGTCTATTGACCCAGAGAGCTAGTAATGGGCACCTTCCATTCCCATGTTTAACATCTTCAATTCATGCATAATCCCATTCTTTCTCAAGCACTGTTGCATAACATAAAGAATAATGTTGATTTTCCTAGTCTTTAGCATATCTTTTATATGTTCCTATTATTATCTATCTTGATCAGTGCTTCTCTATCTGACACGTCTTTCCGTAAAGATAACTTAGGTGGAATCATTAGGAGAAGAATCATGGCAGGAAGATAAGGTCAAGTGTAGCAGGCAAGTGATCGCTTATTAGTACTCAGTGAATGAGAGCTGAATGAACACAGTAGCGTAGTCCGGCCACACATTCCATCATGATGGAAGCACTACTAGTTTCAAAAACACACTTCATTCATTAGCAACAATGTCTAAAAATGTGGGTGGGAATCCCATTAAACAATAATTGCTCAGGTACCAAACACATGTCTGAGCTTAGTCACTTCTAAAGCCTTCTGTAGTAAGTGGACAACCACCAAACTTGGTGCAAAGAACAAACATTTCATATATTTATGTCTATTTACAAAAACAATTAAATCTGTGCAACAGGTGGAGATATAGCACAATATTAATTGAACAAAATCAGCAAATGTAAAAAGCTCTCATTTTTTTCGCATCCCCATCTTCTGCCACCAAAAGGGATCATTCGGGGATATGTGTTAACCCTCAAAGCCTCAAATAATGATTATTGTTCTTTTCACACGGTTAAACCTAATTGCAACCATGATACAGGATGATGATAGGAAGAATATATGTTACTGATACAAATACACATATCACTTTGAGGGTGGTGTTGTTTTGCCGCGGTGGTATAAAATTATGTACTCTCCAACGCTGATGTTAAAATACATCATTTGAAAAGGTGTCATCATAGCTATGCAGAAATGTTTTTTTTTTGTTTGTTTTTTAAAGTGTTAAGCAAGTTTTGGGTTTAAGCAGTAAGTTACTGTTGCTTGTATGAAAATTATTCATATTACAGTCTGTACAGCATCTTGATACGCAATCAGCGCTGTGGAATTTGTTGGCGTTTTATAAATAATATTAATAATACTACCACATAGTCCCTAATCCTTAGCAATTCTGCATTGAATGGGGTACTTTTTAATGCAGGGCCATCTCAGTGTCCCTAAAACGCATTTAAACGCTCTGTTTCACAAGCAACATTTTAAATGCGTACTTAGGCAAACACTAAAGCAACATTCACGAAAAATGCAATAAAAAATCTGAGGTATTGCATTTGTAATGGACAGACTATATAAGCTACACAATTCTACATTTCATTATACTGAATATTCTGCTTGCATGCAGTAGTTTACTATAAGGTTATTATGTTTTTTTAAGAGCTGCAGGTCGTTCCTACAATGAGTTTTTAGGACCAGTATAGTGCAGCTCTGGCAAGTTTCCGATAGACAAGCAGTACAATGATTAGCGCGGATTTAATCGACATTTTTTTTCCAAGTGTTAAAGGCACTAGGCTGTCCCTGCAGCTAATTAATCAGCAGTCCAGTCTCTGTTAGTAAATAGCTTCAGGGAACAACATTATACTTAATGTGCACTGCAGCAACTGAACATTTATTCGGGATAACTAACAATGCATAGAGATATAGTGAGAAGATTGTCCCTTTAATGAGGACACTTCTGTAAAATGTAAATTATTGCTTCCAAGATCCAAGTTTTTTTGTTTTTAAATGTTCCCTGTTAAAGGGCATGTAGATTTACAATCTTTTTTTTTTTTTTTTTTAAAAACAAGTTTAAAATATTATACGTACATACATAAGGTGGAGCTCTTAAATAGAGGTTCAATGTATATTCTGTAAATAGAAATGCAAAACAATAGTGCAATACTGTATGTATTACATAATCACATATGACTCGAATGGTTAGCGCCTATGGACCTTTATAGGATGTCCAAATCCTTCTTCTAGTGAGGTTCACAATTCCTAATTTCAGGGTGCTTGATATTTCCCCACACTTCCCAGGCTTGGAGGTGTATAAACGCCAATTCAAAGTATTATCTTCAAAAAGGTGCTTTATTTCATCAAAAGGTAACTTATAAAATAATTAAAAAGTACCAGATAATGTTGCGGATAGCTTTAGTAGTCCATACAAATGTCCAAAACGCGTTTCGCCTGATAAAACAGGCTTCTTCAGTTGATCTCGCCGACTCTCTCTTCTTTAAAGGAAAACTCCAGTGCCAGGAAAACAATCCGTTTCCCTGGCACTGCAGGTTCCCTCTCCCTCCCACCACCCAATCCCCAGTTGCTGAAGGGGTGAAAAACACTGCAATAACACTGCAATAAAAACACTGCAATAATTACACTTGCAGGGTTAAGAGTAGTGGGAGTTGGCACCCAGACCACTCCAATGGGCAGAAGTGGTCTGGGTGCCTGGAGTGTCCCTTTAAATGTGCCGCTTGTTGTTTATTTCCGGGTTCCTTCTTCCGGTATAATGGAAGCGTGCCTTCCAGCGTCACTCGTAGAATGCACTCATATAATGCAGCGTGCCTTTCAGCGTCACTCGTAGAATACATCTGTGTTCTAAAGATGACTCATAGTTCTATATTTGCCAAAATGAAGTTTAAAATGTTGTAGTTAAATATGATGACATTCTCCCTGGACTGGCAGAGAGGGCGTGGATGCACAGGATTTTAATCCAATTGAGCATCTGTGGGATGTGATGGAACAACAACTCCATGGAGTTCTCACCTCACAACTTGCTGGACTTAAAGGATCTGCTGCTAATGTGTCAGTGCCAAATACCACAGGACGAGTTCAGAGGTCTTGTGGGACCTATGCTTCAACACATCAGAGCTGGTTCTGTTTTGGCAGCACAAAGGGAACCTCCACGATATAAGGAAGGTGTTTTTAACGTTGTGGCTGATCAGTGTATGTATGCATGTAAAATGAAAGAAAATACTGCTTGTATTTGCTCCTATATGTCATTTATTGAAATAAAAAAATATTATATTGTTTTTGATTAGTGGATCTCGCTTAACATTACTTAAAAAGGATGCTGGTCATGGTGATCTGTTAATGCAATATTTGTCAAATCTGTCAGTGTTTCAGTTGCTGTAAATTAATTAACACTCCAATCCATTTAAACACTGCTGTGCACTGTAGTGGTTACAGTAGATACGTCAGTTAGTGCTGGTACTTGGTTTTCTGTCAAACTGTTTTGGAGATAAAAACAACAAACAAACAAGGCTCACCTCAACACCCATAGCACAGTCATACATAGATACTTTGGAAATTTCACTTTGAAATTATTTGTAGGAATCCAACCAACCTTGAATAGCATTGGATGGCTGTGAGAAGTGAGACAGCTCAGCCTAGTGCTCTCAGTCTATCATTGTTATTGTGTAAGTTGCATTATCCATCTGACTGCAAAGGTACCAGGCTATAGGTTGTTGAGATTGTAGGAAAGAGTGAGTCTGATTGCACATAAGTATGTATGTGGGTTTTTTGTTTCTCGGGGGCATTTTTATATCTGCCCATTCTATCTATGAGTAAATTAAAGGCTGATTGGCAAATAAATGCATATACACATATAGGGTATTTATACCCTACCTAGTACAATATGCTACAGTAATTATGGTGCATAGAGGGTCCCTTGAATTATCATTTGTTAACCTGGCACTCAGAATAAAGTGAAACCTATGTATATGTATTTGTATATGACCATGTCAGTACATATATATATATTCTTTCAAACACGTGTTTATTTTCTAAGCAGAAGCATTACACATAGACATGGATTTTAGATACATGTAGAAATATGTTTCCTTCTATGCACACTCAGTGCCTATTTCACAGGATCGTTATTACTTCTCTCCTTAGCATCACGTTTAATAAGAGGTCGGTGTTTCCATAGCAACCACTTTATCCCATGGTATGTTTGGCAGCTCCAAGGTGGAAGCACTGATACCTCAGTAATACATATAAATATAGTTATAAATCATTGTGTCTGCACTAACACAATCCTATGTACCAGGCCATCTTCAATATCAATGGAACCCTGGCTAAACCAATTTGGGTTCCTTCCAATATATATTGCTACAGTTAATTCTCAACATGTCAAGTAAACATTAGCCGATTACACATCCTATAGTGTAGCTTTAAAGCAAGGCTCTCTATTTTTACACAGGAATGCCTGTATAGCTGACAATCTCTTTCAAGCCTGCCAATACATTTTTCTTTTTCCACCTTCAATCTCTAATTAAGGCTTATGTACTATATAATAGGTTTTTAATTATGACACATAAAGACACAGCAATAAGGGCATTTAAAGATCCAGATCAAGGGTCAGCAACCAACGGCACGTATGCCAAATATTACACTCGAGGTGCCTTTGCAAGGCCTGCAAGACTGTCAGACCTAGAAATGCTAGGAAGATAGGAGGATCTCCACTAGATCTGACCTATTAGAGGTCCATGTGGGATTTCTTCATATGCCTGCTAATATAAAACAAATGTTCTGCATTAGCCGTGATTGAAGCAGATGATAGAGGACAGTCCTCAGTGTTTATTCTTTGGAGCACTTGTAAGAAGTAATCTCAGAAGACTTCCTCTTGTGGAAGTTAATCCACACTGGTGGAGAGCAGCTCATTGCAACCACCGTAACTCCTGTCCTAGACCTGTAACTAGCCATCCAGGGAAGCCACCTCAAATCCAGGCAAGAAAAAGCCTCCCCTACTCACAAACAATGCGAACAACCCCCACAAAAACGCAACACTACTGAATAATGCACTTGCACACACAATAAGACATATCACTCCCACATAAGATCCCACAAGAAGTCCCTAATAAACAGCATACACATAACATGATACCACAGTCAATATACATATGTATCAATCATGATACCACAAACTGCTCATGCACACGCTCAATATAACACAGCCCAAATATGCAGAAATATAACCCTAAAACGTATATGCAGCACCCACCCTTAACACAATCAGAATACAGCAACATACACACACATTAATTTAAATAAAATAGGACTGGCACACCAAGGGACTTCAAAGTCTTATTTTGGCACACTGATGGTAAAAGGTTAAAACAAAATAATAGGTCGCGCTAGGTACAAATAGATGAGTAGTAACAATGTAAAATAAATAAATAAAAATATAAAAATATAAAATAGAACAGGATCAGAAAGAATCGGAATAAAATTGTTAATATTGATATATATATCCACTTACATACACTTTAACAGTAAGTCATGGAACAGTTATAATGAATAGTCCCAATATTTAATAGTCTGCTTGTATATTCCAATGAATAAGTCGAAGGCTTGATATACAAGAATTTCCAATGAAGAGAATGGATCTTCTAATTCATCGGGTGTCTTGACTCCGTGGTGTACATGGAAAGATAAAGCAAAGAAACTCCAATAGTGCAAACTGAGGACCAATAAGAGCAGGATGAATATAGGAGAGGTATATTACTCACCTATTATTGAGCATAAACCAGCTCAAGTATAATAAGCATTCAGTGGCGTCTGCCCCCCACTGGCGGGATAAGGTGAAGATAATTCCTCGGTATAAAAAAAGGGGAAGAAAAACAACCAAATATAGTGCTCACTGTGGATATGATAAAAATAAATATAAACAGTAGAAATGCAGGTACTCACATTTGGATGAGCAGGATATACTGCTCAATCTATTCGTTTGGGTGGTATAGTCCCCACCTAGGATTCTTTAGCAGGTATCAGCTTGGTTAATACTCATGCTATTAGGCAGGCCTGCACAACCTGCGCCCGCTGATCCAATTCCTATTTTCTGATGGTAAAAGGTTGCCTACCTTCAAATGAGAAGTTCCCAAACTATTTACCTTTCTATGTCTATAAACCAGGGTATATGTCACTATGGAAAACCTAATGGAATACTCCAAGTACCATAACCATTAGAGAGTGCTTTAGAGGTCATGGCGCTTACCCCATATCATTAGGAGTCAAACTGTTTTCAATCTCAGCCATTAACTCTCACTGCCCTAGTCTGCCTTGGGGAAAGAGAAAGGTAACTGATGGCGACTATCAAACATCTTGATACCCATGGGTTATAACTCCATGAGGAAGAAAGCAGATAATGGAGTTTATTCACTAAACAGTGGGTTGTGGAGAACTGACACAGGAGTTGCACATTTTAGTATTGAATGGGGAATATTTCCAGTTCTGCTATTTTGGTCTAGAGTCTGCAATTCATTAGCAAATTATTGAATAAACCTCATTTGAAAATTGCAAGAGTGATATTTGTGTTTCCCACGGTACCTTCGTTCTTCCATATAATACAAAATGCTGACATATTCATGAAAGCCATAAAAATAAATAACATTTACACCAATCTTAGTGTTCCGTAAAGGGATATAATCATTAAAACTAATGTAGTGTTGTTTAATGCAGTGATCTTTGAGTGCCATCGGCGTCAAGCAATGTTCCACGAGGAAAGCGGCACTACAGGTTTAATGCTCTCGCTACTTCTGCACGCATCACGTTCATTTGCTTCGACGCCCTGTTAGCAGAACCTGTGTAGAAACAGACATGTCTTGATGTATGGGGCAGATTTTTCTAAAAGTATCTGTCAGTGAGTTCCTTCATGCATTTTGATTTACATTTTTATCCAGATCACCAGGCAGTCCTACGTGCTCAATCCTAGAGTTTGATTTTAAACACCAGTTCATACCTTCCAACATATCAAATGGACAAAGACGGGCACTTTAATTTTAGGGGTGTGAGTGGGGATGTGGTTTGTGTGCCTTGTTCAGCCCAGTAAACTACAATAGCATTTATTTGGGTAAGTGAACACAGAACTATCAATTGGATTCATTTCCTCTTTAAAGTGGTCACTGTTTGGGGTCTTTGCATAATTTGGTGAGTTTGCTGCGGGGTGCAGGGGTGAGTTATACTTAGCTTAACTTGACCTGTGCAGCCACCACCATGCTCTTCCTGCTTACGCTGTTTAACTCCTGATGCGTCAGCGGTCAGGAGCCCACGTCAGTGTTGTACACTTGCGAAAGCACAAGAGAAGATCCAGCGAGACCACGGGATCCTCCATCAACAGAGCCTTTTTCCCATCACACATCACTAGTGACAGTGGTGGTTTCACAAACAGTATCAAGCTTGTCAAGCGTAGAATAAATACAGACAACGTAATAACTACTTTGTCATAGTATACCTTTTGACAGCACTGGAATTTCCAAACCAGTCGATGTGAGTATTTCATAAAGAGTCTATGGGATCTAAAGGAAGTCCAGAATACCTTCTTCAAACAGATGGATTTCTAAACACATTTCTCATTGTTTGTCAACACATTACTATGAGTTTTAGTACGACCGTTTTAGTATGACAGCGCCTAGAAATTAGGGACAGTGAAATAGACCAAAGAGACAGGGGATATGGGTCCTAAAAAGTGATGCCTAAAATATGTGAGTTCTAAGCAGGAGAACTTTTTTTTCCAGTTTGCCAGCCAAGGGCAGCTACAGCAGAAAAAGGTAATTGTGATTAAAACGGAGACAATTAAATATAATGCATACGATATATAAATAATTTAGATTGCAGAAGAGCAAACAGATTAGAGTAGAGTAGACTGAACTGATGCAGTAGAAATACATTAGCTCAGGTGGAAATTAATTGTTTGAAATGTTGCAAATTAGTATAAAATATTTTAGTAATTTATAAACAAAGTGATTTCACTTATAGTTAATTTCCCTCATGCATCAAATAATATTCAAGCTGTGGCTCACAGTCATTCAGTGAGTGAATTGTTTTTAGTTTATTGGTATAGTTTTAGTGTCTTTGTTGTAAATGTAATTTAGACACGGACCCTCTTTTGAATTGAAGAAGCAGCTGTTCTACATCCATGATGAAGTCTATAGTGGCTAAAATGATTGGGTACAAGCATATCCTACGGGACTCCTAAGTATACAGTAAAAAAAATACAGAAGGACAGAACTGGTTAAGGATATCAGGGCAAATGACAACTGTTTTTCATCCCTGCAGAAACGTTTCTGCCAAACGTATTAAACTCTTTCACTCATTGATCCTGTGAAATTGACATTCCATATCGAAATGGACATTCCATATCTAAAAATAATACATTAAAAATAATGGAAATAAAATGTAAATTTGATATTCATGGATTTGCTGCAAAACTCAATTTGTTGTAGCTTCTGCAGTGAGCTCTCATCAAACAGGGAAGTGATTTAATTTATTTAACCTTACATAGCACTGGAGGTTTAATATCATAATCAGTGTTTTTACAGCCACAATAAAAAATAAAATAACATAATGGGCGCTAGTAATAACCTAAACTTTACATTGCACCAGATGTGGGTTCCTGAAGTGCCCTGTAAATTAATTAAAGTTTCTCTGTCACCAAAAATAAACTTCATTTAATTTGCTCCCCATGTCTGAACTTATTTTTATTTATTAACTACTTTCAATACTTGATCCAGTGAAATTGACATCCCAGCCTGAGTTGCTATGTCTTTAAACATTATATAGTTCATTGGAAATCTATCTAAAACAATCAATTACAAATAATGGAAGTAAAACATAAATTTAGTGTTCCTGGATTTGCTGCAATACACAGTTTGTTGCAGCTTCTGCAGTGAGATTTCACCAAGCCGGAAAGTGATTTAACCTTCTATAGCACTAGAGCATAAATATCATATTCGTTTTTTTTACGGACACAATTGTCATGTTTTTGCTATGCAAAGTAAAAAGGTTTAACTAGAACTCTCAGCATGTACATTTTTGCACCTAAAGGTAAAACTGCATTGACAGCAAGAGTAAGAGTAAGCAAGAGTAAGCTTATGGAAGTAAATGAAATAAAGAAAAGATTAGACCCAACCAGTGGTGTATCCTGGTTTTGTGCTGCCCTAGGCATGACAAAACTCAGGCACCCACCCCCTCCCGCCACGCCTTCTAAATATACATAAACACTCACTCAGAGAGAAAGAGTGAGGTAGAGGTAGAGGTTACTCTGGGAGGCTATAAGCTTTCCTTAAGAGATGTGTCTTAAGACTTCTTAAATGATTGAAGACTAGGGGAGAGTCTGATTAGGTAAGGAGGCTATTCCATAGGAAGGGAGCCGCCCGCAAGAAGTCCTGGAAGTGTGAGTTGGCCATACTGTTCTGAGCAGCGGACAGGAGAAGGTCACGGGCAGAGCCGAGAGACCGAGAATGGGCATACCTATGGATCTTTGAAGAGATATAAGAGGGACTAGAATTGGTCAGTGCTTTATAGGTATGGGTTAGCATTTTGAATTGACTCCTATAGGATACAGGAAGCCAATGTAAGGACTGACAGAGGGGTGAGAGGACAGACTAGAGAGGAAAATCAGTCTGGCGGCAGCATTCATTACAGACTGTAGTGGGGCAATACAACTTCGGGACCAATAAGGAGAGGGTTACAATAATCCATGCGGGAAATTACTAGAGCATGGACAAGTTCCTTGGTAGCATCTTGCATAAGAAAGGTGCGGATGCGGACTATGTTTTTAAGATGGAATCTACAGGATTTGGTAACAGACTGGATGTGAGGCTCAAAGGTGAGGCCAGAATCAAGGATGACGCCAAGACAGTGCGCTTGCAAGGATGGACTTATGAGGATATTACTAACTTGAAGGGAGAGCGAAAGAGGAGGATCAGTATTAGGAGGAGGAAAGAAAAGGAGCTCAGTTTTAGAGAGATTGAGTTTCAGAAAGTGGGAGGACATCCAGTCAGAGAAGGAAGAAAGGCAAGCAGGACACGTTGCAGGATGGCAGGGGAGAGGTCCATGGAGGAAAAATATATCTGTGTGTCATCAGCGTACACAGGGCCGGTGCAAGGAGTTTTGCCGCCCTAGGCAAAAGTAAAGTTTGCCGCCCCCCATGTGACATCACAATGCCCCACCCATATGATCTGCCATGTTAACTAATGCCAGTGCTGCAGTGCCGCCGTGTTTACATTAAAAGGCCTGCAGGGACAGGCTATAGACACCAGAACCACTACATTAAGCTGCAGTGGTTCTGGGGACTATAGTGTTTTTATTAGTGCCACAAATAATATACTAGATTGCCTACTTATAACCAGATGAGGATGATGGTGGGCTCTAGCTGCAGCCTGGCTCCACTGGTCTGGTGTAGAACAGGCTCTCTTGAGGCTGTTTGTAACTGTGGTCACAAAAATCAATGTTCTGGGAGAACGGGAAGCAGCTCCATTTTTTGGGGGCCCTTTACACAGCTCAAGGTCTGGGTCTCAGGGTCCACCTTCATGTTCCACCAATGAGTTTGTCACAGGGGGTGGAGTGTGTAGGGGATGTCCTCATATGTGTGTAAGGAATGCATTGTGTGAATCTGTGTTTGTATGTGTAAGGGTTGCAAGGTGTGTTTCTGTGTATGTACGGGATGTAGTGTGTGCGTCTGTAAGGGGTGCATTGAGTGTGTGTAAGGGGTGCATTGAGTGTGTGTAAGGAATGCATTGTGTGTTTCTGTGTGTGTAAGGGATGCATTGTGTGTAAGGGTTGCATTGCTTGTATGTGTGTGTTTCTGTGTGCAAGGGGTGCATTGTCTTTGTGTGTAAGGGGTGCATTGTGTGTGATTGTGTGTGTGTGTGTGATGGATGTCAATCTCTCCCCCTCCCTTGTCACTCTCTTCTCCCCCCTCTCCCTCCCTTGTCACTCCCTTCTCCCCCCTTGTCACTATCTTCTCCCCCCTCTTCACTCTCATTCCCCCTTCCTCCCCTGTCACTCTCACCCCTTGTCAATTTCTTCTTCTCCCCCCTCCCCTACCAATTTCTTCTTCTCCCCCCTCCCCTACCAATTTCCTTCTCCCCCCTCCCCTACCAATTTCCTACTCCCCCCGCCCCTACTAATTTCCTTAGATGCTTAGATGCTTGGTCAGTCCTCCTACTTCAAATTTGGGGCACTGCCCGTGCAATCTAATGTGCCACCAGATAGGAGTGGTGTGTTAAGTAGAACTATTCTTATCAGTTTAATCCCCGTTACGTCCTCTATCAGGGGACGTATATATGGCATCGATTTTAGGAACCGGGAGATGGAAACAGATGCTTGGTTGGTCCTTCTACTTCAAATTTGGGGCACTGCGCGTGTAATCTAATGTGCCACCAGATAGGAGTGGTGTGTTAAGTAGTACCATTCTTATCAGTTTAATCCCTGTTACGTCCCCTATCAGGGGACGTGTATATGGCATCGATTTTAGGAACCGGGAGATGGAAAAAGATGCTTGGTTGGTCCTCCTACTTCAAATTTGGGGCACTGCCCGTGCAATCTAATGTGCCACCAGATAGGAGTGGTGTGTTAAGTAGAACTATTCTTATCAGTTTAATCCCCGTTACGTCCTCTATCAGGGGACGTGTATATGGCATCGATTTTAGGAACCGGGAGATGGAAAAAGATGCTTGGTTGGTCCTTCTACTTCAAATTTGGGGCACTGCGCGTGTAATCTAATGTGCCACCAGATAGGAGTGGTGTGTTAAGTAGTACCATTCTTATCAGTTTAATCCCTGTTACATCCCCTATCGGGGGACGTGTATATGGCATCGATTTTAGGAACCGGGAGATGGAAAAAGATGCTTGGTTGGTCCTCCTACTTCAAATTTGGGGCACTGCGCGTGTAATCTAATGTGCCACCAGATAGGAGTGGTGTGTTAAGTAGTACTATTCTTATCAGTTTAATCCCTGTTACGTCCCCCTCATCAGGCCTTTCTTAGTCGAATGTATCACCCACTGTCAGTCCCTTCAGGATCCTTCCCTCATTCATCTTAATAAAGGTGAGGTAATCTAGACTTTTTTGACCTGGGCGACTTCTCTTCTCAGTGACAATACCTCCTGCTGCACTGAAGGTCCTTTCTGACAGGACACTTGAAGCGGGGCAGGCCAGAAGTTCTATCACAAATTGGGATAGCTCAGGCCACAGGTCAAGCCTGCACACCCAGTAGTCAAGGGGTTCATCGCTTCTCAGAGTGTCGATATCTGCAGTTAAGGTGAGGTAGTCTGCTACCTGCCGGTCGAGTCGTTCTCTGAGGGTGGACCCCGAAGGGCTGTGGCGATGCGTAGGACTTAAAAAGCTCCGCATGTCCTCCATCAACAACACGTCTGTAAAGCGTCCTGTCCTTGCAGGCGTGGTCGAGGGAGGAGGAGGATTACTTTCACCTCTTCTCCTGTTAGATTCCCGTTGTGCTGTGACATCACCCTTATACGCTGTGTAAAGCATACTTTTTATTTATTTTGGAACTGCTGCATCCTTTCTGACTTGCGGTAATTCAGTAACATTTCAGGCAATTTCTGCTTATACCGGGGGTCTAGTAGCGTGGACACCCAGTACAGGTCGTTCTCCTTCAGCCTTTTTATACGAGGGTCCCTCAACAGGCACGACAGCATGAAAGACCCCATTTGCACAAGGTTGGATGCCTAGTTACTCATGTCCCGTTCCTCGTCCTCAGTGATCTCACTGAAGGTATGTTCTTCCCCCCAGCCACGTACAACACCACAGGTACCAGATAGGTGACAACGAGCACCGTGGGATGCCTGTTGTGGTTGGTCTTCCTCCTCCTCCTCAAAGCCACATTCCTCCTCTGACTCCTCTTCCTCACAATCCTCTTCCAGCGTTGCCGCAGGTCCAGCAAGCAATGCTGATAAGGCTGTTTCTGGTGGTGATTGTGACCACAACTCTTCCTCTTCCTCTTCACGCTCATCTATGGCCTGATCCAGCACTCTTCGCAGGGCAGGCTCCAGGAAGAAAACAAATGGTATGATGTCGCTGACGGTGCGACTGACTAGGTTTGTCACCTCCTCAAAAGGACGCATGAGCCTACAGGCATTGCGCATGAGCGTCCAGTAACGTGGCAAAAAAATTCCCAGCTCTGCAGAGGCTGTCCTAGCACCCTGGTCATACAAGTAGTCGTTAACGGCTTTTTCTTGTTGGAGCAGGTGGTCGAACATTAGGAGTGTTGAATTCCAACGTGTCGGGCTGTCGCAAATCAAGCGCCTCACTGGCATGTTGTTTCGCCGCTGGATATCTGAAAAGTGCGCCATGGCCGTGTAGGAACGCCTGAAATGGCCACACACCTTCCCGGCCTGCTTCAGGACGTCCTGTAAGCCTGGGTACTTAAGCACAAAGCGTTGTACGATCAGATTACACACATGTGCCATGCATGGCACATGTGTCAACTTGCCCAAATTCAATGCCACCAACAAATTTCTTCCGTTGTACAAACGACTTGGCCGATCACCAGTTGGTGCGGAGTCAGCCACTGATCCACCTGGTCCGGTGTGACTCTCTGCTTTCAGGCAAGTCAACCCCAAGACGGCGTGACACTGCCGTATCCGGGATGTGGAATAGTACCTAGGGAGCTGGGGGGATGTGGAGCAAGACGCAACAGCAGAAGAGGACTCAGCCGAGGAGGTTATGGAAGAGGATGGAGTAGGATGAGTAGAGGAGGTGGCAGCAGGCCTGCCTGCAAGTCGTGGAAGAGGATGGAGTAGGAGGAGTAGATGAGGTTACGGAAGAGGATGGAGTAGGAGGAGTAGAGGAGGTGGCAGCAGGCCTGCCTGCAAGTCATGGCGGTGTCACCAACTCCTCTGCAGAGCCACGCATTCCATGCTTGGCAGCCATCAGCAGGTTTACCCAATGCGCAGTGTAGGTGATATACCTGCCCTGACCATGCTTTACAGACCAGGTATCAGTGGTCAGATGGACCCTTGCCCCAACACTGTGTGCCAGACATGCCATTACTTCCTTTTGCACAATCGAGTACAGGTTGGGGATTGCCTTTTGTGCAAAGAAATTTCGGCCGGGTACCTTCCACTGCGGTGTCCCAATAGCTACAAATTTTTGGAACGCCTCAGACTCCACCAGCTTGTATGGTAAAAGCTGGCGGGCTAAGAGTTCAGACAAGCCAGCTGTCAGATGCCGGGCAAGGGGGTGACTTTGTGACATTGGCTTTTTACGCTCAAACATGTCCTTGACAGACACCTGACTGTGAGCAGATGAGCGGGAACTGCTCAAGGCGAGAGACAGAGTGGCGGATGGTTGAGAGGGGGCAAGGAGGACAGCAGTGGTTGATGTTGCTGAAGATGCTGGACCAGGAGGAGGATGGCGGCTTTGAGTTTGTGTGCTGCTTGTACTCATGTGTTGATCCCATAGGTGTTGGTGATGTGCGATCATGTGCCTTCGCAAAGCAGTTGTACCTAGATGGGTGTTGGACTTCCCACGACTCAGTTTCTTTTGGCACAGGTTGCAAATGGCATCGCACACAAAAGGCAGACACACAAAAAAAATGCCACACTGCTGAGCTCTACAATGACGGCATTCTGGTGGTGGCAAGAGCATGCGTTGATTGGCGTGCTGTCTGGCTGACCCCGGGTGCCGATGCGTGCTGTCTGACTGTGCCACTAGCTCCTTGCGACGACCTCCCCCTGCTTCCAACTCGTCTCCACCTCCTCTCTGTCTCCCCATCTGAACTTTACCCCTCTTCTTCTTCTCTTCTAGCGTGCACCTACGTGACATCCACGGACGCATCGTCGTCATCAACCGCTTCACTTGTATCTGACAACTCAGCAAAGGAAGCAGCAGCGGGTACAACATCATCATCATCATCACACCGTACGTCCATGTGTGTAATGACTGACTGAGACATATCCCTGTTATCTACATCCTCTGGCAATAATGCTTGCACATCACTCATTTCTTCCAACTGATGTGTAAATAACTCCTCTGACAGATCAAGTGAAGCGGCTGTGGTGCTAGTGTTGGTGGTGGCGGCAAGGGTGCGAGTGGTAACTTGAGAGGTGCCCGAAGCTAAGCTGGAGGAGGATGGTGCGTCAAGGTTCCGAGTGGAAGCTGTAGAAGATTGTGTGTCCTGTGTTAGCCAGTCAACTATGCCCTCAGAACTTTTCGAGTTCAGGGTACGTGGCCTCTGAACACTGGGCATTATTCTAGGGCCAAAGGGAATCACAGCACCATGACCACGACAGCCCCTGTGGGGTGGCCTGCCTCTGCCTGTCATTTTTTTTTTCGATTAGTGGTGCTATGCGTGCAAGCTACTGTGACAACAGATATGAGTGGCACTATGCACTGGCAGAAGTTGGCAGAGTAGACGCTGTAGGCCTGACACACATGCTTGCAGACAACTAACTGCTATTCAATCTATTACAGTCAATTTTTTTTTTTTTAATGTACACTAGATTTGAGTTGCACTGGTATGACACTGTGCCCTGGCAGGCCCTGAAACGCACACGTGTGAAAGAAACTGACTGCTATTATTTCACAGTCAAATTTCTATTTTTATTTTAATGTACACTACTGTTACACCAGATATGAGTTGCACTGGTGTGACACTGTACCCTGGCAGGCCCTGAAACGCACACGTGTGAAGGAAACTGACTGCTATTATATTACAGTCAAAAAAGTTTTTTTGTTTTTTTAAATGCAAGCTATTGTGACACCAGATATGAGTGGTGGCACTGGGCAAGTGGGCACAGTATACGCTGTGAGCCTGACACACACGCTGGCAGGCAGGCAACTGCAATTAGATTACACAGAAAAAAAAAAAAGCAGACTTATGTTCTAGCCCTAAAAAGGGCTTTTTGGGGTGCTGTCCTTACAGCAGAGATCAGATGAATCCTTCAGGACTGTGGTGGACACTGAATACACTAGCCTAGCTATCGATTTCCCTATTCAATCAGCAGCAGCTACACTGTCCCTCCTCTCACTAAGAATGCAGCTTCCGAATGAATCTAAAATGGATGCTGTCCAGGAGGTGGGAGAGTCTGGGAGGGAGGGTCTGCTGCTGATTGGCTGGAATGTGTCTGCTGACTGTGAGGTACAGGGTCAAAGTTTACTCAATGATGATGAATAGGGGGCGGACCGAACATTGCATATGTTCGCCTGCCGTGGTGAACGCGAACACGCTATGTTCGCCAGGAACTATTCGCCAGCGAACTATTCGGGACATCTCTAATTATTATACATTATTATACAAATGCCAATAATTTTTGAATTTCTTTATTGTTATATAATTTGCCTCCACTTCTTTTAGAAGTTCTTTCCATATATCCTCTACCCTTTTGGGTAATAGAAAAGCATCATTTTCTCTAACTTGTCAATCTTCCATTCTCCAACTTCAGTCTTGGATTCCTAGATTCTCTGTAGGTTGACCACAATTCATGTTGGGTTAAGGAGGACACTAGTCAACGTACAGAAGCATCTAAAGTGAAGTTAGCTCTTTACTTATTCTGTATAGTGTGGATCTCCCGTCCATCACTTATCAGAGGGCAGATGTTATCTCATTTTCTTTCTGTTCTCTCCATATCCATCAATGTAGCACAGTATCCTGGGAGCAGTTAACACAAGACAATGGAGCGCAGATGAGAGCTACTACCCATCTCAGCTCATCACTCACAGCCCAGGGATCTACAATATACTGTATTTGCTCAAGGAACTCCTGCCTCTCTGCCGTACTTAATTGCTTTGTGTAACAATACATTCTCTCAGGTGCATTGCTTAATTCACTCTTGGAAGTTTGCGCTGGAAATTAGTGCTTTGTGTAAGGATCAGCAGGAACACACTGAATGTTTGTTTGTTTAACAGCCTATTTCCTGGAAGTAGTTGAAGGGCAGGTAATGGACTTTGACAATGAATGAGATCATTATAGTAGAACTGATGTAAATGAGCAGTCACAGCATGCCCAGGGGAGTGTGGCATTTCTGGTGCCACCATATATGTATATACATTTTTCATTCTCCTTCTATTGCACTTATTTAATGTATTAATGCACCATTTAAATTTTGGGTTCATTGCATATCTACCCAGAAACCCTCATTTTAGGGTTTGAGTTCTAATTGTGACAAATCTGGGGTATTATTATTATTATTATCACCATTTATACAGCGCAAACAGATTACGTAATGCTTATTATTATTATTATTATTATTATTATTATTATTATTATTAATAAAAAGGCTCCAACATATTATAAATATGTAAAGTCAGAGGGTGCAAAATACAAGATATAGGGTAAATGAGATCATTGAAGATTATGCTAACTTTAGTGTACTAATAATCTTAATTTTAATAATGACCGGAGGAGAGTATTTCGCATGATCTTCCTTTACTACTCCATAACAGCAAAGACATATGGAGAAAAAAGGAACCAATTAGAGACAGGCAGAGAGTATAAGATACGCCTGCCACTGAGTCACTTCCTCTTGATAACGGTGATATCACAAGTCACACGATCAACTGAAGAACCAAACGGAATAACAAAGACAGTTCAAATTCCAGGAATGATGAAGAACGGTTGGATTCATTCAAAACTGGGAACAATGAATATCCTTGTACGCTTGATGTAGAAGATCTCTTTGTGTCTTTTAAGCTGAAAGAGACCGAGAGCGTTTTAGTGATATGAAATGCAAACCTGAACAATATGAGTAATAGTGATATCCCAAACTGTTCACCAGGAACCGTTCGCCGGCGAACATAGCTTGTTCGTGGCGAATGCGGCGGGCGAACATATGTGATGGTCGGTCCGACCCCTATTCGTCATCATTGAGTAAACTTGGCCCTGTACCTCACAGTCAGCAGACACATTCCAGCCAATCAGCAGCAGACCCTCCCTCCCAGACCCTCCCACCTCCATGACGAATAGGGGGCGGACCGACCATCGCATATGTTTGCCCGCCGCGTTCGCCACGAACAAGCTATGTTCGCCAGCGAACGGTTCCTGGCGAACAGTTCGGGACATCACTAATGAGTAACCCTCAAATAAAATGTGTGCAATAATTCGGTACTATCACAATCTATTGTGATCTATAAAATTTTACATATGTACCATAATATAGCTACTTAATATATATATATATATATATATATATATATACATATATCAACTATAAATTAAAAACAACCCCAACTTTCCATCTAGAGTGAATAGAGTAAATTACGTAGTCACAAGAAAACAACTAGTACCATATTGATAAAATACATAACCTACCTGGAGATGCAAACGCACCTGAATGGAAGGGAAATTCAATGGGGGGGAGGGGGGAAATACTCGCCTCCTGTCATTATTAAAATTAAGATTATTAGTACACTAGAGATAGCATAATCTTCAATTTTATCACATGACAGGAGACTTCATATTTTGCACTTTTAACGCTAAGGTAATAGAGAGAAAACGGCAATAGAGGACGGGCGAAAGTAAAACGTCCAAATGGTGGGTTCTCGTCACCATTCTGCTGAGACCAATGTATGTGATTAGGAGGCCCCCGCTGTGAAGGGAGAAGAGGCCACCGCACCCAGAACCGAGTGCGTTTCGAAGGAAGGGTCAATCCCGGCAAGAGATAAAAGCCATCATACCCAGTGGGTCAAGGTGGTAACCGAGATTTGCCCATGTGGATTAACGTAGGACACCAATAATTGTCAGGAAGAGGTAATTTTAGCATGGCCGTAGCCGTACATAGGCATGTAGTGTCTGGACTATGTAAAGTTTGGGTTCCAATGGAACAAATGGGTAAAAAAACGACATTTAGTCCATATTGTAAGTCGAAGCACCCGAAAAGTGACACCTTCCAGAGAAACAAGAAGGTGTCCACGTGGAGTGCTCGAATGTCCGAAATCCCACCAATTGACCCGTGAATTGCAAGCTGAGAGGTAACACTTCCTCGTTCCAGGGGTCCATGAATCCCAGAGTATATCTCTAGCCATTGATGATAAGTGATCGGTGCATCAAACACCCCCGAAAGACTCCAGGCCACTAAAGAGAGATGTCCTTCTTGTAGCATGGGATGAGGATTCCCCATGGAATCTGTGAGTATCATCTGATCGTCTGTTAATAGCGGAGGGTCCTGGTATGACAGTGCAAGGAGATCTGGTTGACTCTGCGACCAGGGCGTCACCAGGGGACTTGCCACTTCCAGCGATCTGATGTGGTGAACCACTCTCACATTCTAACGCTGCACCATCCTGGTCTGGTAATCATCTGTAAAAAATTGTTAGTTGGTGGTTGGTGCTAGACATGAAAGTCGATGTTGAGCGGATCTCTCAGGTTGTTCAGTGTTGCCAATATGTGTGGAGCTAGGTGCCAATCGTTGTTGTCCCTCCAGTGTCAAGAGGTTTCCCGTGGAAGATGTTCCTCCATAAATGTGGTATTGCATGGTAGGCAATAGTCGAAGATTTCCTTTGTGAAGTGTGACACAGTCTGAGAACAATTGCCACCTAAGTGGTAGATGTGATGAACTGCAGAGAAATGGTCCATGCATAGCAGGATACAGCAATCGGATCTCCCCTTCGTTAGATTTCGGAGAGCAGAGGCGCCTGCCAACAATTTCAGGCATGTATACCGTCGAGCCACCATCAAAGTTCTTATTGGATTTCTTACATCATGGGTACCAGTGAAAGAAGGTGGTTTCAATTCTGGTCGGAGAGTAGAATGTCGTCCAGGCAAGCCAGACATCGTATGCCTTGACCCCGTAAGTGAGCCATCACTTGATTCATAAACTTTCGTAAAGCACCGTGGTGCCAAACTGAGTCAGAAGGGGAGGCAGGTAATTGCCATGGTGTCCCGTTCCAGAGGAGCCATAAGGAGGGATGACTGCCGTTGTCTACTGGTACAGGCAAGTAGGCATCTTTAAAGCGGCACTGTCATGCCGAATTCCGTTTTTTTTAACCCCCCTCCCGCCTCCACTACATCCAATCGACCCCCTAGTCACCCCCAAATGTCCCTAAGCCCCCCACATTACCTATTTTTTATTCTTTATTTTCTGCCCCGATCTTTATTCAGGGCGCCGCCATCTTTGTGTGGGTAGGTGAAGTCCCTGTGGGACACGTCATCTACCCACACTACACAGACTGTGAGATTCCTGCACATGCCCAGTGAAACACCTGGACATGCGAACGGGAATTTCATCTATTCATTCATTCATCAGACAGACGAATGAATGAATAGAAAAAATCAAACGAAGAAACAAACACTGTTCGTTTGTTTGTTCGGTTTATTACAAGGAGGGAGCTACCAGCGTGCAGCTCCCTCCTTGTAATATGTAAAGACAGAAGCGGCAGGGAGCTGTGCTCCCCACCACTTCATTAGCCCCCCAGGTCCTCCCCTCACTCTATGGGGGTCAATATGTCCCCCATAATAGCATAAGGGAGATTCAAATCTCCCCAATGCCCCTACTCGCTATACCGCGAGTAGGGGCATGTCCACTAAACAGTCTGTGGCTGCTCACCGTAAAAAAAAAGGGTAATAAGGGGCACTGTGATTGGATGGATTTCAAATCACGCATTGTAAAATGACACAGAGCACTGTGATTGGATGGCTTGAAATCCATCCAATCACAGTGCTCTGTGTCATTTTACAAGCGTGGGAAAATTCCAAAGAACTTTCCCACGCTTGTAAAATGACACAGAGCACTGTGATTGGATGGATTTCAAGCCATCCAATCACAGTGCTCTGTGTCATTTTAGAAGCGTGGGAAAATTCCAAAGAACTTTCCCACGCTTGTAAAATGACACAGAGCACTGTGATTGGATGGATTTCAAGCCATCCAATCACAGTGCTCTGTGTCATTTTACAAGTGTGGGAAAATTCCAAAGAACTTTCCCACGCTTGTAAAATGACACAGAGCACTGTGATTGGATGGATTTCAAGCCATCCAATCACAGTGCTCTGTGTCATTTTAGAAGCATGGGAAAATTCCAAAGAACTTTCCCACGCTTGTAAAATGACAAAGAGCACTCTGATTGGCTTAAACCCACCAATCAGAGTGTTCTTAGCCTAATTGCAGGGCGGGGCAAGGCTTTATAAGCCTTCCCCCGCCGTGCGGAGCTCAGTCTGCGCGGAGCCCTCCATGAGTGAAGATGGATTATTTTTTTGTGTGCTCGGGTTTTTTCTTTTTCGTCAGGTTTTTTTTTTTGCGCTCGCTTTTTATTTGCCATTTTTTGGGGCTGAAAAATTAAGATTTTAGAAAAAAGAAGACGTTGAATGGTAAGTTTAATTTTACTTTACAGGTTAGCAATTTTATTCCCCCCTCACTATTTTTTAGGGTGAGGGGGGTAGGTAGGGGCATTTTTTATTTGGGTGGGGGGTGGGTGACTAGGGGCTTGAGGACCACTAGTCACCTTGATGGGGGGGGAATTTACTTAGTGCCCCCACCCGCCGCCCAGGGGTGGGGGCGGGGGGAGGACAGTAGGTCCCCCCCCATTATCGTTATAGCCCCCACCCGCTGCCCAGGGGTGGGGGCCGGGGAGGGGAGGACAGTAGGTCCCCCCCCTTATTACTATTATGGCCCCCACCCGCCGCCCAGGGGTGGGGGCCGGGGGGAGGACGGTAGGTCCCCCCCCCCTTATTACCACGATGGCCCCCACCCGCCGCCCAGGGGTGGGGGCCGGGGGGGGCAGTAGGTCCTCCCCCCCTTATTACTATGATGGCCCCCACCCGCCGCCCAGGGGTGGGGGCCGGGGTGGGGAGGACAGTAGGTCCCCCCCCTCTTATTACCATTATGGCCCCCACCAGACGGCCAGGGGTGGGGGCCGGGGGGAGGACAGTAGGTCCCCCCCCTACTACTATTATGGCCCCCACCCGCCCAGGGGTGGGGGCCGGGGGGGGAGGACAGTAGGTTCCCCCCCCTCATTATCTTTATGGCCCCCACCCACCGCTCAGGGGTGGGGACCGGGGGGGGACAATAGGTCTCCCTCCCTTATTTTACTTTACGGCCCCCACCCGTCGTTTAGGGGTGGGGGGCAATATTTTTTTTTTTACAGTGAGCCACAGGCTGCTCACTGCTTACTAGACATGCCCCTACTCGCGGTATAGCGAGTAGGGGCATATTATTTACTAATAATAAGTCATCTTTACTTAGTATTAGTAAAGTTGGCTGAAAGACCAGTTTAGGTCTTTCAGCCTTTTAGTAGATAGCTCCCTGATACCATGGGAATTAGGGAGTTATCTACTAAGCGGCTGCAAGATGCAGCCGCGGCAATGAATAGGATCGGAGTTTCATTCATGAAATTCCGATACGATCAAAGTACCGAATTGCATCTTAACACCAATGGAGAAACTCTTCTCATTCTGTTAGGATGCAATTCGGCAGTTTTGCCGGCGTTCTGTCTAAGTGACAGGACTTTCGGCAATACTGACAGGAAGCATTGTGGGAACAGGGAGGAAAGCTAGGGATCATGGGAAAATTGCTCTGACCAGCGGAAATGAAGCACACTTTGCTCCTCCGCTGGTCAGAGCTGGTCAAGCGGAGGAATCCTTCATAAGACAAAGAGTCCCTACTTTGTCTTATGATTTTAAAGAAAACTAAAGAAGACAGGAAGAAAAGAATAACAGATCCCGAGAGAGGGGGAGAAGAGGAAGAGATTGATGAAAGGTAAGTTCGGCATGACAGTGCCGCTTTAAGCCCAGTAAGTAAACCAGTCTCCTCCTTGCTGGAGGTGCTGCAATAGATGGATACCTTCCATCTTGAAATGGTGGTATGTAAAAATGTTCAACTAGAAAAGAGACATTCAGATATTTTCTAGTTTCCCAGGGCATCCTATTGATGTAACTCTTATCTACC
Source organism: Pelobates fuscus (assembly GCF_036172605.1). Classification (NCBI taxonomy): domain Eukaryota; kingdom Metazoa; phylum Chordata; class Amphibia; order Anura; family Pelobatidae; genus Pelobates; species Pelobates fuscus. The sequence continues at coordinate 134,789,452 of NC_086323.1, read as the reverse complement.
TCAAAGGGCTGAAGGGCTGAGTCAACCCTGCTGGGGAATTGAACCTGTGACCTCCAAGGGTTAGATTATTCTGACTAAGCATTAGCCTTTCATGAAAGGCTCACCAAATAATTTCCTTGTGCCTGTGGGCCCAATTCTTTAGCCCTGAGGTTTACCAATTTCCATTAATTTGGAATAAGGTTGCCCGGCATCTCTCCAAAAAGAGGGCAACATTTGTGTTGCCCAGAAAGCAAAACATCTCTGGGTTCACTCACGAACATTGTGCGCCCCACCGCGCGCATTGTCTGCTGAAAGGAGTCAGCCTTGGGGTATGCCTCAACCGTTAGGGTCAGAACCTGGGCGAGTGGCCCAACAGCATCAAGGAGCTTATCCTGGGCCCCCTTGAACCCTTTTTTGACCCCTTTCCTTTGGTCTCTACCCCCTCATGCCATGAAGGCCAGCATCATCTGGTCAAATTCTGGGGTATAGGCAACCTTATCCGGAGTGCACTCTGATCTCAGCTGCTTGCGGACCTCCTTGTACAGTGCCTTCCGTAGCCAGAAGTGCATGTGTCCAATCTCCCGAGTGTGGGTGGCAAATGTTTCTCGGGTCAAACAGCGTTGGCCCGTGGCGTCAAAAAAATTCTCGCCATCCGGCTGTGCCAAAACCAGCTCTTCCTCCACATCACGCACATGCTGGGGCTCACCCAGAAAGATCTCCTTCACAAAGGAGTTGGGACTCTAAATCCCATGATTAGGATGGGGATCTTCTGCTTGCCACTCATCGAGAAACGATAGTGATGGTGGGACACCTCCTGCTCCTCATCTGAGGAAGCGTCATGATTTGGAGGGTTTACAGGCCATGTACGTTTTCCCTTCTTTAGGGGAGCTTTACCCTTAGCGGGTTTTGATTTTTGACCCTTTGCCTATCCAGTGGCACTTAGCAGGGTGGCCTAGCTCCTTGGAAGAGGAGTTGGACTCCTCCTAGACGTATCTCTGTTTGGAGCGTTTAGCGGGCGCTTTGGTTGCGTCTTGAGTGGCTGTTTTGTCTCTGTTCACTCCACAGAAGTGGCAACTGCCTAGTCGATTACTGCCTGGAGGTCTGAGGGCATCTGAGTCTTCCATTATTAACACCCAGTATACTTGGGGCTCACCCAATAGATTTGTGAGTAAATAGGCAAATTGGTAGCAGGGACTGCTAGGGGTTATGGTGGTCAAGAATGCGACCCATAGTAATGTATGTAGAGGCAACGCTGGGGGTCACCCAGGTAACAGGGGACTGCATGTACAGCTCCACTCGGCAGTGGTATATGGGGGCTCAGCCCGAGCCGGGTTACTAGGTATAAACCTGACCGGCTGAACCAGCCCTAGGTTAATACTAACCTTGACAGGTACCTGTAGCAGGGAGGTACGGTGGCACAAACAGGCCAATCATAGGAGCTGCAACAGTGACAGACAGATCAAATAGCCAATATTTTGGCAAGGTAAGGTACCAGGGTATGTAACAATATGATGGGGGGCTCACCCCCAGTAATATTAGTATAGAAGTATTCCAGTAAAAGTAGCAGCTAGCATAAGCTAGGGTACATTTATAAATCAGGGGCTCACCCTGACCAGCGTCCCCACTATCAGATATAACCCTACAAAAATACATATACAGTAAGAAAAGAAAGAAATCAAACAAGTAAATAAGTAAAATTAAGTAAATATAACAAGCCAAGCCAACATAGTGTACACACACAATATTCTGACCTGACTTGTGATGGAGCAGCAAAGAAAGAGGAGGTGACTAAATGGAAAGCATATCTTATACTCTCTGTCTATCTCTGATTGGTTCCTTTTTTCTCTATATGTCTTTTCTGCTATGGAGTAGTAAAGGAAGATTATGCAAAATATGAATCCTTCTGTCATGTGATTAAATTACATTTATTGACAGGACAGAGGACAGTGTGTTCTTCTACCTCGTTATTTTAGAATTCATAGCAATATCATTCCAAAAAATTAACTATATTATTAAGATATTCTAAACCTTTTATTTTGAGCACTGTGACCTTACATATATGTAAATTACATTCTATTTCCCCCTCCTTCCCCATCTTCCTCTGAGGTTGATGCATATTATTTAGTTCTTATGATTTATTATGATAATACAGCCAGGTGTAATGAGCTTACTGTTAAAAAGAAGTGGGCACAAAAATATTACATATTACGCTAAAAGTGATTAAAGTTGAAATTCATTAATAAACGTCATTAAGAATATAGAATCAGAGTTCGGATTAAGACACACAATATCTAGTTAAAACATTGGAACTATGGTTAAATTATTACATCTTCATTTGGCTCCCAGCACTGCCTTCCACGTCTTTTATGATGTCACCAAGGGCCTTGCGCGGTCCAATCAAATGCTTCTAATAGAACAGGTGGAAAGGGGAGAGAAAGAAAAAAAAAGGAGGCAGGAGAGATTAAATGAAAGGGAGAGGTCAGCTTCCCCTTGCAAGCTTGTTACACCTGTCACCAGTGACAACAGACTAATCGTTGCACAGGATTAACATTAGGCAACCCAGAACAGAGTCCCGACCTACCTAAGTCATGTGTGTGGGTTTAACTAGTCCCAAGAACAATATGAAAAATACTACTGCATTTGCAACATTTCAAGTTGAAATGCTACATATACAGACTCCTACCACCATGACCACTTCCTAAAGCAAGTGCCCATGGGGGTTGAAGTAACCCTTGTAGATTAGGGATTATCAGAACATTTTGGTTGGGCATAGAGCAAAATTTACATCAAATGTAATTGTCTAATTAATTATGCATAATAGTATAATGAGTGAGCATATGTGATGTCACGGACCCCTACTTGATCATGCCCCCAAAAATAGAAATTCTATGGGTGGGGTTCAAACAGAAAAGAAAGGAGCAAAGTAGAACAGTATTGATCCAGTCACAGGTTGAAATGCATCAAGTTATGTTATTTGTGTCACATGTAAAAAATAGGTATTAGAGGGCGTACAGTATATTAAACATTACATTGGACTGATTTAATCTGTGACATCCACACTAATGGGCGATAACAGGAATTTAACACTAAATGATGCACAAATAACAGAATGTAAGGATTAACTTAGTTGCCTTAGACTCCATAAAAGAGTACTGCAGGTGTTTTGCTCACAGTCCTCATTTAATAACCTCATTGTGTAGCAGTAAATCTATTGTCCACAAGAAACCAGACCCATAAAAATCAATAGAAACAGTGCAGGCAATTTCTATTCAGTTGACAGCGTTGAGTTCTTTCACCTGAAGCTAAATATACTTTCCCAGAAATTTACCACCCTGGAGATATTGTAACCAAGGTCTCACCTGACCCATCTCCTTTAATTTCCTCCGTATATCTAAATGTGAAACCTTTCCGCCTCACACTCTACGCTTGCTTAAACCTAGGAACCTTCGATTGTAAGCTCATGGGCTATCTAACTAAGCACTTTGTAAAATAGAGCTTTAATGGCTATATCTCTATATATAACTCCCGAGCAGGGCCCTCTTTGCCTTTTGTATTGGTCTGTGTATATCGTACGTTTTTTGTATTTTTTTTTTTTTATACCCTAATTGTACAGCACTGCGGAATGTGCTGGAGCTCTATAAATGTGATACACACTCTATGAAAGAAGATGGGTTGACAATAGAAGTGTGCTAAGTGGGGGATGGTCCAATCCAGGTGACCAGGTGGTGCACAGAGCACCCCTTTCTACAGGAGCAGATACCTTGCTGGTGGGGAGGTGTTGTCAAATTGATGGCTGAAGAGTGGCTAACGAGGGGCCTGCTTGAATCAATGCTTTTCTATGGGGCTTCTGTGCCATGTGACCAAGTTTTACTTGGTCAGTGCAACAGAGGTGCCTCTAGTGCCTCTAGGATATGTTCATTTATGTATTGTATATTGATACATGGTTATTGTTTTTAATTGTGGTCCCTGAGGAAGTTCTTATAGGATATGTTCATTTATGTATTGTATATTGATACATGGTTATTGTTTTTAATTGTGGTCCCTGAGGAAGTTCTTATAGAACGAAACGCGTAGGACAACTTTTTTGTTACTTATATCCTATGCTGAAATGGTGACTACACCTTTTATTTGAATAATTTTTTTTTTTTTACTACTGAACCCTGACCTGTGGATGTCTTTTGGTGAAACAAGGATCCATAGGGGATCAGAAATACCGGCTAGCCCCCCATCACACCGGGAGAGGCACCCTAAGAGCGCTTTTATCGTTTACATCCTATTGTCCCCTATTCTATTTGCACATATCTATTGAAGACAAGAGGAAGTCTTCGGGGTTCACCTGGATACTTCACCTAAAATATAAAGGGAAGTCCCGGTTTGCTTCAAATTATATATATATATATTTTCTTCACTGGGTTGTGTTCACATATACAGGGAGTGCAGAATTATTAGGCAAATGAGTATTTTGACCACATCATCCTCTTTATGCATGTTGTCTTACTCCAAGCTGTATAGGCTCGAAAGCCTACTACCAATTAAGCATATTAGGTGATGTGCATCTCTGTAATGAGAAGGGGTGTGGTCTAATGACATCAACACCCTATATCAGGTGTGCATAATTATTAGGCAACTTCCTTTCCTTTGGCAAAATGGGTCAAAAGAAGGACTTGACAGGCTCAGAAAAGTCAAAAATAGTGAGATATCTTGCAGAGGGATGCAGCACTCTTAAAATTGCAAAGCTTCTGAAGCGTGATCATCGAACAATCAAGCGTTTCATTCAAAATAGTCAACAGGGTCACAAGAAGCGTGTGGAGAAACCAAGGCGGCAAATAACTGCCCATGAACTGAGAAAAGTAAAGCGTGCAGCTGCCAAGATGCCACTTGCCACCAGTTTGGCCATATTTCAGAGCTGCAACATCACTGGAGTGCCCAAAAGCACAAGGTGTGCAATACTCAGAGACATGGCCAAGGTAAGAAAGGCTGAAAGACGACCACCACTGAACAAGACACACAAGCTGAAATGTCAAGACTGGTCCAAGAAATATCTCAAGACTGATTTTTCTAAGTTTTTATGGACTGATGAAATGAGAGTGAGTCTTGATGGGCCAGATGGATGGGTCCGTGGCTGGATTGGTAAAGGGCAGAGAGCTCCAGCCCGACTCAGACGCCAGCAAGGTGGAGGTGGAGTACTGGTTTGGGCTGGTATCATCAAAGATGAGCTTGTGGGGCCTTTTCGGGTTGAGGATGGAGTCAAGCTCAACTCCCAGTCCTACTGCCAGTTTCTGGAAGACACCTTCTTCAAGCAGTGGTACAGGAAGAAGTCTGCATCCTTCAAGAAAAACATGATTTTTTTGCACACGCGTCCAAGTACTCCACAGCGTGGCTGGCAAGAAAGGGTATAAAAGAAGAAAATCTAATGACATGGCCTCCTTGTTCACCTGATCTGAACCCCATTGAGAACCTGTGGTCCATCATCAAATGTGAGATTTACAAGGAGGGAAAACAGTACACCTCTCTGAACAGTGTCTGGGAGGCTGTGGTTGCTGCTGCACGCAATGTTGATGGTGAACAGATCAAAACACTGACAGAATCCCTGGATGGCAGGCTTTTGAGTGTCCTTGCAAAGAAAGGTGGCTATATTGGTCACTGATTTGTTTTTGTTATGTTTTTGAATGTCAGAAATGTATATTTGTGAATGTTGAGATGTTATATTGGTTTCACTGGTAAAAATAAATAATTGAAATGGGTATATATTTGTTTTTTGTTAAGTTGCCTCAAAAATACAACTTGCCTAATGATTCTGCACTCCCTGTATTGTTGTTTTTGTTTGCAAATACTGTACTGTGCTGTTTGCTGAGGTGAAATTGACAAAAAAGGCAGGTAAACACATAGAAATACTTCCTTTATTTGGCAGCACAAATGAACACTGCCATCGTGACGATGATTCCATGATCCTCTCTAACGTACCAGCTCGCCATTTTAATATTTTTCCCTGTGAATTGCTATACTACACAGGGAAACTTGGAAAGCTATATTAATTTCAAGTACGATATATATTAGGTCATCCTTCTTCCTCAATATGAATAAGAGAAAGGCAGGGTAAGGAAACAGGAGATATAACTGGTGAGGGGCTATGACTTTTCAAAATAAGGAATAAAGAAGAAGGTATAAGGAACAGTGGTGTATCTTGGACTTGTGCTGCCCTAGGCATGACTAATTTCAGGCACCCCCTAATCTAAATTTGCACCATCATTTGTGTCAAGGCCACTTTTTTGACTGACAGACGCACGCCCTCATTGACACCTGCACTGACATACACTCTCTGACAGATACACAGTGATTGGCACACACACTGTTTAAACAACCCCCACTTTCACTGACAGACACACACACGCACTGACACACCCACTCACTGACAGGAACACACTCTCAGATACACATTCACTGATATACACTCACTGAAAGACACACACTGACACAACGATCCTCACTGATTTGACACACTCTGAAGGACACACACATTCACTCACTAACAGACACACACTGACAGCTACACACACACTGACAGACATATACACACTCACTGACAGACACCCATAAACACACACACGCTCCCTGACAGACGGACACAGTGACAGACATACTCACTGACAGACACACAACTGACAGACACAGACATACTCACTGTAAGACACAGACATACCTAAATGACAGACACACACACACACTGACATACACACACTCACAGACAGATACACTCAGTGACAGGCACAAACATACTCACTGTCCGACACAGACACACTAATTGACAGACACACTCACTGACAGACACAGACATACTCACTGACAGAAAGACACACTCAGTGACAGGCACAGACATACTCACTGACAGGCACAGACACACTTACTGACAGACACAGACATACTAACTGAAAGACACAGACATACTCACTGACAGACACACACACTGACAGATACACACATTCACTGACAGCCACACACACACACTTTCTCATACACTCACCAATTATTATTATTAATCTTTAAAATTTAAATCCACCCAGCCTCCCTACCTTTGGATCCTGCCCCTGAATACTGCTGGGCTGGCTGGGCTGCTTGCTGGGGCTGCTGGCTTCTGCGGGCTCTACTGGGTAGGTGGTTTGATGGGCAGGCGCTTAATGGAGGTGGTGAGGGAACTGAGCTCTTCCTGCTCTGCTCTTTTTGTGCTCCTCCTACCTCACCCAGCGCTCTTTTAGTGTCTCTTTCTCTGGCTCTGCCTCTTCCTCCCAACCTCTCTCTCTCTGTGTCCCCCAAGGTTCAGTACTTGGTCCCCTACTGTTCTCAATCTATACTGCTTTACTTGGTAAACTCATCAGCTCCTTTGGCTTCCAATATCACTTCTATGCGGATGACACACAAATCTATCTCTCCTCCCCTGATCTCTCCCCGCCCCTCTTGACTAATGTCTCTGATTGCCTCTCTGCTATTTATAACTGGATGGCTGCCCACTTCCTTAAGCTCAGCTTGTCCAAAACAGATCTTCTATTTTTTCCCTCCCTCAAGTGTTGCTACTCCCGTGTCTGTCTCCCTCCACGTTAATGGTGCTACCATCATCTCCACCATGCAGGCTAGCTGCCTAGGTGTTCTCTTTGACTCTGACCTCTCCTTCACCCCGCATATCCAGTCAATTGCCAAATCCTGCAGCTTCCATCTCAAAAGCATTTCGTTAACACCACATGCGACTAACGCCTCACCCCTCTGTCAGTCCCTGTATTGGCTTCCCGTATGATATAGGGTTCAATATAAAATTCTGGTTCTTGCTTTCAAATCTCTACATAATGCTACTCCCACCTATCTATCCTTCCTAATACACAAGTATGTCCTGTCTAGGCTCCTACGCTCTGCCGAAGACCTGCGTCTATCCTCTGCTTGTACTCCCACCTCTGATGCTTGCATTTAAGACTTCTCTAGACAATAACACAAAAATAAAATTCAGCGCTGGAGCAAGATGACAATAGTCCACAATCAGCTAAAACACCAATACGGAGTCTCTATTTTACAATCAGAAAACTGGATAAAAACGGGGTGGTAGGTGCAGCTCTTCAGTAATCCTTGAAAGGTATATGTGGAGAGAACCAGAGAAAAAATAATAATATAGTACTTTAAAACTGTAGTTGTGATTGGTAAGATAAAAGATGTGCACTCACACTTTTCTGGACCTTCAATAGAGCTCCAATGCATGCGCCTGGGTGGAATAATCCCTGCCTATGGACCTTTAAGCCCATAGTCATTATTTAACTGTAACTTTAATTTATTTTGGTAAACAGCCGAAATAAAAAAACTTGTGTCAGTGTCCAAATATTTCTGAACCTAACTGTAAATAGCAATATAACATATTTAATATTTATACATATAATTATAACACTAGATACTATCCTGATGAATGTCCTATGATGGACTGAAACGTCAATTTGCTATAACCCGTGTATTATGAATAAAGACGAATAATTTTCTTCAAAAAGCCCAGCGTGTGCCTTTCTTCCTGGAGATTTATGTTGATTTGGCTGAAAGAGCACCGTGGCACTTCTACTACGAATGTGAGTGCAGGATTGTGGATTATATATATATATATATATATATATATATATATATATATATATATATATATGTGTGTGTATATATATTTGCTTAGCTCACACCTGCGCCCCACCACACACAGTACCACCCAACACACACACACACTGCACCCCTCACACATACATACTGCACCCCACACACACACACACTACACCCCTCATGTGCACATATTGAACTCCTCATACAAACACTGCACCACTACACACTAGATCCCCTGAACACACTCTCTACCACTTACACACTACATCCCTGATACACACACTGCACCAGTTACATACACTACATTCCAGACACACGCACATTACATCCGTTATACACACTCTGGATCCCCCACACACACTAGATCCTCTACAAAAACACACACTAGATCCCCTAGACATTCTGGCTCATCTACACACATTACATGGCAGACATACACAGCCTGGATCCACTATGCACACACTAGATCCCCTGTACTCAAACATACACTACTGTTTGTCCATACTCCCCACTCCCATCCAGGGTGACAGATTCAGCTACATTATATGTTGTTTTTCCACTTATCGGAAACACAATGAGGATGAATTATGTGTATGAATAGGAGGCAAATATTATGGAAATTAAGGAGTAAAAAAACTTTTACCAATACACATGTAAAAAACATTTTCAAACCAGATTGAATAAATAGTGATACAGTATTTTTAATGTTTTAGTGATAGTGGTACTTTAAAAGTAGCACCTCTGAGTCATCATGCTCCAAACTGATTACTGTTATCTGCCCAAGAGATGGCCTTGGCAGTTTTAAGTTGGCCATTCAGAAATAATTAGTCACCAAAGCCTCGGGTTATATTTTACAATAAACACATCTATGCCTCTGATTCACTGACATTCATAAAGTCGTATTGTAATCATATTACCCATCCTACGAAATGACATTTACCCACAATGCACATATTGAATTATTTTCTATGAGTAAATACCCCGCTTCCCATTAGGATTTACAATCTTGTGTGTGATCTCCTCAAGGACACATGCTTTCGTTTCAATGAAATAAGAGGAACAAAACATTATATTAACACTGATGCAGTGTCTTAGTGCAAAGTCCAGAGGAGCACTCCCATCTCACCCAATAAAGGGAGCAGGCAAAGTCTTTTATTGTCCGTATCGTCCAATCTCTACTAATTGCAAGCATTAAAAAAAAAAAACATTACAAAATGCAGAAAAAGACAATTCATATCGCCTTTTTATGAGTGGTAAAAAGCAGGTAGTAGAATTATAGTGCATCTTGAGTGGATGTCCCAATTGTGCTTCTTCCGTTTTGTTTTATGACATAATCCCCTCAAGAAATAAGATTTAAAAATCAATAAAGTGCAATTGGATTTATAGCTTCATCTGACTTCCCCTTGAGATGTGTAAGTCTGGGTAATGTGACTTCTATGTTAAAAAGACAGCTTTAAACACAAGGATTTCACCATATCCAATGTATTTATCGTAAAGACTGGATATTTATACCTCTGATCTGCCTGATCTGGGCACTTTTTCATGATGGGCAGCAGAAGAGTCCATAATCTGGAATTAAGCAAAGCGGTGGTTTGTTCAGACATTAAAAAGGCTCATATCTTTGTCTTCCAGTCCTCAAGGCAAACTGAAAGATTGTTAAACCTGTCATGTGTTGTTTGAATAAATTGCTTTGTTTGCTCTTTTTTTTTTTTTTTTTGCTTTGTTATTCTGGATTTAATTTTTGTCACGAAGAGAGAAAGAGAGGAAATGGCTCTTAATGGGCACATTTATAAGTACTAAAAAATAGAACTTTAGTTCCACGTAATGCCAATAGACTAGATAAATGATCGTGATGTAGTGTCTGTGTATTGCCACCGAAGAAGGGTAGCCTTTACCAGTGTCTATGCTTGGATGTATTGCATCCGCATTGAACATTCACACAACAGACATGAAGCAGCACAAAATGGGCCAGATGACAGAAACTGCAGCCAAAACTTCAAGTTGCTCCTGAAAGTAAAGTCAGGGCTGGTGGCAATAATTTCTAGTTGAAGTAGAGGCAAGAGATTAGGGCTGGCAGGTCACATTCAGAGTCAAAATACAAGCAATAGATGAGGGCTGATGACACAGGTTCATATCCAGCAGTGAAGAATCAGAAACTGCTAGATTATAAAGAACAAAATAAAACTCGGATCAAACAGAAAAGGAAGGCACAATGATATTTCAAGGATATGTAAAATCTCTAGTGCCTTAGAATAGTTTAGAAATGTTTTTAAATGTTAAAAACAGGGAAAACCAAGGAGACAAGATAACTGGAGAGAAGAATTGCACAATTCAGGGTTATAGTTAATAAACATATGAGCCCTTTCATTTTCCTCAGGAGATATGTTTATCATTGCAATGATCAATTAGCTACATGCAGTGGCATTGCTGGGTGAGGGCAACTAGGGCTGGACATGCAAGTGGATCCATGAGAAGCCCTGGTTCTGAATTTGGCAGCCATTCTTTCTTAGCCCGGAACTCCTTGTAATAGTACGAGAGAAATAACACCTCCACTACATAATTTGTGACATTGCCTCTTTAACCCCTTAAGGACACGACTTCTGGAATTAAAGGGAATCATGATGGAATATTTCCTTCATGTTTCCTTAAGGGGTTAATGCACCATGTTTGCTGCTAATTATACTAAACAGTGTAGGGGTATTTCTGGGGATGCAAGGTGTTAGTGCATTGACTACAGATTTTACACCAAAACAGATTTTACAGATGTTGCAAGTTTGGGGTTATTGCAGCAGGGCTTATAAGGAATAGTACAGGTTAAGTACAGCAGGTGTGGAGTTTATGAATATAGATTGAAATAATACAATTACATTATTCAAAGAGTTGCTTTACATAGGGCATTAAATAACATCATAATAATAGAAACCTGATGTGTTATTATTTTTCCTCAAATACATGCTTCAGTATTGTTCATTGTTTACCTTTTACCCTTTTGGAATAAAGTAGGGTTTGGTCTAGGTTTAGAGATAAAGTTGCTTTAAATTAGCACTGTCACCGTTCAGGGACTTTGACGAATTTGTAAAGTACACAGACGGGACATCGCCACTGGTGATCCGGTGGGTGAGGGGGGGAGGGGATGGGGGTAGGTAAAAGTGAGTTAACGTACCTGATCCTGTCCTTCCATTGTGTTCCGGCAGGTCCACTTCAGTGCTGGAGTCACTGTTGTACTCTTGAGAATGTAAGAGCATTGAGGTCTATGAAGAATCCTGCGAGACCGCGGGATGCTCCATAGACACCGCCAATACCCTGCAGCTATCACTAGTGACGGCTAGGGGAAATTGACTCTTGGACTCTGCCTTGTGTCAAACAGTCAGGCAGAGGAGAAATACAGAGACAAAGTAGTCTTATACTCTGTATATCTCTTGACTGGGTTGGAATTTCAGGGATTATCCAAAACAATCAAAGTGAGTTTTTTATAAAGATCCTATCTTTATAAAATATTTATTATTAATATGGGGTTGACTATAATATTAGCACATCAGTTAGGATAAGCATACCTCCCAAACTACACTATATATGAGGGACCATCCCTATTTTGGCCCCAATTCACTATTTTCTCTTTCCTTACTACAAGTTCCATATTGTTGGTGTGTTTGAGGACATAACAGAGCTCTACAGCAATAATATTCAAAGTAATGTATTTTAAACTACAATAAATGTGTTTAGAAATAAGTCTGTGTAAAAAAATGCATTGTATCTGTTCTGAATTACATTTTAGTTGCATGCATTATTTGTAAATCACCCCTCTCACACCTCTAAAATTAAAGTGTCCCTGCCCCAAACTGCTGGGAGTTAGAATACAAAACGAACAAAACGCATCTGTCGTTAATTCATCCCCACCCCATTTTGGTGATATTTTGGAAGAGGAGGTAGGGAGAGAGAATTTGATTGGAATCACATCAGTTTCAAAAGAGTGATTGAATAGCAGCTGCTGCTCAGGAGAGTATCTCCTACTAATCCCTGGCAAGACGGGACATGAGAACATTTATGATTTTGATGCACGTTATGATGTCAGTCAGCATGCAGTATGGGATTTCAAGATGTGATCTGCCACTTGAAATAAATATATAGCCTCAAAGAAATGACTTATAAAGCAGGTTTATCTTGGGTCATTGTGTCCATTTCTGAGCCTTCTAAAATAAATAAAGCTGAGTCTGTGCAAACAATCCTGATGCGAAACACGTTGCGAAATCCTGATGCGAAACACATAATGCAAAATCTTAATTAGTTAGGGTTAGGCTGGAGAACGTATAATTACTTCACATTGTGACATCTGACTTCATAAATTAGATTTCTGTAATAAGATACATTTCCATTTATAAACTCCAATTTAATATTAGATAATGATTATAATTATTTAATACCTAACCTCTGGCTCTGCTAGTATCCATCAAGAGTATTGGCTTAGATTAACTAAATAATGCCGCAATAAAGCAATTTAATATCACAATCACCCTGACACATTTTACTTTTCACCCACCTGCATATTTACATAGGCATACACACCTCATCACTGCCAACCCACCAAATCACATAGCGCCCTGCATCCAACATCTTATATTTATCTTACCATTTATTTATTCTCACATGCACACATTATATACAGATGCTCATACACACATAATACACAGGCACACATACAAATGCCATCACATACATATATTTGAAGGAGATCTTTAGGCTGGTTTAGGATGTTGGGAATGGGTTGTGTGCTCCACCTACACATGCTCCACCTACACATGCAGTTTTTATAGTTAAAGGAACAGTCAATGTGCCATAACCAGGGCCAGACTGGGACAAAAATTCAGCCTGGGCATTTAAAGGCAGAGCAGCCCCAAGAGTAGCGTGGTCCAAGAGGGTGACTGTTGTGTCATCACCAATGACATTCATGCCTCTCCAAAGTGGTCATATTTGTTTAATAACCTTCAGGGCAGTTCATGTGTAGCATTGGTCTGATAGGCGATGTGTGTGAGGGGGAGACGATAGGGGATGTTGTGTGAGTGTGGATTAAGAGATCTTGAGTGTGGCAGGGGGACATGGGGCTGCAGGGTGTGGGAAGGGGACAAATGTGGCTGCTGGGGGGACAGTTGGGTGAGAGGGGGAAGCAGGGGCTGCAGGGTGAGAGATGGTGTCCTGAGGCTTCTGGGTACGAGAGGGGACATGGGGCTGCTGGGTGTGAGGGAGAAAGGGGCTGCAGAGTGCGAAAAGGGACATGGGGCTGCTGTGTGAGAGGGGACATGGTGCTGCTAGGTGAGAGGGGTCAGGGGCTGCTGGGGGAGAGAGGGGTGGCTGCTGGGTGAGAGGTGGGTGAGAAGTGGGGACAGTGACTGCTGGGTGGGGGGCAGGGGCTGTTGGGTAAGAGGGGAAGACACTGGATGCAGGGTTTGAGAGGGGATAAGATGCTGCTGGGTAAGAGGGGGGACATGGAGCTGCTGGTGTGAAGAAGGGCAGGGTGTGAAATGGCACGTGGGGCTGCAGGGTAAAAGGGGGAGACAGGGGCTGCTGAGTGAGAGGTGGGGACAGGAGTTGATGGGTGGAGGGTCAGGGGCTGGTGGGTGGGGGCAGGTGTTGCTGGGTGAGACAGAAGATGCAGGGTATGAGAGGGGACATGGGGCTGCTGGGTGATAGGGGGCATGGGACTGCTGGGTGAGAGGGGCAGGGTGTGAGATGGGGCACATGGGGCTGCGGGGTGAGAGGGGGAGACAAGGTCTGCAGGGTATGAGTGGGGACATGGGGCTACAGGGTGAGAGGAGGCAGGGGCTGCTAGGTGAGATGGGGAGACAGGGGCTGCTGGGTGAGAGGGGGAGACAGGGGCTGCTGGGTGAGAAGCCACGAGTACCCTGGATCACCTCCCCAACCTTGTAAGGAGTCACAACATTTTTAAAACAATTTGATTTGCTCTCTATTGCTGTTGTTGCTGCCGAACATCCATTTCTCTGCCCTTGGCAGGGCCGGACTGGCCTACCGGGATACCGGGAAATTTCCCGGTAGGCCGCCAGCCCTGGGGCCGCTTTAACATTGGGCTGCCCTGGGCCGCTTTAAGATTTCTGTTACCGTATGCGGCCGCGCGGCCGCAGCCACAACCGCGCGGCCGCAGACACACCTGAGCCGGCCGCTGCTGCTTCCTGTCAGCCGCCGGATGTGAGCGGCAAATGACGGCATGACGTCACATCCGGCGGCTGCGCGGCGGCGGCTCTACTGAAACTGCATCGCGGCCTTTTTTCCCTGAGCTGTTGGAACTTGTAAAGGTAAGAATAAAGGGGTTTGGGGGACCTAATTAATTAATTAATGTATTGGAGAGGGGAGGGGGGTGGTCATTAATGTATTGGGGAGGGGAGGGGAGGAGAGGTGGTCATTAATGTATTGAGGAGGGGAGGGGGTGGTCATTAATATATTGGGGAGGGGAGGGGGGGTGGTCATTAATGTATTGAGGAGGGGGGTGGTCATTAATATATTGGGGAGGGGAGGGGGGGTGGTCATTAATATATTGGGGAGGGGAGGGGGGTGGTCATTAATGTATTGGGGAGGGGGGGTGGTCATTAATGTATTGGGGAGGGGGGGTGGTCATTAATATATTGGGGAGGGGAGGGGGTGGTCATTAATATATTGGGGAGGGGAGGGGGGGTGGTCATTAATATATTGGGGAGGGGAGGGGGTGGTCATTAATGTATGGGGGAGAGGAGGGGGATCATTAATGTATGGGGGAGGGGAGGGGGGGTCAGTAATGTATGGGGAGGGGAGGGGGGGTCAGTAATGTATGGGGAGGGGGGTCATTAATGTATGGGGGAGGGGAGGGGGGTCAGTAATGTATTGGGGAGGGGGGCAATAATGTATTGGGGAGGGGGAGAGGGGGCAGTAATGTATTGGGGAGGGGAGACAGTAATGTATTGGGGAGGGGAGGGGGGACAGTAATGTATTGGGGAGGGGAGTAATGTATTTAGGGGAGGGGGGGCAGTAATGTATTGGGGAGGGGAGTAATGTATTGGGGAGGAGGGCAGTAATGTATTGGGGAAGGGGAGGGCAGTAATGTATTGGGGAGGGGGGCAGTAATGTATTGGGGAGGGGAGGGGGGACAGTAATGTATTGGGGAGGGGAGGGGGGACAGTAATGTATTGGGGAGGGGAGTAATGTATTTAGGGGAGGGGGGGCAGTAATGTATTTAGGGGAGGGGGGCAGTAATATATTTGGGAAGGGGAGGGCAGTAATGTATTGGGGGAGGGGAGGGCAGTAATGTATTGGGGAAGGGGGGTAGTAATGTATTGGGGAGGGGAAGAAGGGGGGCAGTAATGTAATGGGGAGGGGAGGGCAGTAATGTATTGGAGGGGGGGAGGGGGCAGTAATGTATTGGGGAGGGGAAAAGGGGGGGCAGTAATGTATTAGGGGAGGGGGGTCAACTGTGTATTAGGGGAGGGAGGGGTCAGCAGTATATTAGAGGAGGGGGTGACAGCAGTATATTAGGGGGAGGGGGTCAGCAGTGTATTAGATGGGGAGAGGGGGACGGGAAAGATCTGACTTGGGAATTTGAGATGAGGCAATAATTAGATTTTTTACATTTATATTTGTGGCCCAATTAATATTTTATATATATATATATATATATATATATATATATATGTGTGTGTGTGTATGTGTAGAAGGAAATGTAAATAGAGGGGGCTAGGGAATTATATTTGTAATATATTTATTAGGAACTGTGGAGGGAAGGGGGTTGGATGAGAGCATTAAATATTATAGCATTAAATATTATAGTTATGGGGTAGGAACTGTATTATATATTTTTGGTTTAGTGCAGGGGTAGGTAACCTTCAACACTCCCTTTGTTTTTTGACTACATCTCCATTAAGGCTTGCAAAGCATCATGGGAGGTGTAGTCCACAACATCTGGAGTGGCAAAGGATGTCTATTCCTGGTTTAGAGCATAGGTGTATAACCATTTGGCTTCCCCAGGCCAAAATAACCCCTTAAACTCTTAAAGGATCACTATAGTGTCAGGAAAACAAAGCGGTTTTCCTGACACTTTAGTGCTCTGAGGGTGCCCACACCCTCAGGGTCCCCCTCCCGTGGCGCTGAAGGGGTTAAAATTCCTTCAGTTACTTACCTTAATCCAGCGCCAGGCTCCCACGGCGCTGGTGACCTCTCCTCCCTGTCTGACGTCAGCTCCCCCGTCTGACGTCAGCTCCCCCGTCCGACGTCACTGGAGCTGAATGCGCATGGCCGCGCGCGCATTCAAAGTGTCCATAGGAAAGCATTTCTCAATTCTTTCCTATGGACACTCTGCGTGATGGAGGTGAAATGTGCCTCCAGCGTCGCAGATGCGCCTCTAGTGTCTTTCCGGAAGACAGCCACTAGAGGCTGGATTAACCGCAAATGTAAATGTAGCAGTTTCTCTGAAACTGCTATGTTTACATGTGAAGGGTTAAAACCTGAGGGACATTGCACCCAGGCCACTTCATTGAGCTGAAATGGTCTGGGTGACTATAGTGTCCCTTTAACGCTGTTACGGCGTTATATGCGTCCGCATTTTAATGGGCTGTTAAGCTGAATTCTGATGACTCCGCAATGCTATGGGGCTGGTATGTATTTTTTTCCAGGGCTGGTTTTCATACCCAGTCCGGCCCTGGCCCTTGGTACTGGTGGCAAGGAGTGGTGCCCTCTGGGACTCCAGGTAAGAAGTCAAACTGTCCAAAAACAGTTTAATTAATTATAATGGGGGTGCCAGTGTGTTCATGGTACCATAACTATTTCAGTGAGCTGTATTCTGAAATGATCCTTTAATCATCGTTACTAGCAATCAAATTTCCCTAGAGTTTTGAGGACTATCTTTACTCTGAGGGCCTTTATTGGGAAAATGGAACTGAATAGTTCTACACTTTGGTGTCAGATACCGTTGGCTCATTCCTGGCTTCTGATATCTATAGATCTGAGGACTGAGGAACATAACCTAAATTATCTGTAATGTCATTTAATTTGACTTTTATTGTATTATTGACTAAAATATCAATTGTCAGAAATTCACAGTTAAATTAAACATTTTAGGTTTCAATAGATGATCGGAAAACTTAGATGCATTTTTAGTTCACCTATTTTGTCCTAAATATCAAACTATTTGGCTAATTTGTACTGCTCAGACTTTAACGTTTAGCAAAGTCAGATATTTTTAGTTAAGGAGCCAGTAAACCAGATAAAACCTATACATGGAGCCCTATGCTGAATGCTGCCTCTTCACCCACATTCAGTGTTAACTGGCAGGCAAAGTTCAAATGGACCATGATAAAACAGCATGTATAATCAAAGACATATAAATACCAAATTAAGCCTTGCGCTTAAACTTCCGCTACTCCTGGGCAACACGATACATCAAAGGTATATATGTACATTTTACTAAGGATACAAAATGGTGGCATCTACTTTCTCTCTTAAAAGGTAAAACTTGAAGGATTCCCAGTATACAAACTGCTCAGAGTTATAATATTGACTTGCAGTCGGTGTTAGCTCATAGATAGGCAATCTCTGTCCTCTGGATTATGTTGTTTACATCTTTTTTTGGTTCTTTGCAAGCAAGCCTTCTCCTGACAGAGCATTGTAAGAAATGTAAAGCACATCGGGAATCCAGAGGTTGCTTCCCTTGGGCTAGACCTCAATCCAGTGGGCCATTTACGAAACCGGGAACTGCTGAGAATAAGACTTTTTAGGTCAAAGTAGATGACCTGAAAAATAGCTCAACCATATATTTTTTACAATTTGGCTATTTTGGCCTATACTTTGCCATTCTTATTCCACAATTCTCACTAAGGAGAACAAACCCTAATTGTTTTCTCACACACACACACATATATATAATATCAGTTTAACAGACAGTTAGTCCTTACACTAAGTAGCCATTGTAATCAGTGATGCCGGGTTCTGCTTAATTTGTACACAATACAGCCCAGAAATGCAAAACAGGGAAACTGTCCCTTTTCAAGGAATCTGAGTAAAACAAATATGAGAAATAAAGTGTTTCTAATGAATACATAATACATTAAGATGACAGAAATTATAGCATTATAATTGGTAAATTAATCTGAAGTGTTATTGATATAACCAATATTTCATAGATGGTTAGGCAAGGCCCAGACTTTACGTGTTACATTTCCAAGGGCCCGGGATTAGATGCGATGTGTTGCTGTTCATTGCTCACATAATGTTAATATTTTTTCCATGGTCCTATCTATAGCAGCACTCTGTGTAATAGAGAATGCGAGTCGGATGAAGAGAGAGGAGGGGAACCATGTGATCAATTAGAAAAGCGCCACAGAGCCGTGACCTGGAAAACGTTCTGAAATCACACAAACCATAAGAGATAAAACTCTCCAAACATCAGAATGCTATGTGACTGGAAAACTAAATGCAGGCAGTTCCTCTGACGTGGAGACTCCAAGCCTCATGTATCATGTAGCTGTGTCAGGAACAGGAGTATTATTTGACAAGAAAGTGTCTCTGTATGTCACTAGAGAAAGCGCACATGGAGAATAAGGGAGCAGACATGGAACAATGCATAGAAACAGAAGCAGCCAATCTATGCAACTGACACATGGAAATAGGGTTAAGGGTATAATGTGTATATTGTGCTGCCAGAAAATATTTGTTTTCAGGGAATATGGTTAAAGAACAAGGGATTTCATCAAGCCAGCCATTCCAATGCTTTCACTCTCTTTCCTACCACTTGAATGGTTTAAAAAAACAAAAACAAAATGTATCTTATCTGGAAAGGCAATTTTTTTTTTTTTTTTAAATACTTTAGTTAATTAAGTTTTATTGAATTGCAAGACTGAAAGGTTTTCTGTTACAGCCCAGCAGGGCTCTGGTTGATTATGGAATGCAGATGCAGTGGAACAGCTCTCCCTTACAATTATGACCCTTAGGTTACCCTGGAGGTGGAGACATGACAGGTGAATTGTTGCCATATGGGCAAGTGGAGATACCTACTAACCTTATCTCATACAAGCCTCCCCGACTGGTGCTAGTACATAAGTAGCAACCCTAAGTGATACATGTAAACTGTGATAAAATATAGCTTTTAAAAGAAAAGTTACATTGTATGAGATAATTTAAATTTTTTTTCTCTCTCCCCCTATTTGAATTTATCAACTTTTGTAGATTCTTATTCACAAAGCAAGATCATATATAAAAGACACTAAATCCATCCTCCAGGAACTAGAAAACATAGAATGGGAAGAGTGCTATAGCTGGGCCCAGGGCCGGTGCAAGGATTTTTAAAGCCCTAGGCAAACAAAAATCTGCCCACCATGTGACATCACAATGCCCCACCCATATGATCTGCCATATGAGCCAACACCAGTGCTGCACACAATGTCTTTTCTCTGAAAAGTCAGTGTGTTTACATAAAAAAAAACCTGCAGGGACAGGCTGTAGACACCAGAACCACTACATTAAGCTGCAGTAGTTCTGGTGACTATAGTGTCCCTTTAACCCCTTAAGGACCAAACTTCTGTAATAAAAGGGAATCATGACATATCACACAGAGATTAGTGCCATTAATAATATAATGGATTGCCTACTTACCACCAGATGAGAACAAGATGATGATGGGCTCAGGCTGCAATCTGGCTCCAGTGGTCTGGTGTAGAACAAGCTCCAACTGAAACCCTGGGACCCATGTCCTAATCCGATTTATGTCCTATTTCATGCTCTTGACTAATACCTTTGTGGGATAAGCCACAGGTCGTCACTCCTCGCATGCAGCACAAGTACATCCGTCCCCCTAATACCACCATACTAAGGACTTTACTGCAAACATCCTGCCATCCATAACCCAGTTAACCAAACCATTGCAACCTATTCCGATCCTCAACTGCTGACCCCAGAAACAAGCTGCAGCTCTCATCTTAGAATATAAAGTAATGGCCTATGGTCCAAGTCATTTGACCTAGGGAAGCAAGAGAGAAAATGTCAGCCATGGCCTCCCAAGGGAACCCTCCCTTGAAACCACTCACATCAGTTTCTCCAATGACCGGAACCTCACCGATTCCCACCTACTGATCTTCTGAACAAGCTCATTGCCCAAACCTAACTACCTCGCTTCTGTGGTGGCCACTATGCCGAACTAGTAAGTCCCAAACTGAGTCGGCCGCAACCCCAGCTTGCCAAGCCACACCTGAAAGACCTGTATGAATTGAAAACGGGAGAATGAGAAACCATCCTCGTCCATCAAAAATGAACCAAGCCCCTTTGGGCGCCGCAACAAATACCAAGCAGCGCTAGCAACCTTGCTTAACCCCTTAAGGACACATGACATGTGTGACATGTCATGATTCCCTTTTATTCCAGAAGTTTAGTCCTTAAGGGGTTAAGGGGGACCCCGGGAAAGCATACAGCACGACTTCCATGTGACTTACTTTATCTGGGTACTGGCCAGGGTCCTCAGCTCGAGGACCTCAAGAGGCGGCTCTCTAATTAGGTGATTTAGGCGGCTGCCTAAGGCTTCGTGCTGGCTGGGGCCTCACGGCCGCCTAAATCACCTTAGGGCAGACTCACATGTCGGGTCTTCGGTCTCAGAAAGGGAGCCCACTGGACCACCATGGAGAGAACCAACCTACCGGACCACCAGGGAGTGAGACACTAGACCATCAGGGGATCGTTAATGAAAAAAAAAAGGTATGTATTACCCTCCCCACACTGTTTTCCCACACCCTGTCACTGCCCCACTCTACCCTGTAACTGCTACAGCCCCCTACTCATGCCACAGCCCCCCCTTACCCTGCCACAGCCCCCCACTACACTGTCACTGCCCCACTCTACCCTGTTATTGCCCCCATCTACCCTGTCACTGCACAAATTCACACACAGGAACCTAGGAAAGGTTGGCTCCAAATCTCCCCTTACTCATCCCTTTCTACGGAATCAGCTGTCAAACCAGGAGACTCTGGGCAATCTGGCAAGTTCACAAGTATTGATTTATCCAGTCTATCATATTTATTTGTGTGCAGTTTAAAGCAATGTCTAGAGATTAACTTTTTGGTAGTCTAATGTGCTCTACACAGCAATAAGTTGAGCAAGGTGGGGATATGTAAATCCTGTTGCTAGCTTAGGCTACTAATTATTTTCTCTCCATACAGGGAGCGCTCATATTGATTCTGTATGGTTTTGTTAATTGTGTTTGGTTCAGAGCTTACTACTTTTCTTTCAAGTTGCCTGAATGTTGTCTGCCCTTGTTCTAAATGCTTCACCTTTTTATTGTACGCAAAGTGAAAACTCTCAGTTCAACCCATACCCTCTGCTTCCATCTCTTAAACTGAATCATTCTGGCCACATTAAAATATGCCCAAGGTAAAAGGAATGAAAAGTGACAGATAAAATAAAGCAAACAATTAACTTCACAATGTGTTTTTTGATCACAGCCAAGAATTTTCTTTTTCTTTTCTAATCTCAATTGAAACTGCAAGCATTTCGAGAAGCTGATTTCATTCTGGGTTATAGTTTATTCATTTTTAGGATGGCGCTCTCTGTCTCCTCTGAAACTCTGGGGAAAGATCAGTTTACCGACTCAAGCTTTCCATACACGGAGACAATGCCTTGCTTTCTGAAATCATGCATTTTCATACAGGTTTTAAAGGTATTATTTTCCTTCTGCTGATACATATTTTTTTTATTACTGACTGCGCGTAAAGTTTAAATTCTGTTTAACCCTTTGAGTACTAGTGGGCCAGCAGCCTGAAAGAATGCGATATATAAAAATAAACTTAGCTTTAAAAAGATAAATAGTCACTTTCATGACATCTTCAAGGTGACCTTGCGTACAAATCAAGGATTCACAATACGCACAAAATCACAAATGAGTTGACGGTTATAGATATGCTCCCATTCTGCTGCCTTTGGAAGCAAACTCCCATTATCCTTAGCCAGAAAGTGGCTGTCTGAGATCAGATGATATCAGGCAGCCGAGGAAGGTGTCCTGCTGTGTATATTCAATGATGAGTCTACGCAAGAAGGTATACTGCAGAATGTTAAACTCAGGCGTTGCCAAAATGTTCCGTTTGATTGTCTCTATAAAGCATTATTTGTGGTTCATTTGACTATTTATGTTCAGAGATTCCAGTAACTAATGTATGGATATAAAAGGCGCAGGTTCCAGTTATTCTGTTCTATAACTCGGCCTGTGGTTACATTAACTTTGTCCATATGGAATATTTCCGGTGAACACAATTCACTGAATTTTAATTGTCTGTGCAGTCATCAGTATCCCTCTACATGTGTGTATCTTACACAGGTGTGCTGAAGCGACCCTCTTTTCTAGCTGTGAGTTGGTCCAACCACCTGTGCTACAATTATTCCATACCTTGAGTGCTTTAAATTTGAGTCTTATCAGCTGTTTCTGCTTTCTTTGCTGACAGCATCTCTGATTTTTAATTTTTCTTCACTGTGTCACGTCAGCTCCGAAAGCCTCTTTGCATATGATCAATACTTGTAATCAGGCACATTTAGAATCTGTAAGTATGACAAATCAGATCAATACGAGGGCATGAAGACATTATGACTCATTACCATCAATAATGGAAATGTAAAATGTTTCATAATGCCAAGGTGAAAGGCCAGTGCAATAGGGCACTTCACTCATCGCCTTGGCAAATTCATCATGTCTAATCTTCTAGTATTAGAACTCTATGATCATCTGGAATAAGCATCTTACACTACAAATGATTACATATTTACTGGTAGTCAAGCATGTTTGGGAGTAAAAAGCAGAGTCGTAGAATGGTTTGTCATAAAAAGTGCATGTACCACCAAGCAACGTCTTCATCTTCTATGTTTGTAGGTGCGACATGGCCCCTTTGCTGACTCGTGAATCTTCAAACCCAGTCTTGCTGTCTCTTGTGACTACCATATTTGGCAAATAAAACCTCCTTTCTATCAGTCACTCAGACTTTTCAGATATCAGCGCATGCAGAATAGGCTTCAGGGTAAATTAGTGAGGGTTACACGCGTTCAGTAATTATGTTTCTGCTGTATATACTCTGTGGATATGAATATTTATAAAACCACATCAAAGCTTTTTGTAAGATAAAGGCCAAGTCTGAATATGCAGCTTTAACAATGGAGCCTCTACTGATCCCTCCCTTGGCTTCTCTGGATGAGTATTTTGTCTTTGAGAAAAGCCCTCTGAGACCCTGAGCTGGAGATGGGAAGGTTTGCTGCAGCATCACTAAGCCTCCATGCTAATTCAGGAAAAAAAATATCCTGCGCTGTCTATAGTTTCATATAGAAAGTGTTTTGAATGCAGTGCCAAGCCCAAAAAGGATGAGAGGGAGAGCAGAATGTGGAGGGCTGTATGTAACAAAACCTCAGGGGAGCAATAAAGTCATATAAATATGCTCCCATGATGCTTTGCAAAGTTTCACAGACTTTCAGCACCACAATGCATTGTGACATTGCAAAATCTTACAGACTGATGCACCCACAAAACATGTTCTGCGAAATTCAAGAATTAGCATGCAATCAGATTTGTATATAATCTTTACTGTAGCTTAACATCATTAAAAGGTAACATTTTAAAGGAAGACCACATGCATCAAAACAACTTCAAATCAATTAAGTGGTTATGGTGCCTGCTGTCCCCCAGGGACTTCTTCCCTATAAGTGTTAAACATTTGTCGAATGGTTTCAGACTGAAGTGGATGAATGTGAAATAATTTCCTGAAGCAGCAACATGAGACTGACTGCAGTAGTTGTCAGGAAGGGGTTATAGTGCCTGGAGTGTTTCCCTGCTGCCTTCTTCCCTTAGGCTGATATAGCTAACATGAAATAGCTATGGTGCCTGGAGTGTCTCCTGGAGCTTTCTTCCCTGAAAGTGTTAAAACTTTTTCGAATGGTTTCGAATGGTTTCAGACTGAAGTGGAGTCCCTCAGCTGCCGATCCCACTTTCACATGAAAGTATGTTCTCGAGCAACAGTGATAATGAAGTGGTTATGGTGCCTGGAGTGTTCCTTTAAGTATGAAGTGTTGGTTGATTAAAACACATCTCAGTTTATGCAGGGTCATAAACCTTTGCTATTGTCGCATTTCATTTGGTGCTACTGAAATCTCAAGTTAGCTGTTAGACGTCAGGGTCAAGTATTTGGTTGTTACGGTAAAGGATAAGACATGTGCCTAAAAAGACATGTCGAACTATAGAAGCAAAATTATGAACTTATTATTACGATGTTTGCTTAAAAAATACCGCCATTACAATAGTAAATCTATGCATATCAATTTTCGGGAGTCGTGCATTGCCATTCATCATCTGAATGCCAGGCTTTGATGCATTCTACTCTACTATATAAGCAAACACACAAACTGAGGGATTTTTGGTGACCTGACCCAACAGATGATTCTGAGCGGTACAACAGTGCTTCCATTTGTCTCCCAACAGGAGAGCATTTGTAGTACATTAGAGTAGATAAAACCAGAGAGAGGAAAGCAAATTATTGCAAAAAAAAAAAAAAAGAAAAGGAGCTGCATGATGCGTGCATTTAATAAATTGGCTTTATGGAAGATATTACCGTTTTTCTATATCCTTCTGGGACTTTTACTAATAATCCCTTAATGAAAATACTTATCGTTCTCTTTCGCTCCAGGAAACATGGTGAAAGCTCAAAAGTGTTATGTGAATTGGAGCTGTTATTTTGTTTAGTAAATTCTGCAGATTTAGGCTAGGGCATTGTGTGGCAGCAATAGGTGAAGGTCTAAGACTATAATGATAATGTAGCATTCAGCAGGAATTTCCATCCTATTAAATAGCTGAAACCTGGAGATAAATATAAAAAGCTTGCCAAGTTTTAAAAGATATTCTTTGATGGTAAAAGTTGAAGATTTTTTTCAGTCCAGCAAGAGAATTCTCTCCTGTCCCTGTATTGATGGACTATAGCATGCGCTACACTATACAGCAAGTAGTTAAAAATGTTGCTGATTGGGGCGTGGCTGACTTCCAGTGAGAACGGAGGCATGGAGAAGGAGCTCTGACTCTTATCGACCCCATTCTGCTACAGAAAGCAACTTAACTAGCAACATTAACATTCACAAGGTGTCTAAAGCATTGGGGAACAATTAAAATTTTCGGAAACGGCAAAAATGAAGAAAAAAGACCGCCGCAAAGATTCCCAAGTTGGCGACGATCAATATCCTCCAAATACTCCGACTCTGCGGTCACAGAGTGCAGCCTACATAAAATGCTACAGGAACTGCGGGCCACGATCACAACAGACTTTAATCGCATCGACGGCGACATAAGGAAAGATATCTGTAATCTGGGCGACAGGTCAAGTCACCTAGAGAAAAGAACGGAAGAATTATGCGCCGCACACAATGAGGTAGTAGATAAGGTGCAGAAGTTTGCAGAGGAAAATCACTCCTTGAAGCTCAAAATGGCAGATATGGAGGATAGATTGCGGACAAAGAATGTCCGCATCCGTGGTATACCAGACGACGTGTCCTACAACGCACTTCCAGCCAATGTCCTTTCCATATGTAAGGACTTGGTTCCAGGCCTACCAGACTCAGCATGGGCATTTGATCGCATGCACAGATTACCGGGCCCAGCACGCTTCACAGGTGAGACTCATGGTGTCATTGTAAAATTCCACTACTGTGCACACAAGGACGCACTAATGGCAGCATCCAGAAAGATCCATACACTTCCGAACCCTCATCAACGCATAACCCTATATGCAGATTTATCAGCAGTCACAAGACACAAAGAATTTACTAATGTCACGAAGTTCCAACTAATGTGTCATACAGATGGGGATACCCAACCAAGCTATTAATCTGGAAACAAGGCAAAACACATGTAGCAAATAATCCAGTAGAAGGCATCAAACTGCTCATAGAGTGGGGTATGTGGAACAACGCTGAAGCCACCCAAGATGGACCCTCAGCATCCTCCCCAAGAAGAATTCAGATGGAATGGCAGATGGTGGGAACACCAACAAAGAAGACATGAACTCTGGGTGCTAACCACTTTCTCCAGTATTGTCATGATGGACACTTTGGGATCACACCATATAGCTACGTTATATGCCTAACTCATATGTTTTAATGTGTTAATGCTATAATTTATGCTTTTTTTTTTTCTCTATGTTCATGAGATTTATATATATTAGCACCCTATTATACTGAAATGTGAGGGCACACAGATGCAAAACTGTACTAAACGAATGTTAACCTCAAGAACAAGCCCCTTGTTACATATATACACTAAGGGCGCTAGTACATTGCATTGTAGGAAGGAAATTGCTGCAAAGCTTCATTGATGCCTAAATCTACGGCAAAGTTGAGTTAATATAACATTAGCTCTAATGTATCGTGTACATGTCAGAGTTTCGACTCCCCCCCCAGGGTCATACTTCTGAGATCACTCTCTCTTATGATCTGCACTTAACCCATGTTGTCTCTTCCTGCATAGGGAGATTTATGTAAATACTTCAGTTATTGTTCTTTTTCTTTACCTTTAATCATTACAGGTTGTTGGCCTATAACTAATTATGGCACCCCTGCAATGGAGCCTTATGCCGATTCCAATATATATTGTGCATTTCCATGTGCAAATCTAATGCTTAACTGTACATTCTGCACCATTTTAGGAACTGTGTACTATTGTCACTCCAAGGAGGCCCAGATATCACACATTACATGGGCGCAGGGCACCACCCTACACCTTTTATTGCTGAACCAGATCCGGGAAATTAACCTGGAATGCCCTATATATGGCTAATTATATGAAAATCTTCTCCCTTAATGTAAAGGGACTTAACAGCCCTCACAAACGACGGCTGGTAATTAAAGATATGCACGCATCCGGAGCAGCAATAATCTGCTTGCAAGAAACAAATTTTAGTACCAAAAAAAAAAAAAAAAAGTACCCACCCCAGTTAAGGCCGTCCAAATACCCAACAGCATACCATGCATACGCACAAAACATATCCAAGGGTGTAGCAATACTGTTTCATACCAACTGGGTTTTCACCTTACACAAACAACATACAAACCAAGCGGGAAGACTTTTGATTCTAGTGAGCAAGCTAAATGGCATACAAATAACTGTTGCATCCCTTTATGCACATAACAATGCCCAGTACTCCTTTATCAATAAGGCAATTAGAAAAATATCATCAATTAAACAAGGCCATGTAATCATATGTGGTGACTATAATTGCACCTTAGACCCGACACTGGACATACAACGAACAAAAGGCAAGGCGCCCAACAAAACCTTAGTACATACTGGTAAACTCCTCACGAATCTCCTTCACTCTCATGATCTATATGACACATGGAGAAACATATACCCCACAGCGCAAGAGTACACATATTTTTCTCCAATACATATGACGTACACATGCATTGATCTATGCATCATAGACAAATCCACACTCCCCCACTTAAAAGATCAGCTGATAGGACAGTACCATACACAGCCAAAGGTCTTGGCCAATGAAGACTGAATGAATCCATCATCGACTGCCCCAACCATATGCAACAAATAGAAAACACAATACAAAACTACTTCTCCAATAACGCAACAAATGACACAACACTGGAAACACAATGGCTGGCCCACAAAGTCGTAATTAGAGGAGAACTCATAAAACTAGGGTCAATTACAAAGAAAAGATACCAAAATGAAAAAACTAAATTATTTCAAGACCTAGCTTCACTAGAACAAAGAAATACAAAATGCCCTTCAAAAGCTATTACTAAACGAATAGCAAATACCCAGACAGAACTCCAAAAATTGTACATTCAGGATACTACCAAGAACCTAAGAGTACTCCAACAAAAATACTATGGCCTAGGTAACAAAGCAGGGAAACTATTGGCCAACAAATGAAAAGCAAAATAACTCCAAACCAAGATCCTCATATTGTACAGCACTACGGAAACTGATGGCGCTATATAAATAATAAAATAATAATAATAATAATAATAATAATATTACGAAGGTCTATACAACCTCAACAAAGATAGCAACACACATACCTCTACAGAAGATGAAATAATCTCCTATCTGAACAACACAACACTACCCAAAACACCACCACAACAGAACGCGCTTTAGATGCCCCATTCACTGACTCTGAAATCAGCAAGGCCATTTGGTCTCTATCTAAACACAAAGCCCCGGCTCCAGATGGCCAACAGTATGTAGCAATTTGAGACCAATCTCTTTATTAAATGCAGACGTAAAACTCTACGCCAAACTAATTGCATCCAGACTAAAGCCCCTATTGACAAACCTAATATCGGAGGAACAGGCAGGATTGGTACCCGGTAGACAAGTCGGTGACAATACCAGATATTGTATAGACCTGATGGATTGGGCTGACCACAGCGCACAAAGTGGGGTAATCATAGCACTAGATGCGAAAAAAGGTGTTTGACCGCTTAAACTGAAACTACATGGTAGCCACATTAAAGGCCTTCGCACTATCATCATCATTCATATTCAGTATATTGGCACTATACACGTCACCTTCGGCTACAGGATTTATGTCTAGAAGCTTCACAATAACCAATGGGATGCGCCAGGGGTACCCACTTTTCCCCCTAACATTTATTCTGTGCCTAGAACCCTTGGTGAGGACTATAAAATACAACCTCCTGCTTTTGGGTTTGAGGTCCCCGGCAGGGGGAAGGAAAATAGCCCTCTTTGCAGATGACATCCTACTCTTTCTCACACAACTGGCAACTTCAATACCCCACCTTCTGGACACATTAACGACATATGGACGTAAATCACACTGCAAATATAATATTACCAGGACCTAAATCCTTCCAATTAAAATTCAAATATCTCTCAGAGACAATCTACATGTCTTATACCCATTTGAGTGGCGTAAATTGTCGATTTCCTATTTAGGCATCAAATTAACGAAATCTAGAAAACACATAATAAAAGAAAACCATGAAGCGGTGCACTCTAACATAACCAAACAACAAAACACTTGGGCAAAACTAGACACATCCTGGATAGGCAGAATAAACAAGCTTAAAATGATGATTTTGCCCCACATATTATACTTATTTAGAACATTACCCATTGCTCTGCCCAATTCGCTAATCAAATGATTCCAGTCTACTATAAACGCCCACATCTGGAAGCGATATAATGACAAACAGAACTAGACTGATCTGGCTCCAATTTGAAACCATTTGTAACTACTTAACCCAAAGGCCCAATTTCCTATGGTCAACTTCCTTGCCCAAAGAGCCTATCGCGCTACTATGCACAATCCTGGAAAAATCGTAACTCCCGGCTGATGTCCCCCTGGGAACTACTATTCCTTGCCCTACTGACCGTTCTCTCAACAATATCATCAGACCTCCCCTTGCTTCATTGTAAAAAAAAGGGGCATTACATATGGAATCGACAAAGACTAAGCACGACAGTAAGAACCAACATTGTATATCGAGGAAAGTACATGTGTACAATGTCCATATGGATACAACCCATATACAGGTGATGTGTTATGGAACTAACTGTACAAAGCAGTCCTACCGATTATTCCTGTTCTAATTATCATACTTATATCAAGTAAAACCTAATACCTGTTATAAAAATACTACCTTATTTAAGGACGTACTTAGTAGCAAACATCCACACAACTTGTACCACAGGACGTCCCATATTCTATCATGTACTTATGTTAAGCCTAGCACACGTTGGTATACGATGCGATGTGTTGAGTATCTGTGTCAAGTACTAATTTGTTCTTTACCTCTTAAACTATTACCTCTAATGCCTGTTATGTTACTTCTCATGTAAATCAATAAAAATTATATATTGAAAAAAAAAATTGCTGAATGTTTAACGCTAGATAGTGGTATAGGTATAGGGTGTGCAGCTTGCATTAAAGGAATATTTCAACATGGTTTGCTTTCTTACCTGGAGTTGACCTTTGCAACCTCAGCCAAAAACTGAAAGTTCCTGCATAGAAGCTTCCATCAGCTCTCCTGAGCTAGGTCCTGAAGTGCAGAGTTAGCGTAATATCTGAGACTTTCAGCTGGTTGAGATCTCTAGTTCTGGCTTCTTGATTGCAGTAACCAAAGGCATTGTAATTTGGCATCAGATTTATCCGATTTATTTTGTTATCACACACAGGAACTCAATTGAATCAATTTAGAAAATCTGATATAGTCAATAGCGCAGGCCTCCTTGATCTCCATTCACAGCATTGCCCTTTTTGATTGTCCCGGGGACCTATCTAATTATGCCACAAACATCGAGGCATGGAAATCATGACTTACCAGACATTGATTACCCCCAACTTCCATAATCAAGGAATTGTACAATATATCTGTGGAAGATAAGTGATGAAAATGGTAGCTTTGAGAGCTGAAATTCTCCCAACTGCAAAAGTCCTCTCATGACTAAGTGACTGCTCAATTTGACACAGATTGTCTGTAGAGGGATCATAGTAAAACTCCCATTTATTCAGATTGATATTTTTTTTTCCAGATTCCTATAGCAGTCAAAGGCTTGGAATCAGATTCAGCAGCTGCATTTATGAAATTATACATCAGACATGTTTTTTGGAGTGCACCAATATGATATGTATACAGATTTTGCTGCTCCTTAGGGCAAATAATATATGAGTACTGTATTGCACAAGGAATAATATAGAGCAACACAGAAGTGAATCCATAGTACAGCTTCCCTGTGTATATGCTATCAGGCATGGAAGAGCATTGATTGATGATATCAAGTCCCTCTTGGTCAGTTAAAGTATAGATTGTCACACACTATCTGCCAAGAGCAATGCACACTCAGAGGATTTGTTCTCTAGTTCCCCTCTGTCTGGTGATTTATCCCCATTCGTCACAAATCTTGCACCAAGAACAAGGAAAGAAAATGTACTGCACCTGAGGACATCTGTCTCATCATTCTGGGCAATTGTGCTGTCCCAAGCAGTTTCCTGCCAACGTTACAAATTCCGAACAGCTGTGGAGCTGAGCCATTCCTTCTTCTTAGCTGTATAGAGAAATTAGAGGGGACATGACCCCCGATTTATGGATCGTCTGCTGTGAATTACCAATCAAACCTGCTTAGTGCTGCAGTCAGAAAACTCTGTCTTTATTCTTTATCACCTTTTACTAAAAAACTTTATTGTCACAAATTACATCTGAGGCTATGGGCTCATAAACCATGCTAGAAAGTAATCTATGGTGAGAATGGTAAACTACTTTTGTAATATGGTTCAAGTCTCGCAATTGCTATATTATTGAGACAAGTCCTAGTCTTTGTTTCCCTTATCTGTGCTCACCAATGCCAAGTTAACCACCTCCTGCAATTCTTCTCTGAGGAGAGTGGACAACTGGTGACTTCAGTACCTATCCCGATAAACATATTTTTATGAGGATTACTATGATATATATAAGGTTGTGTTAGCATGCTCCGTCTCCAGTGAATACATGTTACCTCATGGTTTACTCAGCTCCTGACCCTGGGGGGAGATAATGCCTGCTCATATTGCTCTAAACTTTGGAAACAAATTGGATGTGCTCTATTCCAAGGCTTATCTTGAGGTTTAAAATGTTGGCATGTTTTTAGTAATACAGTTATGTTACTGCATTCACAACAACTCAAGTGATATTAGACCCCTGTTAAAACAGTAATTTGTCAAAGGATACCTATAACAGGAAATGGATAGTATAGGGTAATGCTTATCGGTGAGGGGAGGTTAAGGTAAGTTTAGCAATTTAACTCTAAGCCCTTCCTACTCCAGCTATTCCTAAACTTACATCACAGGATACAGTTTTATACCCAACATCATCACAGAACAGGTGCAGCAAAAACATTCCTGCCATATATTTTGTTGTTGCTGAAAGACACATTTTTAATTGTTGATATTTCTCCTTCATTCTGTATTTAAAAGGACACTCCACTGTCTCCCCCAAAAATAAAACCACTATTTAGTAGATACACCTTCAGTGAAAACTTGCATGCATTTAATTATGTATTTTAATAATTGGGAGTATATCTAAAACCAGCTTGCAAAAGCTGCAGATCTCTTGTTTAAAGCCTTTGAAAGACTATTGTAGTGGTTATGGCGTTAGAAGTCTGTGGGTGCCATCCCCTGGCAATTTTGAATAGTTTGGCACAAAAGAAAAGTTTAGCAAGTTCCCATCACCTCCCTTTCCATATTCAGTATTGGCAATGTCAATTTAGTTCAAATGTGGATGGCATTACCCTTGCAAATGTGGAGCATATTAGCGTGCAGTGAGCCAAAAAACATAGAAACATAGAATGTGACGGCAGATAAGAACCATTCGGCCCATGTAGTCTGCCCAATGTTTCAAAATACTTTTAATTAGTCCCTGGCCTTATCTTAAGTCTAGGATAGCCTTATGCATGTCCCACGCATGCTTAAACTCCCTCACTGTGTTAACCTCTACCACTGAAGCTGGAAGGCTATTCCATGCATCCACTACCCTCTCAGTAAAGTAATACTTCCTGAAATCATTTTTAAACCTTTGCCCCTCTAATTTAAGACTATGTCCTCTTGTTGTGGTAGTTTTGCTTTTAAATATAGTCTCCTCCTTTACTGTGTTGATTCCCTTTATGTATTTAAATGTTTCTATCATATCCCCCTTGTCTCGTCTTTCCTCCAAGCTATACATGTTAAGCTCCTTTAACCTTTCCTGGTAAGTTTTATCCTGCAATCCATGAATCAGTTTAGTAGCCCTTCTCTGAACTCTCTCTAATGTATCAATAGATATGGTCTCCAGTATTGTGTACAATCAGGGCCGGCCTTAGGGGTGTGCGAGCTGTGCGGCCGCACAGGGCGCCATGTATCAGGGGGCGCCGTCCGGGATTTAAAAAAAAAAAAAAAATTATTTTTTTTTTTTTTCAATTTGCAGCGGGGCGGAGCTTACCGTGCGGCGGGGGCGGAGCTAAAAGCGCCGGAAAACTGCTGCAGGGGAAGCAGGAAGGAGTCCCTGCTTCCCCCACCAAACAGTCACCAGGAGCTGCACTGCCTCCACAATGAACTCCACAGGGATTGTCAGGTGAGTGTGACTCTCTGCCTGTGTGTATTACTGTCTGTGTGTGTATGACTGTCTGCCTCTGTGTGTCTGTGTGTATGACTGTGTGTGTCTGTGTGTATTACTGTCTGCCTCTGTGTGTGTCTGTGTGTATTACTGTCTGTGTCTGTGTGTATGACTGTCTGCATGTGTGTGTCTGTGTGTGTGTGTGAGACTGTCTGCCTCTGTGTGTGTCTGTGTGTGTGCATATGACTGTCTGCCACTGTGTGTATTACTGTCTGCCTCTGTGTGTGTGTCTGTGTGTATGACTGTCTGCCTCTGTGTGTATGACTGTCTGCCTCTGTGTGTCTGTGTGTATGACTGTCTGCCTCTGTGTGTCTGTGTGTGTGTGTGTGTATTACTGTCTGCCTCTGTGTGTGTGTCTGTGTGTATTACTGTCTGCCTCTGTGTGTGTGATTGTGTGTATGACTGCTTCTGTGTGTATGACTGCCTGTGTGTGTCTGTGTGTATGACTGTCTGCGTGTGTGTCTGTGTGTATGACTGTCTGCGTGTGTGTATGTGTGTATGACTGTCTGTCTCTGTGTGTGTCTGTGTGTATGACTGTGTGTGTCTGTGTGTATTACTGTCTGCCTCTGTGTGTGTCTGTGTGTATGACTGTGTGTGTCTGTGTGTATTACTGTCTGCCTCTGTGTGTGTCTGTGTGTATTACTGTCTGTGTCTGTGTGTATGACTGACTGTCTGTGTGTGTGTGTGTGTGTGAGACTGTCTGCCTTTGTGTGTCTGTGTGTATGTGTATGACTGTCTGCCTGTGTGTGTGTGTGTGGATGTCTTCCTGTGTGTGTGTGGCCATCTGACTCTGTGTGTGTGTGTGTGTCACATACAACCAATACACGCATATCACACACTGTTAATACACCCATTACAAATATCACACATAGCACACATATCACACACAGTCATCACATACACAGACAACACAAACATTACAGCATACATGGATGACGGGGGGGGGCGCTGTGAAGATTTTTCGCACAGGGCGTCTAAATGCCTAAGGCCGGCCCTGTGTACAATACTCCAAGTGAGGTCTCACCAGTGTTCTGTACAATGGCATGAGCACTTCCCTCTTTCTACTGCTAATACCTCTCTCCCTATAAAACCACGCATTCTGCTAGCATTTCCTGCTGCTCTATTACATTGTCTGCCTACCTTTAATGCATCAGATAATAATCACCCCTAAATCCCTTTCCTCAGATGTTGAGGTTAGGACTCTATCAAATATTCTGT
Organism: Pelobates fuscus; assembly: GCF_036172605.1. Taxonomy (NCBI): domain Eukaryota; kingdom Metazoa; phylum Chordata; class Amphibia; order Anura; family Pelobatidae; genus Pelobates; species Pelobates fuscus. The sequence continues at coordinate 134,754,502 of NC_086323.1, read as the reverse complement.
ACTCTGCCCTTGGGTTTTTACGTCCAAGGTGCATTATCTTGCACTTATGCACTTTAAATGTCAGTTTCCACAGCTCTGACAATTTTTCTAATTTTTTCTAAATCATTTGCCATCAACCCTGTTGCAAATTTTAGTATGGAAAGTGTTATAATAATCCAGACATATTGTCTTCCTTCATACCGTAGGCACAAACCTTTTTACAGATGTTGGTAGAAACAAGAGGGGATCATGATAATCCTCAAATATCCAAGATATGTTGTAATGTCCAGAGTTGCAGACTAGAGCCAAGTGGAGGGAGGAGATCAATATCTATATGAAGAAAACTTCCTAAAAGAGACTGAATATGGAATAGGTTGCCTCGGTAGTGAGTCATCATAGCAGAGGGGCTAACTGGTTAATACTGAAGACTTAATCGGGATAGCAAGCCATTAGGTCATTAAATACTAAAGACAGTATACGATCAGGGTCGGAGTAACGAGCCAACATTCTTTTAATTGGGGATATGGAAAAAAGAAAATTAAATAGTGAATAGGAAAGAAGGAACATGGGAAAAGATGCAATGCCATAACATCTAGTATTGATCACCTACTGGCTTTGTAAGCAACATCCAGCATGGATTCCTATATAGCACCTTTCCAAGATAAGCCTTGACTTCTGAAATGCATGTACAGAAAATCCTGCCCAGTATCGATTGTTGGAACTCTTTACTCGACAGACGGCTGAACCAAGCGATTAAAGACAAATAGAACACAGATAAGTGACAGGTGCTGGTTGAACCTGGGACATTTCTTGAATTCATCATGACATTTTCGAGAGAGGCTCAGTCAAATACACAAAAAAAATCAATCCTCCCTGTAGCTATGGGTAACTAGCTTTCTCTCCACTTCTCTCCGTGGTCAGAAAGGTCCATGATCCTCCAGATTTGTAAATAGCTGCTCCATGTGTGGGCCTTGTCTTTAGCGATTAGGCTGTACAAAGTTGTTGTTTTTTTGTTGTTGCTTTTTTTGCCTTCTTTTGGATCAACAGCAAAGACATGTGAGGATGAACTTGATGGACGCAAGTCTCTTTTCAGCTATGTAACCATGTAACTATGTAACTCTGTTTAAATATTGAGGACTCTTATTGTGGATATGTTTGTTGAGAGCTCATTAAAAAAAATCTGTTGATCAGGCAAAAGGTTGTTATAATTTCTTATTATACGTTACACCATTCCCCAGCTAAAGAATATGGTAACACATTGAAAAACAGACTTCCAATAAAATTGGAAAGGTGACATTATGTAATATGTAAACCAGTTTTTTTTTTTATTAAGTAGAAAGAAGGAAAAAACCTTCAAGTCTAGAATGAGATTGTTGAATACTATTATTTGCAAAATTAGCATGTTGTCATGCAACCCTTTCTGTAATTTGCAAGTTTATTTTAGAAGAATGCTGAATTTCTCTACTGAAACAATCATGCAAGAATTAAGATCCAGGCTGAATGTTTATGAATATATTTGCGACTTTTTTCAGTTATAAAAAAAAAAACAAAAAAAACACAATTTCAATTTCTTTGCTGACATTAAAGTTATAGATTTTTCAACTAGAATGCACATCGATCATACAAGTACATGAAGTGAATATGATGCTTCAAATGTATGATTAAAATATATAGCTGTATAGATTACCCTGGCAGATGAAAGCCAATAAGACTTTGCAGAGCTTGTTAAATTATTAGTTAAATAAATAAATTAAAAAAGCTATTAAACAATTTAATACATTTTTCAATATTACTCTTCCCAACTATTACTCTAAACATTATTTAAAGGACATGCCATAACCACTCTAACTGTCTGTAATAGTTATAGTGCCAGGAGTACACTGTAGGGTTAATCTCGGAAGAGCTAATGGAAGTTCCTGTTTCTGATTTTCGGCTGACCGTAGAAAGTAGCTGAGGCAGGGAACGGTGCCCAGTCCTTACAAAGCCAGTTTGACTACTTTAATTGGCGGGTGCAAGGGCATCCCTGGCGCCATAACCACCACACTTTAATGATTATGATGCTTGGAGTGTTCCTTTAACCCCTTAGGGACCAAACTTCTGGAATAAAAGGGAATCATGACATGTCACACATGTCATGTGTCCTTAAGGGGTTAAGGGATAATCCTCTGTATTTCATATTCACTAAACTCAGCGATTGTTTCATATTAGCTATTTTATCCAAAATCTTGCCAGTACTTAGAATTCCATTTTATTGAATAACCTTGTTTGTTTTAATGCTTAGCATTTCTTTCTGGTAACAATAGGTTTAATTCCACATTTTTATTTGTATACAGTAGTGTTGTACAAAGCAGTACATGAATAGATTGACATGTCTCCCAGTCCCTTCGTTCTTTCCTATTAAATGGACATTGTAGTTTCTACATCTGACAGATACTTTTATAGCAGAACGTCTTTATGTGGCCTAGCTTTAAAACTTTGAATACACAAATACATGCAGAATGCATCGCCCTATGACAAGACAGTCCCACCAATTTACACAGTGATTTAGTATTTTAGTATGCAATTTCAGGGCATCAAAGTGCAGTAATTTCTAGCATCTTCATACAGAGTTTCAGAGCATATTAGCATTCAAATGAGTCAATTTAGCACTTAAATTTGTAACATCTTATTACGTAAATTAGTAGCATCAGAGCACTGTGGCATGGTAATTTGTGGCATCTTAGCATGCAATTTGTGCGCGTATCTGTACATACTGTTGTACCGTGTTAATCCGCAAATTAGTAGTAGTTTAGTATCGAAATGATGAGAATTTCAAAGTACAGATTCTCAGAAAAGTTCTTGCTCAAACAGTAAATATAAAATTACAAAATGATCCAATACTATATAACATTGCAGGGTTATTCACTAAATGTCAAACTGTAGCGAATTAAAATCTGAAATTGAAGTGAAAATAACTTATTTGGAAAAATTCTCCAATTCAGCTAAAGTCACAGTTTACCTATTTTTTGCCTCAGTTATGCCATGTCCATTTTAATTTGTGAGTAATCCTGTTAAAGTAGCATGTTGGCCATAATCATTCAGAGTGAATCAGAACAGTGAAAATTTACTGTCAGCAAAACTAAGCGATATAAGTCAAATTATCCTTGACATATCTCTGATTTTGCCACAAATTACAGCCAAATTACTACAATAAGCTCCATACTGAGTCTGAATAGCTCACAAAAGGTTTAGGCATACATTCTCAGTCTAGCCATAAATATAAATTTGCATGCATATTGGTGTCAACATAAGGTGTCAGTAACAAAATAATGGAGTGGGGTACCGCCAAAGTGTGGGCTTAGAACTTCCCAACTGGTCTCCATGACTAATGAGGCCTAAAGCCTGGGATAAATTAGTTAAAGCCGCACTGTCACTGGACAGGGTTTTATTTTTAATTAACCTGTTTGTATTGCTTTTTTTGCCCCATTTATATATTTTTGATAACATCTTTTTTTCTTTCAATATACACAGGAAATACACAGTTATACACTGTTTGTGAAGGGTTTCTTTTTTTTAACTTAATCTGAGGTCTGTCAAGTGCTGGCCACTTCTCTTGTAGTGGGGAAGCTTTGCATCGAAATGAGGCCAGCAGTGCAGGGAGGTGCTCATTGTCAAGAATACTTAGCTGACACTCTCAGCCAATGAGTTTGGAACTGAACTGCAAGACTTAACACAGTGAACCTTATGTAAACTTCCAGCAGGGACTTTCAACAGTGCCTGGTTGTCCCCAGGTCAGTTTTCAAACCATTTCCAAATTGTTGTTTTTCTACTTACCACTGAGACATTCCTGGAACCATATCAACTGCCTTCCACTGTAGTATTTAGCATCTGGGAATACAGCAGGTTCAAGCTAAGATAAATAAATGTACAAAAAATATGTTATTCTACTGCATGGATGAGCAGGTTCAGCAATCATTTTCTGGCTAAAAAGCCCCTTTGTGATATGCCACCTCTGTGTCTGCAGGCACAAGGATACCTGACTCATATCCTGGGATTTCATGTCGACGTTGTTCATGCTGGACTGATCAGACACCAGTCTCCTGGTGGCTGTTACAAAACTACTTATCCTTCAAATGACCTTCCCAGAGGGGGTGATAAGCAGTGGTGCTGTATGCTGCCAATAATCACACATTCTATTTAGAGTTTTGCAATCTACCTTTCATATGTATACTTGTAACAGTATTCATTAATAGTAAGAGCTTTAACAAATCAAGAAAGATTGCTTAGCTGTTATCCCGAAAACTGATAAAACCTGCTTTATTGTAATAATTTCTTTTCATAACAACCAAAAGAATACATCTTTGATATTATTTGCAAGATCTTGCTGTTTAAGTCCGACCTTATTTGTAGATTATCAGTGTTATTGTACGAATGTGAGCAATGAATAAAAATGCTGGATGACTTATAAGAATCCATCTGACAGATGGGATATAGGGTTTTTTGGGTGATACCTGGATTATTAGTGAACTGACGGAATCATCTCCCGCACTCTAACAGCCTCTCTTTTCATGTAGAAGATAAAGTTGTGCTCTTTGCTAAGTCTTTGTGAGACGGTGCTCTTATCAGCTATCCCCAGACAGCTCACTGAGCGCGTCTTTCCTCCGCACAGGTGCGAGGTGCTTGTCCTTACCACGGGATTCCTGTACTTCTGCATTTGGGCATATTTCTCTTTGATCATCTCATCAGGACATATCTCAACCAGCAGCTCTGCTCGCTCCTTCCTCCGAGAGACAGGTCTGCGAAGCAAGTCCGGGAGACAAGCATTTACAAAACATCAACACTTTTCTTTAATCTTCTGGGCTTTAGATGAGAGCATATTCAGCAAATGCTCCCGGCTTTGGGATTCTGGATAATTTTATCACAGTCATGTTTAGAACTTTAGCTGTCTGCGGATTTCATTCAGAACATAATTACATGCACCGTAAATAACAATTCCCAGTAGCATGTAACTAATGCAGTGCCGAGAAAGGCTGAATTATATTAAAGAGAGTGAGCGTTCTGGTTTTTCATCTCTTTTCTTCCTTATCATGTTCCAGCCGTTCCCTTTCCAGCTCCCATTTGTTCTTTTTTATATTTTTATTATGTCTTTCTCCTTCTCCCCCTTCTGTGGTTTTTAGTTATCTGTCTCCTTTCACTGATTATGTACATCGTTTCATTGAATTCCTAGTTTATGATCAGCTACAAATTAGTGAATGTAGTGTTTTGTTTGCAACAATAGAAACATATAACCAGGGCTCCTTTTATGCTGATTTGGGTCTGTCCAGGGTAGAAAAGTGCAAGAGTATTAACAGGGTTGGTGCAAAGGTTTTTAACTCCCATAAATAAATACGTCTTCACCTGTGTGTTATGTTACCCCCTTTTTTTCCTTTCTTACCTTCTTCCCCTTTTATTAGCTCCTTCTTTAGCCCCTTGAATGTCTTAACCCCCTTTGCCCATTTATGTGTCTTACAACCCCATTAGTGTATCTTATCCCCCCTTTTATGTGTCTTACATCCCCTTTTATGTCTCTTACAATCCCCGCTTGTGTGTCTCTTATTTCTTCATCAGCCCCTTTGTGTTTCTCTTACACCCCAAGCTCCCTTGTGTGTCTTACTCTTAGATATGTCCAAGGGGATGAATAATTACCCAAGGCAATGTATTTACCTTTTTCTGTGTGTTGCAGCATCCATTATAAAGCTGACCTATGGTATGAGTGGCACAGTAACAATGTTGGTGGGAATACAGAGAATGTCGGAAGATTTCAGCGGGAAAACTGCAAAACCTGAAAAATGGATAAACCTAAAGAAAATAAATAAAAACAAGATCTCAGCAAAGCTTAATGTGTTAAATGATTAATGTCAGAAATCCCAGATAGGTGTTAATTACCCAAATAACTTTTATCCTGGACCACTTTATGTCCCCATCTGTTCTGTGCTCCCTTCTCTCTCCTCACCAGCACTTTTTCTCCATCATTCAGATTTATTGCTCTGTAGTCTTGCTGTGTTAGCCTCTCTGTAAATACATAGCTCTTTCCATTAATGAGAGGTGTCTGACCTCTCTAAAAGGCCCCATTTTCCTTCAGTGATTTACTTCATCCCCTCCACCTCCCCCTCCCCCCCACACTAAGGTCTACTTAATGTTACTCAGTTCTTACTCAGTTTTTCATCACATCTTTTAGTCCTGGAGAGAAAATTGGCACTAGCGATTCTAACTCCCACATTAGTAGGATAAATATTTTATCATAGGGAAATTGATAGCTAGGCTAGGGTATTCAGTGTCCACTACAATCGTGAAGGACTCATCTGATCTCTGCTGTAAGGACAGCACCCCAAAAAGCCCTTTTTAGGGCTATGACATCAGGCTGCTTTTTTTTTTTTCCTGTGTAATGTAATTGCAGGTGCCTGCCTGCCAGCTTCTGTGTGAGGTTCACATTGGATACTGTGCCCACTTGCCCAGTGCCACCACTCATATCTGTTTTTCCAATAGGTTAAGCTTTAGATTTAAAAGAAATATATATTTTTTCACTGTAATAGAAGAGCAGTTGCCTGCCTGCCAGCTTCTGTGTCAGGTTGGATGCCTTGCCCATTTGCACAGTCAGTGCCACCACTCATATCTGTTTTAACAATAGGTTAAGCTTTAGATTTAAAAGAAATAATTAGTTTTCACTGTAATAGAAGAGCAGTTGCCTGCCTGCCAGCTTCTGTGTCAGGTTGGATGCCTTGTCCATTTGCACAGTCAGTGCCACCACTCATATCTGTTTTAACAATAGGTTAAGCTTTAGATTTAAAAGAAATAATTTTTTTTCACTGCAATAGAAGAGCAGTTGCCTGCCTGCCAGCTTCTGTGTCAGGTTGGATGCCTTGCCCATTTGCACAGTCAGTGCCACCACTCATATCTGTTTTTACAATAGGTTAAGCTTTAGATTTAAACGAAATATTTCTTTTTCACTGTAATAGAAGAGCAGTTGCCTGCCTGCCAGCTTCTGTGTCAGGTTGGATGCCTTGCCCATTTGCACAGTCAGTGCCACCACTCATATCTGTTTTAACAATAGGTTAAGCTTTAGATTTAAAATAAATAATTTTTTTTCACTGTAATAGAAGAGCAGTTGTCTGCCTGCCAGCTTCTGTGTCAGGTTGGATGCCTTGTCCATTTGCACAGTCAGTGCCACCACTCATATCTGTTTTAACAATAGGTTAAGCTTTAGATTTAAAAGAAATAATTTTTTTTCACTGCAATAGAAGAGCAGTTGCCTGCCTGCCAGCTTCTGTGTCAGGTTGGATGCCTTGCCCATTTGCACAGTCAGTGCCACCACTCATATCTGTTTTTACAATAGGTTAAGCTTTAGATTTAAACGAAATATTTCTTTTTCACTGTAATAGAAGAGCAGTTGCCTGCCTGCCAGCTTCTGTGTCAGGTTGGATGCCTTGCCCATTTGCACAGTCAGTGCCACCACTCATATCTGTTTTAACAATAGGTTAAGCTTTAGATTTAAAAGAAATAATTTTTTTTCACTGTAATAGAAGAGCAGTTGCCTGCCTGCCAGCTTCTGTGTCAGGTTGGATGCCTTGCCCATTTGCACAATCAGTGACACCACTCATATCTGTTTTAACAATAGGTTAAGCTTTAGATTTAAAAGAAATATTATTTTTTTCACTGTAATAGAAGAGCAGTTGCCTGCCTGCCAGCTTCTGTGTCAGGTTGGATGCCTTGCCCATTTGCACAGTTAGTGCCACCACTCATATCTGTTTTTACAATAGGTTAAGCTTTAGATTTAAAAGAAATAATTTTTTTTCACTGTAATAGAAGAGCAGTTAGTTGTCTGCAAGCGTCTGGGTGTCAGGCCTACTTCAGCGTGTGCTCTGCAGACCTGTGCCAGCGTGCTTTGACAGTTGCCAATCATATCTGGTGTCTCTTTAGCGTGCTTTTACAAAGAAAAAAGGTTTCTAGTGTAAGCTAATAGCAGCCAGTCAGTGTCCTTCAAGCGGCTCTGTCAGGCCTTCCTTCAGCGTGTGCCCTGCACAACCCTGCCAGCGTACTTTGACAGTTGCCACTCATATCTGGTGTCTCTATAGCGTGCTTTTACAAAGAAAAAAGGTTTCCAGTGTAAGCTAATAGCAGCCAGTCAGTGTCCTTCAAGCGGCTCTGTCAGGCCTTCCTTCAGCGTGTGCCCTGCACAACACTGCCAGCGTGCTTTGACAGTTGCCAATCATATCTGGTGTCTCTTTAGCGTGCTTTTACAAAGAATAAAGGTTTCCAGTGTAAGCTAATAGCAGCCAGTCAGTGTCCTTCAAGCGGCTCTGTCAGGCCTTCCTTCAGCGTGTGCCCTGCACAAACCTGCCAGCGTACTTTGACAGTTGCCACTCATATCTGGTGTCTCTATAGCTGTCATGCCTTAACTATGGTATCCTCTTACTTCCTGGTTCCACGGAGCCTAGCCACACCTCTTTATGACACGGTCTCCTTATTTAATCCGACGCACCAGCTGATCGACGCTGGATTATTGAACTACGTTCCGTACTCACGAACCGGCTACAACATCGTTGTGAAAGCCCTCTGTTACCGGACCGGACTGGAAGACTTCAAGTTCCCTTCACCTCTCCTCATCCACGACTAAAGCTGAACTCTCTCCATTCATGATAACCGCCTCTGAGGAGATCTCGGGAACCAGTGTTCTATGTGCCGGAAGCTAAGTAAAACCTCTGTGATAAGCGTTGCATCTCAAAGCTGTTATTTCCTGTCTCCAAAGTCCTTCGATAAAACAAACCAGTTACAGCTAACTTCAACTCATACTCTATATCAGTTAGCTGCATCTGTCTTGCTTCAGTTAAATCCTATGGAACAGCTATTGTATCTTCTTATCACCTAATTCATTAATACTACTAAGAGACTCTTTCTGATTCAGTGTCTGCTAATTACTACCGTTTACTACTTAAAGCTACAGTGCCTGTAATTGTGGACTTCAGTTATCGTTTACTACTTAAAGCTACAGTGCCTGTAATTGTGGACTTCAGTTATCGTTTACTACTTAAAGCTACAGTGCCTATAATTGTGGACTTCAGTTATCGTTTACTACTTAAAGCTACAGTGTCTATAATTGTGGACTTCAGTTATCGTTTACTACTTAAAGCTACAGTGCCTGTAATTGTGGACTTCAGTTATCGTTTACTACTTAAAGCTACAGTGCCTGTAATTGTGGACTTCAGTTATCGTTTACTAATTAAAGCTACAGTACCTGTAAATTGGACTTAAAGTCAATACCTTTTACTTTTTATAATAAATATTCAAACTATAAGAAATCTGCAGTTGTGTTCCTTCATAACAAATGTTTAGACGTGACAGAATAATCCAGCCCTTGTAATGGATCCAGCAGATTTCGATTCTACGATAACTACGCTGAATCAAAGAGTTGATACACTAGCCCAAGGTGTGCAAGACCTGCAAGTTACTAACGAAAGAATTCTCACTTATGTCAGAGATCTACAAACTCATACTCCTCATACTATTCTGCACTCGGCTAGTGATCCTGCTGTATGTAATCCTGAAAAGTTCTCTGGAGATCATTCTAAATATAGGGAGTTCCTTAACTCTTGCAAACTATTAATTGCTTTGAAACCTAGATCTTATCCTACAGAAAGAACTAAAGTTTGTTCGGTTATTTCCTTTCTAAGAGGTGAACCTATGTCATGGGCCCATTCCTTTCTGGAAAACGATGACCCCATCTTAGACTCACTGGATGAATTTTTCGAAGCCATGTCTCTTCTCTATGAAGATCCTAACAAACAAGCAACAGCTGATTTAACAATCAGAACTCTACAGCAAAGACATAGACCCGTTGAAGATTACATTGCTGAATTTAAAAGATGGGCAGTAGAAACGCAATGGAATGACATCACATTGCGCAACCAATTTCGAATTGGTTTATCTGAAGCTGTAAAAGATGAACTATCTAGAACAGAACTCCCTACTACTTTGAACGCTCTAATTCACTTATCAATCAGCATTGACAGAAGATTAAGAGAAAGAAAGGCCGAAAAAGCCCTCTTACATTCTAAAGACCGCAAACCTTTCACTCCCTTCTACACCAACCACTCAGTTCACTCCTATATCTCTCATACTACAGTGGGATAAGGTGAGAATTATGACTGAAGCTATCATCGATTCTGGTGCAAATGGAGTATTCATCGATTCAACCTTTGTAACAAAGAATAAAATTCCTTGTGTTCGAAAAAACACTTCTGTTCCTATTAGAGTGATTGACGGCTCCCTTATCTCCTCGGGACCGATTCTTCATGAAACCATCCCTCTAAAGGTAACCACCAATCATATTCATACTGAATTTCTAGTATTTGATGTTATTCCATCACCTCTCTATCCCATCATAATAGGGATCAACTGGTTAAGGAACCACAACCCTCAAATTTCTTGGTCTCCTTTCTCTCTCACCTTTAACTCCCATTATTGTAAAGAAACATGTTTACAACAAATTCCTATTCTTCAGATCTCCAAAGAACCAACTATACCTTCTTGTTATTCAGACTTTTCAGACGTATTCAGTAAAAAAGAAGCTGAAACGCTCCCACCTCATCGTTCCTACGATTGTCCTATAGACCTCATACCTGGTGCCCCAGTACCTTTTGGGCACATCTACCCTCTCTCTGAGGCTGAATTACAAATTCTCAAAGAATATCTGGATGAAAACCTACGGAAAGGATTCATTAGACCCTCTAGTTCACCTGCTGCCTCAAGTATGTTTTTTGTGAGAAACAAAGACCAGACTATACGTCCTATCATTGACTACAGAGCTTTAAACAAAATAACAGTTAAAAATCGTTATCCTCTTCCCCTCATCAATGAACTGGTTGAACGATTAAAAACTGCTACCATCTACACTAAGCTTGACCTTCGCGGGGCATATAACCTCATCAGGATAAAGGCTAATGATGAATGGAAAACTGCTTTCCGAACAAGATATGGCCTCTTCGAATATCTGGTGATGCCTTTTGGCCTCTGTAACGCCCCTGCAACATTTCAACATTTCATAAATGATATCTTTAGAGACCTATTGGACGTCTGTGTTATCATTTATTTAGATGATATTCTCATATACTCCAACACTCCTGATGAACATAGAAAACATGTCAGATGGGTGTTATCCAGACTCAGAACTCACAAACTATTCGCTAAACCCGAAAAATTTATTTTTCATGTCAATGAAATAACCTTCTTAGGTTATGTTATTTCCCCTCATTCAATAAGTATGGATAATTCAAAAGTCGATTGTATCATCAACTGGCCTGTTCCCTCTACAGTAAAAGAATTGCAGCGATTTCTAGGGTTCGCCAACTTCTACAGAAAATTTATTAAAAACTACTCTGAGATAGCTCACCCACTCAATCAACTTAACAGTAAAAAACATCCCTTCAATTGGAACGAGAAGGCTCAAACTGCCTTCAATGAATTAAAGAGAAAGTTTATAACAGCTCCTGTTCTTCAACTTCCAAATCCTTCATATCTTTATGTCCTTGAAACGGATGCTTCGGAAATTGCAATTGGAGCTGTCCTTTCTCAACATAAAACTCCTCAAGAACCTCTTCATCCTGTCGCCTTCTTCTCACGATCATTATCTCCTGCCGAAAAGAATTATCCTACAGGGGAAAAAGAATTATTAAGTATCAAAGTGGCTTTAGAAACCTGGAGACACCTTCTTGAAGGTGCTCAGACCCCTTTAATCATATATACTGACCATAAAAATCTCGAATATCTTCACTCCAATAAAACACTGTCTGCTCGACAAGTAAGATGGAATCTCTTTTTTTCCCGATTCAATTTCCAAATTGTCTTTAGACCTGGGTCTAGAAACAAAAAGGCTGATGCCCTTTCCAGGATCCATAAAGACACTATAATTGAACCTCCTCCGCCTACAGTCATTGGAATCTTATCTTCTCTTAATGACGACATTAAAGATCTCGGTGAAGATGCTCTTGAACTTCCTAAATCAATTAAATTATCCAAGAAAAACGGTCTCTACTATTTTAAAGACCGGATTTATGTACCTCCTTCTTTCAGAATTAAAGTACTTGAATTTATTCATGATTCTCCTCTGGCAGGTCATCCAGGTATAAAAAAGACCCTTGAATTGTCTAAGAGATACTATTGGTGGCCTCGTCAAGACCAAACTATTGAATCTTATGTCAAATCTTGTTCTATATGCCAAAGATCCAAACATGTCCATCATCAACCATTTGGTCAATTATTGAATTTACCGATTCCTGAACGACCTTGGCAATCCATTTCTATGGACTTTTTGGTGGAACTACCTCCTTCTCACCATCATACCACCATTTTAGTGGTAGTAGACCGCTTCACAAAAATGTCTCATTTTATTCCTTTAAAGAAGTTACCCTCATCCTCTGAACTTTCAAAAATATTCCTTGACAACATAGTTAAACTTCATGGACTGCCAGACGAAATCATTTCAGACCGAGGAACTCAGTTTACCTCCAAATTCTGGAATGCATTATGTGCTACTCTTCATATCCAACGTAAACTATCATCTGCATATCATCCTCAAACAGATGGACAAACTGAAAGAGTCAACCAATGTTTAGAGCAATATCTACGATGTTATTGTTCTCACTTACAAGACGATTGGATAACATGGTTACCCATGGCAGAATTTGCATACAATAACTCTTTTCATACCATCAGCAAAATGACTCCATTTCTATCCAATTATGGATTTCATCCCTCCTCATTTCCTGCTCAGACAGTTTCTTCATCTAACCTCTCCGATTCGAATCAAATCTCTCATATGTCCTCTTTATTCAAGAAATTGCATGAAAATCTAGAATTGGCCTCCTCCAATCAAAAGAAGTTTTTTGACACAAAAAGACAACCGTCACCCTCTTATGAAATCGGTGATCTTGTCTGGCTTTCCTCAAAGAACATCTCTACAAACCGTCCATCAAAGAAGTTAAGTTCCCTTTTTCTTGGTCCTTTTCCAATAATATCGGTTATCAACCGTAATGTTGTTAAATTGAAACTTCCACCTACTTTGAAACTACATCCTGTTTTTCATGTGTCCTTACTAAAGCCTCATCATCCTGACCCTTTCCAAAGAAATGTCACTACTTCTCCTGATCCCATATTGGTCCAGGGTGAAGAAGAATACGAAATTCAAAGTATACTGGATTCAAGGATCCATCGTGGCTCTTTACAATACCTCATCAGATGGAAAGGATATGGAATTGATGAAGATACATGGGAAAACTCCTCTGTCGTTCATGCTGACAAATTGATTTCCAAATTTCACAAGCGTTACCCTTCTAAACCAAGTCAATAGCACCCAGAGGTTGCTCATTAAGGAGAGGGTACTGTCATGCCTTAACTATGGTATCCTCTTACTTCCTGGTTCCACGGAGCCTAGCCACACCTCTTTATGACACGGTCTCCTTATTTAATCCGACCGCACCAGCTGATCGACGCTGGATTATTGAACTACGTTCCGTACTCACGAACCGGCTACAACATCGTTGTGAAAGCCCTCTGTTACCGGACCGGACTGGAAGACTTCAAGTTCCCTTCACCTCTCCTCATCCACGACTAAAGCTGAACTCTCTCCATTCATGATAACCGCCTCTGAGGAGATCTCGGGAACCAGTGTTCTATGTGCCGGAAGCTAAGTAAAACCTCTGTGATAAGCGTTGCATCTCAAAGCTGTTATTTCCTGTCTCCAAAGTCCTTCGATAAAACAAACCAGTTACAGCTAACTTCAACTCATACTCTATATCAGTTAGCTGCATCTGTCTTGCTTCAGTTAAATCCTATGGAACAGCTATTGTAACTTCTTATCACCTAATTCATTAATACTACTAAGAGACTCTTTCTGATTCAGTGTCTGCTAATTACTACCGTTTACTACTTAAAGCTACAGTGCCTGTAATTGTGGACTTCAGTTATCGTTTACTACTTAAAGCTACAGTGCCTGTAATTGTGGACTTCAGTTATCGTTTACTACTTAAAGCTACAGTGCCTATAATTGTGGACTTCAGTTATCGTTTACTACTTAAAGCTACAGTGTCTATAATTGTGGACTTCAGTTATCGTTTACTACTTAAAGCTACAGTGCCTGTAATTGTGGACTTCAGTTATCGTTTACTACTTAAAGCTACAGTGCCTGTAATTGTGGACTTCAGTTATCGTTTACTAATTAAAGCTACAGTACCTGTAAATTGAACTTAAAGTCAATACCTTTTACTTTTTATAATAAATATTCAAACTATAAGAAATCTGCAGTTGTGTTCCTTCATAACAAATGTTTAGACGTGACAATAGCGTGCTTTTACAACCAAAATTTTGTTTCCACTGTAATAGAAGAGCAGTTGCCTGCCTGCCAGCTTCTGTGTGAGGTTCACAGTGGATACTGTGCCCTCTTGCCCAGTGCCACCACTCATATCTGTTTTACAATAGCTTAAGCTTTAGATTTAAAAGAAATATTTTTTTTTCACTGTAATAGAAGAGCAGTTAGTTGTCTGCAAGCGTCTGGGTGTCAGGCCTACTTCAGCGTGTGCTCTGCAGACCTGTGCCAGCGTGCTTTGACAGTTGCCAATCATATTTGGTGTCTCTTTAGCGTGCTTTTACAAAGAAAAAAGGTTTCTAGTGTAAGCTAATAGCAGCCAGTCAGTGTCCTTCAAGCGGCTCTGTCAGTCCTTCCTTCAGCGTGTGCTCTCCAGAAATGTTCCAGTGCACATTGCCAATCATATCTGGTGTCTCTATAGCGTGCTTTTAAAAACAAATTTTTTTTTTCACTGTTATAGATTGAATAGCAGTTACTTGTCTTCAAGCGGGTGTGTCAGGCCTACAGTGTGTGCTCTGCAGAACTGTTCAAGTGCACATTGCCAATCATATCTGGTGTCTCTATAGCGTGCTTTTACAAAGAAAAAAGGTTTCTAGTGTAAGCTAATAGCAGCCAGTCAGTGTCCTTCAAGCGGCTCTGTCAGTCCTTCCTTCAGCGTGTGCTCTCCAGAACTGTTCCAGTGCACATTGCCAATCATATCTGGTGTCTCTATAGCGTGCTTTTAAAAACATTTTTTTTTTTTTCACTGTTATAGATTGAATAGCAGTTACTTGTCTTCAAGCGGGTGTGTCAGGCCTACAGTGTGTGCTCTGCAGAACTGTTCCAGTGCACATTGCCAATCATATCTGGTGTCTCTAAAGCGTGCTTTTACAAAGAAAAAAGGTTTCTAGTGTAAGCTAATAGCAGCCAGTCAGTGTCCTTCAAGCGGCTCTGTCAGTCCTTCCTTCAGCGTGTGCTCTCCAGAACTGTTCCAGTGCACATTGACAATCATATCTGGTGTCTCTATAGCGTGCTTTTAAAAACAATTTTTTTTTTTCACTGTTATTGATTGAATAGCAGTTACTTGTCTTCAAGCGGGTGTGTCAGGCCTACAGTGTGTGCTCTGCAGAACTGTTCCAGTGCACATTGCCAATCATATCTGGTGTCTCTATAGCGTGCTTTTAAAAACAATTTTTTTTTTCACTGTTATAGATTGAATAGCAGTTACTTGTCTTCAAGCGGGTGTGTCAGGCCTACAGTGT
Source organism: Pelobates fuscus (assembly GCF_036172605.1). Classification (NCBI taxonomy): domain Eukaryota; kingdom Metazoa; phylum Chordata; class Amphibia; order Anura; family Pelobatidae; genus Pelobates; species Pelobates fuscus. Next base: position 134,738,908 of record NC_086323.1, on the reverse strand, counting down.
GTGCTCTGCAGAACTGTTCAAGTGCACATTGCCAATCATATCTGGTGTCTCTATAGCGTGCTTTTACAAAGAAAAAAGGTTTCTAGTGTAAGCTAATAGCAGCCAGTCAGTGTCCTTCAAGCGGCTCTGTCAGTCCTTCCTTCAGCGTGTGCTCTCCAGAACTGTTCCAGTGCACATTGCCAATCATATCTGGTGTCTCTATAGCGTGCTTTTAAAAACAATTTTTTTTTTTCACTGTTATAGATTGAATAGCAGTTACTTGTCTTCAAGCGGGTGTGTCAGGCCTACAGTGTGTGCTCTGCAGAACTGTTCAAGTGCACATTGCCAATCATATCTGGTGTCTCTATAGCGTGCTTTTAAAACCAAAATTTGTTTTTCACTGTTATAGATTGAATAGCAGTTACTTGTCTTCAAGCGGGTGTGTCAGGCCTACAGTGTGTGCTCTGCAGAACTGTTCCATTGCACATTGCCAATCATATCTGGTGTCTCTATAGCATGCTTTTACAAAGAAAAAAGGTTTCTAGTGTAAGCTAATAGCAGCCAGTCAGTGTCCTTCAAGCGGCTCTGTCAGTCCTTCCTTCAGCGTGTGCTCTCCAGAACTGTTCCAGTGCACATTGGCAATCATATCTGGTGTCTCTATAGCGTGCTTTTAAAAACAATTTTTTTTTCACTGTTATAGATTGAATAGCAGTTACTTGTCTTCAAGCGGGTGTGTCAGGCCTACAGTGTGTGCTCTGCAGAACTGTTCCAGTGCACATTGCCAATCATATCTGGTGTCTCTATAGCGTGCTTTTACAAAGAAAAAAGGTTTCTAGTGTAAGCTAATAGCAGCCAGTCAGTGTCCTTCAAGCGGCTCTGTCAGTCCTTCCTTCAGCGTGTGCTCTGCAGAACTGTTCAAGTGCACATTGCTAATCATATCTGGTGTCTCTATAGCGTGCTTTTAAAACCAAAATTTGTTTTTCACTGTTATAGATTGAATAGCAGTTACTTGTCTTCAAGCGGGTGTGTCAGGCCTACAGTGTGTGCTCTGCAGAACTGTTACAGTTCACATTGCCAATCATATCTGGTCTCACAGTAGCTTGCACGCATAGTACCACTAATCCCCCAAAAAATGATAGGCAGAGGCAGGCCACCCCGCAGGGGCCGTCGTGGTCGTGGTGCTGTGATTCCCTTTTGCCCTAGAATAATGCCCAGTTTTCAGAAGCCACGTACCCTGAACTTGAAAAGTTCTGAGGACATAGTTGACTGGCTAACACAGGACACCCAATCTTGTACAGCCTCCGCACGGAACCTTGACGCACCATCCTCCTCCAGCTTAGTTTCAGGCACCTCTCAAGATACCACTCACCCGCCTGCCGCCACCACCAAAACTAGCACCACAGCCGCTTTACTTGGTATGTCAGAGGAGTTATTCACACACCCGTTTGAAGAAATGAGTGATGCGCAACCATTATTGCTAGAGGATGTAGATAACAGGGATATGTCTCAGGCAGGCAGCATTAAACACATGGAGGTACAGTGTGATGATGATGATGTTGTACCTGCTGCTGCTTCCTTTTCTGAGTTGTCAGATACAAGCGAAGCGGTTGATGATGACGATGCGTCCATGGATGTCACGTGGGTGCCCGCTCGGCAAGAAGAAGAACAGGGCGAAAGTTCAGATGGGGAGACAGAGAGGAGGAGGAGACGAGTTGGAAGCAGGGGGGGGTCGTCGCAAGGAGCTAGTGGCACAGTCAGACAGCATGCATTGGCACCCGGGGTCAGCCCGACAGCACGCCAATCAACGCATGCTGTGTCCACCACCAGAATGCCGTCATTGCAGAGCACAGCAGTGTGACATTTTTTTTGTGTGTCTGCCTCTGACAACAGCGATGCCATTTGCAACCTGTGCCAAAGGAAACTGAGTCATGGGAGGTCCAACACCCACCTAGGTACAACTGCTTTGCGTAGGCACATGATCTCACATCACAAACGCCTATGGGATCAACACACTCTAAGCCGCCATCCTCCTCCTGGTCTAGCATCTTCAGCCACGTCAACCACTGCTGTCCTTCTTGCCCCCTCTCAACCATCCGCCACTCCGTCTCCCGCCTTGAGCAGTTCCCGCTCATCTGCCCACAGTCATGTGTCTGTCAAGGACATGTTTGAGCGTAAGAAGCCAATGTCACCAAGTCACCCCCTTGCCCAGCGTCTGACAGCTGGCTTGTCCGAACTATTAGCCCGCCAGCTTTTACCATACAATCTGGTTGAGTCTGAGGCGTTCAAAAATTTTTTAGCTGTTGGGACACCGCAGTGGTAGGTACCCGGCCGGAATTTCTTTTCACAAAAGGCAATCCCCAACTTGTACTCGATTGTGCAAAAGGAAGTCGTGGCATGTCTGGCACACAGTGTTGGGGCAAGGGTCCATCTGACCACTGATACCTGGTCTGCAAAGCATGGTCAGGGCAGGTATATCACCTACACTGCGCATTGGGTAAACCTGCTGACGGCTGACAATCAAGGAATGCGTGGCATTGCAGAGGAGTTGGTGACACCGCCACGAATTGCAGGCAGTCCTGCTGCCACCTCCTCTACTCCTCCTACTCCATCCTCTTCCATAACCTCCTCGGCTGAGTCCTCTTGTGCCGCTGCTTCTTGCTCCACATCAACGGCTGTAGCGGATTGGTACCGGGCTGTCCCACAACATGTATGAGAATAAGTGTATTTAGTCATATTGCTGGTTTAATGTGTGTGAACATGTATAGAAATCAGGGTATCCGGTTATATTGACAGTTAAATGTATATAAAGAACTGTATTCCTCTAGTTGTTCGGTAGAATCATTCAAATAAAACAAGGGAATGAAACTACCGAACAACCAGACCACCCTGTGTAAAGTGTGCCTTAAATTACCGTTTGCAACAATGTTGCAAACGGGTAATTACCTATTCATGCAGTGTGGTCTTTGTTCTCTGGGTGGCCGCCATTCGGGATGCGAACACGTGGCGGCGGCCATCTTGGACTGCCGAACAGCGGTGTTTTGCCGTCGAGTGTCTGGAACCAAAATCGGACACTTGACTAGGCAAACACCGCTGAGACCTCCAGACTCCTAATACTTCGTGGGGAAACTACCGAACGGCCCGCCGTTCGGTAGAAAGAACCCCACAAACTAGGGGATTCATCCGAATCCCCGTCAGGCCACTTAACAGTAATATTTCACCCCTTTGCATTCGCCTGTTTGTGACCGACCGCAGGGCCAGAATACATGGAACTGTTTTCGGATACTTTACCTCTGCGGTCGGTCCAAACTTCAAAGTCCCATAACTCCCGAACGCTTTATCTGAATGGGCTAATTTTAAAGTATGTTGGTCCCCCAGAATAGAGCTATCTGGGGATGTTGGATTTGGGGATGTACCCCAAGTATTTAGGGTACATGCAAAACTCGGGGAAAACTGTGTACACGATAAGGGGATTATGATGCTAGAGGAGGGGAGGAGATCTGTGGGAGGTTACTGCTTGTAGATTGGATAATGTCTTAAGTGATAGAACCTCCTCCCTTGCATGGGAGAGGGCTTTATAAGGAACTGTGAAATAAAGCTAGTTAGTTCTACTCCTGAAACTGTGTGTCGTCCAGTTATTGGGATTGCGATGGGGATATTGCTGTATTACTCTACCTGCTGGAAACCTTGCCTGTGGACTTAACATCACCTTGTTCCTGAGCCTCACTGGGATCTCTAGTGGAGAATAGCTGTGCAAGATCGGCTCTCCGCTACATTGGTTGGCAGCGCTGGGATCCAAACTCACAGAGGAACAAGCGTAAATGGAGTACGGATGGAGATTGATTTTTCTGCGCTAAATCGCTCCACGCTAAAGGACCTCCTAGAGGCAAGGGGTATACAAGCCAGCAATAAGAAGAAAGCAGTACTTGTTACAGAACTCATGGCAGAGTACAGAATGGAGGGCGATTCAGTTCCGGCACAGAGGGAGCCGGGAGGAACACCACAAGGATCGGAATTCCAGAGGCAGGTTCAGTTCAGGCTATCCCTTTATGGGGAAAACCCCCCAACAGAAATTGTTACCAGGACAATGGCCGAGGTACAAGAATTCATCCTAAGGACACAGGCACCAGAACAAAGCTCTGCAATTAATGTGCCACAGGAAGGTAAGCCTAAAATACCGTACCAGGCTTTTAAAACATATGTGGAGGCAGAGGAAGATATAGACGCTTTCCTGCAAGACTTTGAGAGACTGTGTGCACTGCATAAAATTAACGCAGAGGACTGGGTACCTATTTTGGCCGGAAGGTTAACCGGGAGGGCAGCAGAGGCATATCGGACTGTACCTAATGACGAAATAAGGAATTACAGTAAAGTGAAAGAAATTATACTCGCCAGGTATGCTATAACACCCGAGGCATACCGGCGGAGGTTCCGGGATCTAAAGAAAGCAGAGAAGGACTCGCACGCAGAGTGGGCATGCCGATTACAGGGGGCAGCACTCGGGTGGGTGCAAGCTAGCAAGGCACGTTCTATGGAGGATGTAATACAGATGTTGCTGATGGAGCAGTTCTATGAGGGAGTAACCAGTGAGGTCCAGGAATGGGTAAGGGACAGAAACCCTACTTCCCTCACCGAGGCTGCTAGGAAAGCGGATGACTACCTGGATGCACGCAGGTCACAAAAACCTGCAGCTCCAAAAGCAACCTTTAAAACATTCGGGGGAACCACCTACACACCAGCTCCACCGAGACCACTACCACCACCACCACCACCCGCTGCACAGCCCCGGTTCCGACAACCCACCGCTGGCCCCTGTCATCACTGCCAGAAGTGGGGACATTATAAAAGGGAATGCCCACAGCTACGGGACCGTTCCACCTGGATTCGTCCAGGCCCACCTCCACCCAGGGCGGCCGCAGCCCACCACTACCAGGACCTAGTTACCACCCCGTATGGTTCCGCAGTCCCCATTACTACTGTAGAACAATGGGAGGTACTGCACGAGGCAGATCCTGTCCAGGCCAATGTGGATAATCTACGGCACCATCGACAGACGGTATATCTGAATGGTACAGCAGTCCGGGGATTACGAGATTCGGGAGCCACCATCACTTTGGTACAGAGCCACCTGATTTCAGATCAGGCAAAACTGAACAAAACTGTTGCCGTCCGGGTAGCTGGGGGAGCAGTGTACCGGCTACCTACAGCAAGGGTACATTTACATTGGGGAGCGGGGGCAGGGGAAGTGGAGGTGGGATTGATGCCGCATTTACCGGCGGAGGTTTTATTGGGGAACGATCTGGGGAGGCTCACTTCTGCTTTTGAGCCCCAGTCGCCCACCACAGGGGAGGCCAACCCTGTAGTCACCCGACAACAGGCCCGCACCCAGGATCACAACACACTGCCGGAGGTCCAGGTAAGCAACCCTACCCCCCCTCTAGAATGTGTCCCCTGGGCTCCACCTAATGAATTTGTAGCTGAAGTCGCAACAGACCCCACGCTTCAGGTGTATAGGGACAAGGTTGGCACGGGTTCCCCCGGGGCGGAGGGAGAGAGGTTTATCTGGGATAAACAACTTTTGTACAGGGAAACAAGCAAACAGATTACGGGGTTAGACCCAATAGCAAGGAGACAATTAGTGGTACCACAGCGGTACCGGGCTGAATTACTCCGGATAGCGCATGATATTCCGCTATCCGGACATCTAGGGGTTAGTCGCACCAGGTACAGACTAACCCAGAGTTTCTTCTGGCCAGGGATTAGCCAGGAAGTACGCAGATATTGCACGACTTGCGATACCTGCCAGAGAGTGGGAAAAAGGGGGGATCGCAGGAAGGCTAAACTTCACCCCTTACCCATAATAGAGGAACCTTTTAGCCAAATAGCGGTAGATCTGATAGGCCCCCTCAATAAAGCTAGCCCGTCAGGAAAACGGTATATTTTAACGGTAGTAGATTATGCCACCAGGTATCCAGAAGCAGTGGCTCTGACCAACATCCACGCTGAGACGGTCGCGGATGCCCTCATGCGGATATTCTCCCGGATGGGATTACCCAGGGAGATTATCTCGGATCAGGGTACCCAGTTTACCGCAGAATTCACCCAACACCTCTGGAGGATCTGTGGCATTAAGCCTATTATCAGTGCCCCTTACCACCCCCAGACGAACGGGCTCTGCGAACGATTCAATGGTACCTTGAAGCAGATGCTCCGAACCTTCGCAGAGACCCACAAGGACTGGGAACGCTTCCTGCCGCACCTCCTATTCGCATACCGGGAGGTGCCGCAGGAATCCACAGGGTTCTCCCCGTTTGAATTATTGTTTGGAAGGAGGGTCCGAGGCCCATTAGATCTTATTAGAGAGCATTGGGAGGGAGACCGGAGCACAGATGGCACTCCCATCATACCATATGTGTTGGCCTTTCGGGATCGCCTAGAAGCGTTGACCAAGACGGTAAGGGAAAACCTTCAGGAGGCCCAGACCCGCCAGCGTACATGGTATGATCGGGGAGCCAGGGACCGTAGCTTTCAGGTCGGGCAGAAAGTACTAATTTTAAAACCTGTCCGACATGATAAGTTACAGGCCGCCTGGCAGGGCCCATATAAGGTGGTGGAGCAAAGATGTGATACCACCTATATTATCGGCCCCTGCACAGGGACTGGGGGGCGACGCATGCTCCATGTGAACATGCTGAAGCCCTACCACGAGCGTACTGAGGAGGTAACCGCCATCTGTGCCCCTAACACGGAAGAGTTTGACAGCTTACCCCTCCCCGATTTGCTGGGGGATGGGCAGTTGTCCGGGGATTTAGGGGAGGTTGCGCTGGGAGATCGGCTGAGCCCACAGGAGCGGATCGAGGTACAGCAACTATTAGAAGAGAAACGCGACACGTTCTCTAATGTACCTGGATACACGCCTCTGGCAACTCACCGGGTCGAGACCCCAGGGCAACTACCCATGCGCCAGACGCCATACCGCATTCCAGAAGCGGTACGGGCAAACATGCGTAAGGAGATCGACGAAATGCTCCAACTGGGGGTGATTGAACCCTCAGACAGTCCTTGGGCATCTCCTGTAGTCCTCGTACCAAAGCGAGACGGTACGACCCGCTTCTGCGTGGACTATAGGAGATTGAACGAGAAGACTGTATCCGACGCCTATCCGATGCCCCGGATAGACGAGTTACTGGACAGAATGGCCAGGGGCCAATACCTCACCACTATTGACTTGTGTAAAGGGTATTGGCAAATCCCCCTGGCCCCAGACGCCATCCCGAAGTCGGCCTTTGTCACCCCATTTGGCTTGTACCAGTTTAAGGTCATGCCATTTGGGATGAAAAACGCCCCAGCCACCTTCCAAAGGATGGTGGATCGACTCCTGGATGGATTTCAGGACTATACCTGTGCCTACCTGGACGATATTGCCATTTTTAGCAATACGTGGCAGGAACATTTAGCTCACATAGGAGCTGTACTAGATAGGATAAGGGAAGCAGGTTTGACCTTGAAGCCGGCCAAGTGTAGTATCGGAATGGCTGAGGTACAATACCTGGGACATAGAGTAGGGTGCGGTAAACAGAAACCCGAACCCGCCAAAGTAGAGGCTGTAGCCCAGTGGCCCACCCCTAGGACTAAGACCCAAGTTTTAGCGTTTCTAGGGACAGCAGGGTATTACAGGAAGTTTGTTCCCAATTATAGCGCCATGGCCAAACCCCTCACTGACCTGACCCGTAAGAACCTTCCCCGCCAAGTAAACTGGACCCCGGAGTGTGAGCAGGCATTCCAACAATTGAAAAATGCACTGATAAATGCCCCTGTCTTGGCAGCTCCCAATCCAACTAAACGTTTTCTTGTTCACACAGATGCTTCTATGTTTGGATTGGGGGCAGTACTGAGTCAAGTCGGGGCCGATGGCGGAGAACATCCAGTGGCTTACATCAGTCGCAAACTGTTACCTCGAGAAGTAAGCTACGCCGCCATCGAAAAGGAATGCCTGGCTGTGGTGTGGGCCCTAAAGAAACTGCAACCCTATTTATATGGACAGCCCTTTTCCTTGCTCACGGATCACAACCCGTTAGTCTGGCTGAACCGGGTGGCTGGGGACAACGCCAGGCTGCTGCGCTGGAGTTTGGCGCTACAGCCTTTTGACTTTAATATCCAGTACCGGCCGGGTAAGCAGAATGGAAATGCTGACAGGTTGTCAAGACAAACTGACTTAGAGAAATGATCCGTGAGCCCCCGGACATCCCCAAGCCGATCCGTGTTGGATCAGACTGTGTATGCCGGCTTGTGGGCAAGGGGGAGCAGTGTAGCGGATTGGTACCGGGCTGTCCCACAACATGTATGAGAATAAGTGTATTTAGTCATATTGCTGGTTTAATGTGTGTGAACATGTATAGAAATCAGGGTATCCGGTTATATTGACAGTTAAATGTATATAAAGAACTGTATTCCTCTAGTTGTTCGGTAGAATCATTCAAATAAAACAAGGGAATGAAACTACCGAACAACCAGACCACCCTGTGTAAAGTGTGCCTTCAATTACCGTTTGCAACAATGTTGCAAACGGGTAATTACCTATTCATGCAGTGTGGTCTTTGTTCTCTGGGTGGCCACCATTCGGGATGCGAACACGTGGCGGCGGCCATCTTGGACTGCCGAACAGCGGTGTTTTGCCGTCGAGTGTCTGGAACCAAAATCGGACACTTGACTAGGCAAACACCGCTGAGACCTCCAGACTCCTAATACTTCGTGGGGAAACTACCGAATGGCCCGCCGTTCGGTAGAAAGAACCCCACAAACTAGGGGATTCATCCGAATCCCCGTCAGGCCACTTAACAGTAATATTTCACCCCTTCGCCTGTTTGTGACCGACCGCAGGGCCAGAATACATGGAACTGTTTTCGGATACTTTACCTCTGCGGTCGGTCCAAACTTCAAAGTCCCATAACTCCCGAACGCTTTATCCGAATGGGCTAATTTTAAAGTATGTTGGTCCCCCAGAATAGAGCTATCTGGGGATGTTGGATTTGGGGATGTACCCCAAGTATTTAGGGTACATCCAAAACTCGGGGAAAACTGTGTACACGATAAGGGGATTATGATGCTAGAGGAGGGGAGGAGATCTGTGGGAGGTTACTGCTTGTAGATTGGATAATGTCTTAAGTGATAGAACCTCCTCCCTTGCATGGGAGAGGGCTTTATAAGGAACTGTGAAATAAAGCTAGTTAGTTCTACTCCTGAAACTGTGTGTCGTCCAGTTATTGGGATTGCGATGGGGATATTGCTGTATTACTCTACCTGCTGGAAACCTTGCCTGTGGACTTAACATCACCTTGTTCCTGAGCCTCACTGGGATCTCTAGTGGAGAATAGCTGTGCAAGATCGGCTCTCCGCTACAACGGCACCCCCCCAGCTCCCCAGGTACTATTCCACATCCCGGATACGGCAGTGTCACGCCGTCTTGGGTTTGACTTGCTTGAAAGCAGAGAGTCACACCGGACAAGCACTCCTGTCCGCCCTGAACGCACAGGTGGAAAAGTGGCTGACTCCGCAGCAACTGGATATCAGCAAAGTGGTGTGTGACAATGGAAAAAATTTGATAGCGGCATTGAAGTTGGGCAAGTTGACACATGTGCCGTGCATGGCACATGTGTGCAATCTGATCGTACAACGCTTTGTGCATAAGTACACAGGCTTACAGGACGTCCTGAAGCAGGCCAGGAAGGTGTGTGGCCATTTCAGGCGTTCCTACACGGCCATGGCTCACTTTGCCGATATCCAGCGGCGAAACAACATGCCAGTGAGGCGCTTGATTTGCGACAGCCCTACACGTTGGAATTCAACACTCCTAATGTTCGACCGCCTGCTCCAACAAGAAAAAGCTGTTAATGAATATTTGTATGACCGGGGTGCTAGGACAGCCTCTGGGGAGCTGGGAATTTTTTTGCCACGTTACTGGACGCTCATGCGCAATGCCTGTAGGCTCATGCGTCCTTTTGAGGAGGTGACAGACCTAGTCAGTCGCAACAAAGGCACCATCAGCGACATCATACCATTTGTTTTCTTCCTGGAGCGTGCCCTGCGAAGAGTGCTGGATCAGGCTGTAGATGAGCGTGAAGAGGAAGAGGAAGAGTTGTGGTCACCATCACCACCAGAAACAGCCTTATCAGCATCGCTTGCTGTACCTGCGGCAACGCTGGAAGAGGATTGTGAGGAAGAGGAGTCAGAGGAGGATTGTAGCTTTGAGGAGGAGGAGGAGGAGCAAGACCAAACACAACAGGCATCCCAGGGTGCTCGTTGTCACCTATCTGGTACCCGTGGCTGGGGGGAAGAACATACCTTCAATGACATAAGTGAGGAGGAGGAACGGGAAATGAGTAGCTTGGCATCCAACCTTGTGCAAATGGGGTCTTTCATGCTGTCCTGCCTGTTGAGGGACCCTCGTATAAAAAGGCTGAAGGAGAACGACCTGTACTGGGTGTCCACGCTACTAGACCCCCGGTATAAGCAGAAAGTGGTGGAAATGTTACCGAATTACAACAAGTCGGAAAGGATGCAGCATTTGCAAAGTAAATTAAAAAGTATGCTTTACACAGCGTATAAGGGTGATGTCACAGCACAACGGGAATCTAACAGGGGGAGAGGTGGAAGTCATCCTCCTCCTCCTCCTCCCACGACCACGCCGGCAAGGACAGGACGCTTTAAAGACGTGTTGTTGATGGAGGACATGCAGACCTTTTTTAAGTCCTATGCATCGCCACAGCCCTTCGGGATCCACCCTCAGAGAGCGACTCGACCGACAGGTAGCAGACTACCTCGCCTTAACTGCAGATATCGACACTCTGAGGAGCGATGAACCCCTTGACTACTGGGTGTGCAGGCTTGACCTGTGGCCTGAGCTATCCCAATTTGCGATAGAACTTCTGGCCTGCCCCGCTTTAAGTGTCCTGTCAGAAAGGACCTTCAGTGCAGCAGGAGGTATTGTCACTGAGAAGAGAAGTCGCCTAGGTCAAAAAAGTCTAGATTACCTCACCTTTATTAAGATGAATTAGGGATGGATCCCGAAGGGACTGACACTGGGCGATACATTCGATTAAAAAAGGCCTGATGAGATGAGCTGCCTTGGGCTGAAAATGGTCCACACGCTGCTGTATTTTAGCTCTGAATGACGTTTGACTTGCGTGACTTATCCGCCACCAACTAGGGTTCAAGCCGCCATGTTTTAGGGCACTTTCTGCCTGTGAAACAAACATCAATTTTTCTGTCCGCTGCCATTTACACGTCCACTGATAGGAGACGCGGAAGGTATTAAACTGATATGAACAATACTAAACTCACCACTCCTATCTGGTGGCACATTAGCTTGCCCGCGCAGTGCCCCAAATTTCAAGTAAGAGGGCCGACCAAGCATCTTCTTCCATCTCCCTGTTACATAAATCAATGCCATATCCATAGAAATTGTAGAGAATATCCAGGATAGTTTTACAGGGCCAAATCATGTCGCCTGTTGAAAGAGGTGACCTTGCTCGGGTCCCAGGTGTGCGGTTCCTAAAATGGCTGCCATATACATGTCCTCTGATAGGAGACGCGGAAGGTATTAAACTGATATGAACAATACTAAACTCACCACTCCTATCTGGTGGCACATTAGCTTGCCCGCGCAGTGCCCCAAATTTCAAGTAAGAGGACCGACCAAGCATCTTCTTCCATCTCCCTGTTACATAAATCAATGCCATATCCATAGAAATATCCAGGATAGTTTTACAGGGCCAAATCATGTCGCCTGTTGAAAGAGGTGACCTTGCTCGGGTCCCAGGTGTGCGGTTCCTAAAATGGCTGCCATATACATGTCCTCTGATAGGAGACGCGGAAGGTATTAAACTGATATGAACATTTACTAAACTCACCACTCCGAGTGCTGTTATTTATTTAATTTTTTTGTGGTGAGGCTTTACAGGACAGAGTGCTTCTCCACGGGACATGTTAACTCACGGGCAGCTGGCTCATACAGGAACCAGAGCAGCTTGAACGAGGTGACCTTGCTCGGGTCCCAGGTGTGCGGCTCCTAAAATGGCTGCCATATACACGTCCACTGATAGGAGACGCGGAAGGTATTAAACTGATATGAACAATACTCCACTCCTATCAGTAGGTCCGTCCCATTGTGATTTATGCCCCCCACCCACCGCGCAAGGATGGAAGCCGGGGGGGAGGAAAGTAGGCCCCCCCATTGTGATTTATGGCCCCCACCCACCGCGCAGGGGTGGGAGCCGAGGGGGGGAGGACAGTAGGTCCCCCCATTGTGATTTATGGCCCCCACCCACCGCGCAGGGGTTGGGGAGGACAGTAGCTCCCCCCAGTGTGTATCATGGGCTTTGAGGACAGGTGTCAATCCATACCTGCCAAGTGACCCTATGTAGGGGGAACAGTCCCTATTCTGCTCTGTGTCAGTGTGTATCATGGTCTCTGTGGACGGGGAACAGTCTCTATTCTGCTCTATGTCCGTGTGTATCATGGACTCTGTGGACAGGGAACAGTCTCTATTCTGCTCTGTGTCAGTGTGTATCATGGTCTCTGTGGACGGGGAACAGTCTCTACTCTGCTCTGTGTCAGTGTGTATCATGGTCTCTGTGGAAAGGGAACAGTCTCTATTCTGCTCTGTGTCAGTGTGTGTCAGGGGCTTTGAGGACAGGTGTCAATCCATACCTGCCAAGTGACTTTATGTAGGGGGAACAGTCCCTATTCTGCTCTGTGTCAGTGTGTATCATGGTCTCTGTGGACGGGGAACAGTCTCTATTCTGCTCTGTGTCAGTGTGTATCATGGTCTCTGTGGACGGTGAACAGTCTCTATTCTGCTCTGTGTCAGTGTGTATCATGGACTCTGTGGACAGGGAACAGTCTCTATTCTGCTCTGTGTCAGTGTGTATCAGGGGCTTTGAGGACAGGTGTCAATCCATACCTGCCAAGTGACCCTATGTAGGGGGAACAGTCCCTATTCTGCTCTGTGTCAGTGTGTATCATGGTCTCTGTGGACGGGGAACAGTCTCTATTCTGCTCTGTGTCAGTGTGTATCATGGTCTCTGTGGACGGTGAACAGTCTCTATTCTGCTCTGTGTCAGTGTGTATCATGGTCTCTGTGGAAAGGGAACAGTCTCTATTCTGCTCTGTGTCAGTGTGTGTCAGGGGCTTTGAGGACAGGTGTCAATCCATACCTGCCAAGTGACTTTATGTAGGGGGGACAGTCTCTATTCTGCTCTGTGTCAGTGTGTATCATGGTCTCTGTGGACGGGGAACAGTCTCTATTCTGCTCTGTGTCAGTGTGTATCAGGGGTTTTGAGGACAGGTGTCAATCCATATCTGCCAAGTGACCCTATGTAGGGGGAACAGTCTCTATTCTGCTCTGTGTCAGTGTGTATCAGGGGTTTTGAGGACAGGTGTCAATCCATATCTGCCAAGTGACCCTATGTAGGAGGAACAGTCCCTATTCTGCTCTGTGTCAGTGTGTATCAGGGGTTTTGAGGACAGGTGTCAATCCATATCTGCCAAGTGACCCTATGTAGGGGGAACAGTCCCTATTCTGCTCTGTGTCAGTGTGTATCAGGGGTTTTGAGGACAGGTGTCAATCCATATCTGCCAAGTGACCCTATGTAGGGGGAACAGTCTCTATTCTGCTCTGTGTCAGTGTGTATCAGGGATCATTAGGATAGGTGTCAATCCATATCTGCCAAGTGACCCTATGTAGGGGGAACAGTCCCTATTCTGCTCTGTGTCAGTGTGTATCAGGGATTTGACTATCTTTATTCAGATTCAAAAATTGCAATTCCAGGAAAAAATTAACAAACATTTACAAGAACATGTTATGCACATCATAGAAACAACGTGAACCTCTTTAAAGCCACAAACTTAAGACAAAAAATACGTACACACAATGTGTAAGGGTTTGAAAGAATATTCTGAATCCTTACATGTTTACTTTATCGTTTGTTTGATTTTTGTGAACCATATATAAACTACAAGCAGCGTGAAAACTATAAAAACTCAAGTGGCCATGCTGATCAAATTAAATAGTATGCTTTACACAGCGTATAAGGGTGATGTCACAGTACAACGGGAATCTAACAGGGGAAGAGGTGAAAGTCATCCTCCCCCTCCCACGACCCCGCCATATCTGCCAAGTGACCCTATGTAGGGGTAACAGTCTCTATTCTGCTCTGTGTCAGTGTGTATCATGGTCTCTGAGGACGGGGAACAGTCTCTATTCTGCTCTGTGTCAGTGTGTATCAGGGGCTTTGAGGACAGGTGTCAATGTTAGGTGATTTCTGCCCTTTATGGATTAAAAGCAGACTCTGCATCAACTGTGTAATTTTCCATGGGAGTTTTGCCATGGATCCCCCTCCGGCATGCCACAGTCCAGGTGTTAGTCCCCTTGAAACAACTTTTCCATCACTTTTGTGGCCAGATAGAGTCCCTGTTGGTTTTAAAATTCGCCTGCCCATTGAAGTCAATGGCGGTTCGCGCGGTTCGCCGGTTCGCGAACATTTGCGGAAGTTCGCGTTCGCCGTTCACGAACCGAAAATTTCGGGTTCGCGACAACACTAGTCTTCAGTCGTTGCAGAGCTCTGTGGTGCAGAGGCCCTGGAAATATAGCCTGGGTCAAAGAGGAGGAAGGCCCACTATCCGAGTCACAGAGGAGCCGTATCCATGCATGGAATCCATTGAATCTCCTTTCGAATGGATGCAATCTTCATGGCAGATAGGACACAATCCTTCCAGTCTATCTCGAAACTGAGGGAATGCATGACCAGTGAAGAGTTCACTTTTGTCTTTTCACCACGGAGCTCAAAGACTCCAGAAAGTGAACAACAAAGTACGTATGTGAGCGCAGTTTGAATTCTGCGTCGCAGAAGATCAGCAGGTCGTCTAGGTAGACAAGGCAAAGTAGATCCAACGGCTTGTCTTGAGCCGACTTCAGCCTCTTTTAGATGCCCTTCCTGGGGTCTCTGCCAGCCCAGGATATGAAAACCACTACTGTGGTGTCAAACTCCGGAGTGATAGCCAACTGTCTGGGAAGAGGATGGGGCAAGGACATTCCATTCGTAGGTGTGCCCGCACTTCCTTGCGGACAGTGTCCAAACCAATGACCAGGGGTGTCGTACAGTGCGTGGATTGAACATGGGTACCCCCATTTTGTCCAGAAAAAAAACCCTACAGTGGTCTTGGACGGAGGTGTGCAGGTACCTTTTTCCTTATTTTCGTCACCTTACATGCTTTCGATCACATACGTGGAGTCGGAGTGGGTTAGGTCTTGCCAGTCCACTCTTTCAACACACTTGGGCTTTTTCAACTGAGCTTTGCCCCTAGACTTGCTCCCCGTCGAAGACCTGGAACCATACCCAAGACGTTTGGGCCCTGCCTGGCTCTGTAGAGCGTTAGATCCCGGGGCGACATCAAATCTAACGCGTTAATCAAGGCCTAAAAGTCCTACGTTGGTGGAGGTGTGTCTCTCATGGTGGTCAGTCTGCCTGTTAACGGACAACTACAATAAGTGGGAGCAAGATAAGAGGAGACACACGCAAGGTGCCAGGCTCCTAGTACAACAGGGGCACACCCAGGGATCAGCTTCACAGTATAGCCGTCTACAATGATAGTGCCATGAAGAGGGGCTCTAGGTTTACGAAAGGTGGTTTCACTTAGGTGAAGGGGAGACGTGGTAGTCTCAGAATCATGGGATTGATTCCCAGCTTAATTCCCTGTCCGGGGATGATATTAAGGGGTTAACCTCGCAATTGTTGCCAAGGTGATGTATCTTCATGGGGTTCACACCAGTTACGTGTCAAAGCTGTACCTCCATGGTCAGATATAAAACAGGTGTACACAGCATGTGTGATAGTTCTGCATTGTGTGATAATGTATCTCCAGACAACATAAAGGATGTGGGATATCCCTGTAGGGAATGTGCAGAACACCTTTGAGGATATCTGGGGGCTAGCCCCAGGTGGTGTTCCATGACAACCAGAAGACACCCACATATGACAACTAATGTAATCAAAAAGGCACATTGTATATGGCTGTTAAGCCCAACATGGTCCCACATAGCAATTACACTTAAGTGTATGTCAACCTCTGTTGTGTCAGCAAACAGCATGTATCAGCCCAGCACGTATTGAATAACTTGTAGTAGGTACCTTAACTGCGGATGAGAATCACCACTGAAATCTCCAATGGGATGGTACAGTGAATATGGCTGATAAGTTCCATATATTCCCACATATTCCCACATAGCAGTCTGCATCTGTAATCATTTGTAGTAGGTTCCTCAATAGTGGATGAGTGTGGAGTCTCAGATACAGCTTGAAGGTAAGTATATTTAGTCCAGATCGTGGTAATACCGATCTGAAAGGAAAAAAAAATGGGCGACGTGAATCTTGCAGCACTCGCAAGATTCAATATGGCAACCGCTCGCACAACAATCGACGTGACCCACGGGTTTTTGGGGTCCAGTTGCGGAAGAATCATGCTGAGCACCCTTACCACACACACCCTCATCTAGCCCTCATCTACAGGTTAAAAAGAGCGTGATCGCAGCGCAAATGGCCATGATCCATGCAAGGGGCCAAGACAGTTCAAGGCTCCAGGCGAGACGGGAGAGAGAGAGCAGGCCGCAAGGAGGGTTGTGAAAAGCAAGTAAAAAGGGGAAACGTATTAGCAGAATGGTAGTGGGGACAAGCTAACAAGAACAGCAGGTTAGTACCCATATAATACAAATATAGCACATTTAGTTTAAAGTGGAACAACACACAATGTGAGAATATAACCTATAAATCAGTTTACCAAATAAAACAATCTAAAAACTTTAGAAATATATAACAGCTAGAAAAGCAATCTTAAATGCCTATGAATCCTTACACAGAATACAGAATTAATCAGACAAGTAACAGTAATCAGTCACATGGACAAAATATTCTGACCTGTGAGCTGGAGCAGCAAAGACAGAGGAAGTGATGTGTGTGACAGGTCCTTTTGTATATCATTGAAGTGTTTTTGATTGGTTGTTCTCTTATAATCTGTGCTTCTGGGAGTTTCAGTAAAGAAAGTTATGCAAATATGAAGCCTCCTATCATGTGATAAAATAAAAATTACTTGTATATAAAAATGCAGATCTTTTATTTTCCACAAATGTATGCAGTTTCTTTCCACAAGTGTGTGGCACTAGGCTGATTATGTCTTGGTACTTCCGTCTAGGACAATGGTGCCTTACATTAACAATCAAACATATAGTAACTCTTAAAGGGAAACTATAGTGTTAGGAATACAAACCTGCATTCCTAACACTATAGCTCCCTCTGCTTCCTCCTCTCTCGTGGCCCGTGTATAGCGGCCAAAAGGGGTTAAAAACTCTTTGTTTACTTGCCCGATCCCTCTTTCCCAATCCCAGCGTCAATGTTAATCTATGGAGATTTAGCTGATGCTGAAGGTCCTCATGCAGAGCGTCAGTTAGGAGACCTAAAGCAGGATGCGCCTCTAGTGGCTATGTGGTAGATATGTGCAATCCGTTTCGGTCTGAATATGAATTCGGACGAATTTCGGGCAATTCGGACATTCGGGTACTTCCGAATGTCCGAATTATTGAAGTGTCGAATTGCCGAAGTGCCGAATTGCCGAGGTCCTGAAGTTCCGAAATTACCGAATTTCCGAAGTGTCGAAGTGCCGAAGTTCCGAAGTGCTGAAGTGCCGAAGTTCCGAAGTTGCCGAAGTTCTGCAGTGTCAAAGTGCCGAAGTGCCGAAGTTCCGAAGCACAGTATTGCCTAAGTACTAATATACTTACCCAGTGAAAGAAGAAGAATGTTACACTGTATACAATTTTCAATAAAAAGTATACAAACATAGCCAGGTTTCAGCTGTAAGCATTTGCAACACTTACAACAATCAATTAACATAGATTCATATAAAATGTAAGTTACTGGGCCAGTCAGTGTAATAACAGGAATGAATAAATAGATAACTCCCTAATTCCCACGGTATTAGGGAGCTATCTACTAAAAGGCTGAAAGACCTAAATTGGTATTTCAGCCAAATTTACTAATACTAAGTAAAGATTACTTAGTATTAGTAAATTATGCCCCTACTAACCTGTGGCTGCTCACTGTAAAAAAATAAATAAATAAGGTCCCCCACCTAATGCACCTATTTCCCCCCCCCCCCGGCCCCCACCCCTGAGCGGCGGGTGGGGGCCCTAATGTAAAATAATGGGGGGGGACCTATTGTCCTCCCCCGTCCCCCACCCCTGAGCGGTGGGTGGGGGCCCTAAATCAGAATAAGGGGGGACCTTATGTCCTCCCCCCTGGCCTCCACCCCTGAGCGATGTGTGGGAGCCCTAAATTATAATAAGGGGGGGACCTAATGTCCTCCCCCCTGGCCCCACCCCTGAGCGGTGGGTGGGGGCCCTACAGTAGCATGTCACAATGGTGGGTCCTGAAATTACATTTTATGCACTTATTTCATATATATGTTTTATCTATATATGCTCTATTTAAATACCTGACTAATTATTTATAGTTCATATTAATATACTTTGACGCAGCCTTGCACTACTGTTGTTTTTGTTTCCTACCTGTAATTACATTGAAGCACAAATCGGCAGAACGAGTTATACAATGTATTGAGTTTTTTTTAATGTGGGATTGCGGTGCAGATGCATATACCACATCCCCATAATCAATAGTTGGCATCAGCATTTGCTGCTCCAAAGATCATTGTGACAGTTGTGTCAGTGTTTAGGAAAAGTTGGTTTTTTGCAATCCACTTTTCTACCTCTGTAAACTGGTCTTGGAGCACAGCCTCAAGCTGCGGTAGATCGGATTTGTCACATAGATTACTGTGTCGTCTGGATTTGCAGACATTAGCAGATCATTTATAAATAATGTAAATAGTAGGGGGCCAAGAATGGAACCTTGAGGAACACCACACGTGACTGGGAGAGGGAGGGAGTCGTTGTCAGAAATGGACACATATTGCGAGAGATCTGATACATACGATCGAAACCAGGTTAGTGAACAATCAAATAAAAACTATAAAATAATATATACCTAGGTGTAACCTCTTATACTTATAAGAGAAGAGATGATTTTAATGTGAACTTGTACAACGCACTTAGAGTTCAGGTGCCAGGTAGATTGTAATTAGCATACAATGCTGATATTGTGGATCTTAATTAATATCATAAGAGAACATATATACATTTTTGGTAAACTCCCTAATCAGTGGCGTACACACAACCCATGGGGCCCCGGTGCGAAAACTGATCCGTGGGCCCTTCCCCCGCGCTTACTCTGTGCGGGCTAGGGCCGCAACACATGGCGGCGGCCACCTGGTCGCAGGGCTGCGACCCCTGCGATTGCGGTATGTATGCCAGTACATGCATAAACACATACACTTAAAGGACCACTACAGACACCCAGATCACATCCGCTCAATTAAGTGATCTGGGTGCCAGGTCTCTCTAGTTTTAACCCTGCAGCTGAAAACATAGCAGTTTCAGGGAAACTGCTATGTTTCACTGAGGGTTAATCCAGCCTCTATTCGCTTTCTCCCTGACAGCCACTAGAGGAGCTTCTGCTATTCTCACTGTGAAAATCACAGTGAGAAGATGCTGAACGTCCATAGAAAAGCATTGAGTAATGCTTTCCTATGGGCGGTTTGAATGCGCGCGTGGCTCTTGCCGCGCATTCGGAGCTGAGAGGCGGATCGGGGCGGAGAGATCCCCAGTGCCAAGGGAGTCCGGCGCTGGAGAAAGGTAAGTGCTTAAGACACACACACAAACTCAAAAGTGCTTAAGACACACACACAAACAGACGCACACATTTACTGACAGACACACACTCAGTGACAGACATACATACACACTCACTGACAGACAGACACACACTCACTCACTTACAAAACACACACTCACTAACAGATGCACACAAACACACTCAGTAACAGACACACACAGTAACACACTCACTGACACACTAACACACACACACTCTAACACTAACACACACACTCTAACACTAACACACGCTCACACACACACTTTGTTTTAAACAGTAGGACGATATATATTATAGTTTATTGAAGTCTTAGTAGTCACTACATAAGCTTTGTTTTACAATTTATAGGAAATTTACAAATTAATAGAGGTGAAATTTGAATGCTTTTTTGATGGAATCCCTTTTCTAACGACACAGGACTAAGATTGCGTTTTCCTCAGGGCAAAAGGGACAGGTTCTCCGTATCTGGTGAAGGTACACACTCACACCAATCGGGAAGTAACACACACTCACACACATATACACACACACACACTCACACACATTAACTCACACACACACACACACACACACACACACACACACACACACACACACACACACTAACACACACTCACACACATTAACACACACACACACTAACACACACTAACACACATTAACTCACACACATTAACACACACACACACATATTAACACACACACACACTCACACACATTAACACACACACTCACACACATTAACACACACACACACTAACACACTCACACACATTAACACACACACATTAACACACACACACACTAACACACACTCACACACATTAACACACACTAACACACACACACACACACTTTTTTTTTATTTAATCCCCCCAGCCTCCTTACCTGTAGGAGAGCTGAGGGGATTCCCTGCGGTCCAGTGGTGTCACCCGGCGGGCAGTCAGGCTGGCGGGCGCGCGAGGAAGCACTGTCCCCTGAGTGCTCCCTCTTCAGCTCCCTCGCGTGTCGCTTACTGATACCGGAGCCAGAAGATGACGTCATCTTCCGGCTCCGGTATCAGTGCGGTGCGCGAGGGAGGTGAAGAGGGAGCACTCAGGGGACAGTGCTCCTTCGCGCGCCGGCCAGCCTGACTGCCCGCCGGTCGACACCAGGGCCAGCATCAGGGTGCCCTGAGGTGGCCGGCTCCTTGGCCCCCCAGGAGAAGAGGCTGGCCCAGTCGGTTCATACCTGGGTCGTAGGGCGGCCGGGCCCCCTGGTGGGCCGGGCCCGGTCACAGCCGCGACCCCTGCAAACCCGGTATGTATGCCACTGTCCCTAATATGCCTAATACACAAGCACAGCATGGTCCATTAGTTCCAGGACAGTGAGTCGTAGGCAGTGGGCCATGTTCTGTCTGTAGCTGCATAGTTTGCATGCGCAGAAAAAAGATTAATGTAAGCAACACTTGCTATTATATTGCTAGTGGATTTCAAAGTCTAAGAATGCAAAGAAATTGCATTACGGCTTAATGAAAACATTCATGCCACAGAAGCAACATACAGACAGGATTGTAAATTATGCTAGCTTTAGTGTACCTATAATCTTAATTTTATTAATGACAGGAGGCGAGTATTTGCTTAAGTCTCTCTTTACTAGAACTCCACAGCAGCACAGAAAAAACAACCAATCAGAAAAAAGTTAGGTACTATAAAACTCCCCTCCCCATGCATCATTTCCTCTTTCAAGCTGCAACAAAAACAGAATAAAAGGCAGAGAACATCATGGGGAAGAAACGAAGTCCTAGATACGATGAATATAACAATGTCCACCATCCGAGAGTAACCGTCAAACTAGATAGTGTTGATGGACTGTAAACTGAAACGAGAGAAAAAACAGAAACGAACAGGTTGATTATCCAATGAAATGTACTCAGAATAAACATGTAGGTACCCAATGTAGCAACCAAAATTAACCTTAATATGTAGATATCCCAACCCTACTTATGAAAAGAAACACAGACATAATGAACAAGCGACAGGTATCAGAGACAACAAACAGAGTTGCATACGTACCTGATAATCTAAACTATAACATTAAACAAGGGAGGGACAAGAATGGGTGGGAAATACTCGCCTCCTGTCATTAATAAAATTAAGATTATAGGTACACTAAAGCTAGCATAATCTACAATTTTATAACATGACAGGAGGCTTCGTATTTGCTGTTTCAACGCTCAATTCACCAATCCAACGCTGTTTGTGTCGCTGGTATCTATTGCAGGAAATATCAGAGTAATCCTAATTGGACATTCCAAGTTCGATAATTGACAGTAGACGGATAAAAGAAAATGCCAGCCGACGAAGCATCTCAATTACGGAAAAAAGTACCATCCGCTGGTAAATCCATTGTATGTGGTTGCGACTTGTTTCCTAGCAGCCGGTCCATGAGCTGGCAAACTAACCTATCAGTCATCTTCCTGTAGTTTTAATATCAAAGGTCAAGTTCGGACTTGGGGACGCGAGAAGAAACTGTCACCGTCTCAACTCATGATCCGTAAGGCGGTTCCTCCGATCGTGCCAGGGATATTCGGCGATGCGGTCTTGCAGGTAGATCTCCAATTTCAAGGAATGCGCCCAAGTCCACTACCAAAATCGTATTAGAAACCGAGGAGGAACTTTCGTTCCTTCCTGTCCTACCCGGTGATATGTCTCATCCGAGAATAATTTCATAATGCAGGCAAGAGCGTGGCCAAACTAGCCGTATTCTAAGTGATTCTAAGATTCCAAATGGACTGAGTAAACCTTGGACGCAGTAGAGAAAGACTCCAAAGGACGCCCATTCAGGGTTCCGAACTGAACTTGTGTGGAAGGACGGTGGTCGACTATACTGGGAATAGCGAATCCTGGAAACCTGCAAAGGAAGGGAAAAGCCAACCGGAACGCAGATTTCCATCCAGCAATGCCCTCGTCAAAGAGTGAAAGATGTCTGTAGGAGTCGGGGTACACCAGGTACCTCCGTAAAATCTCATAGATCCCCTCGACGGTAGTTGAAAAAAAAAGGGGGTAGCGCGAATCCAAAAACAGACGGCTCCCGTGAGGGATGAATAGAGTATAGACGAAGGGTCCTCCATCTCCGAACCATGTTCACCAGGTATGCGCTCCGATTTTATCCCAAGATCGTAAAGACCGGAGAAGTCAAGACAAACGAGGATTCCTGATTTACCATATGACCCATACGTACGGTTTTACCTTCAGACCGGGCAATAGTCCTTCCTTAATGTTGTTACCCGAGCAAGGCAGTGCCTGTTTGCTCCATGAAGGTCTCCGTATCTCCCGACATCTTGACATGGGGGAAACTTTCTGCTCAGTTTGCTAGTAATGGTCTGGATATCTAAAACAGAAAGCAAACTCTGTATTATATGGTGCCGAATATGCCAAAAACCTGCACTCTCAAAATACCGGAGGACCATCCGTTAGTGTACCATCTCCAGGAGTGTGTGTAAATAAATGGGAGACTCCCCCCGTTATACCTCTGAGTATTTCTCGCGTGTTTTACAGCAGCCCGGATCCAGTAGATCCATCACGGGAGATAGAATAGAGGGATCTAGTCCAAACATGTAATACTTGCATGACCAGGCAGTCCTCTAGGACGAAGCCAGTAGCGTGGATGGCAGCTCTAATTGAATTCCGGAGGGACGCCCCTCTATGTAGTCATCAATGTCTTGCACAGGCACAAGCCTGTGTGATGAACAAATGGCCGGTCCTCTAGAGCGTCGAGTGCATGAAAGAGCCGCGCTCTCTACTACTGTGATCGCATACCGTGAGAGCGTCCGGGTGCTAGCCTGAGCGGGCCGCACCCATTAGTAACCAACAGCAGAGTCTACATCCGAGACCGATTCTCTCTATGAGAATGGGTCCACCAACTTGTACTTTGTATCCAGCCCAGTATCTGGTTGATGACGAGTGAGGGACTGCGCCCTCTAATAACAAATCAGTATCCGGTTCCGTATGAGAGGATTCGCCCACTGCTCCTGAAAATAAATATACTCGGATCGAGGTGATGGAGGGCCGCACCCTCCTGTGGTGCAAACTAGAGTCCCTAGAGATCAGGGTGACCAAAACCGTAGGGCGCACCAATCACAAATGTCAGCATAAGGCTGAGGGCAATCTGGGAAACAAGGAATGGAAAACTATCAACCGACTATCCGGATCCCGTGCGCGCGCGCGCGGGGTCCTGGTAGGCTGTTGGTAGTCCGAGGAAAGCTGGAGACGTTCTCCGCAATCCACGAGTGCCCGGGAGGTCGGAGGAGACCAAGTCAGGCCTCACGACTACCCGAGCGAATAGGAAAAGGAAGTCATGAAAAAAAAAAAAAAAAGCAACAATAAACGAAGATAAGAGAAAATACACCCATTCTATCTCGGATAGAATGTAAACAGCAGGCCGGAAGGTAAGAAAAGTAAATCCCACTGGACAGGGCCAGGAGCTAACCTAACGCAGGAAAAAACTACCGAACCTATAGGGACTCCGGGAGGCATATACAGAGTAGATGGTAAAGACAAGGGAAAAACACAGCTTTCTCCTGAAGGAGTCTGAATACCGGTCCCTGCTGGTGCGAACTTCTCCTTGGAGGCGTGCAGTCGCCGGTTTGGAGTAAACCGTGGATGTGTCCGGGGTCTTCATAAGAAACTTTGCCCTTCAGGCATGAGGTTTAGGGCCTTCACCCTTCCCGCCATATTCAGATGGCCGTATACTGGTGTCCTCTCGAACACTATGGCAATGGTGTTTGCCCGGACACCTGCCTATCTCCATGTCACTGGTGTGCACTGGGTTTTCCTCAGTGATATTACCCCAGGCCTGCGGCCAAAAGGGGTTCGGTACCAATAGCGTAGGCCCGTCCTTAGGGCATAGTCTCAGCAGGTCAAACGAATGGACACAGAAAGGTTAGCCAAGCAAATAGACACAGGCATAGCTGGCCATCCAAGTAGGCACCGACATAGCAGGCTATCCAATGGGGCACAGACATAGCAGGCCATTTTATTGGGCACAGGTATTGCAGGCCAATCTTATGGGCACAGACATAGCAGGCCAATCTTATGGGCACAGACATAGCAGGCCAATCTTATGGGCACAGACATAGCAGGCCAATCTTATGGGCACAGACATAGCAGGCCAATCTTATGGGCACAGACACAGCAGGCCGATCTTATGGGCACAGACACAGCAGGCCAAACTTATGGGCACAGACACAGCAGGCCAATCTTATGGGCACAGACACAGCAGGCCAATCTTATGGGCACAGACACAGCAGGCCAATCTTATGGGCACAGACACAGCAGGCCAATCTTATGGGCACAGACATAGCAGGCCGTTCTTTTGGGCACAGACATAGCAGGCCAATCAATGGGGCACAGACATAGCAGGGCATACCCCGGTGTTGTATTCCGACAATAGCAGGGGGTCAATCTGTGTAGAGCCCCCTATATGTGTAATGAAAACCAGGGAACCTAGGGTGAAATAACTCCAATATGCAAACCCCCCTAGGCAGAGGTAATGTGTCTACAGATATACAGGAAACTGTTAGACCTTAATGCTTGTGGCCAAAAATAAGGATATCCTGTTGCAGGAAAACTCAGAAGTACAGGGTGTATTGCCTACAGGCTGATCTCCAGCCCTTGAAGAAATATAGAAGTAAAAATATATAATATATATGTTTGATCACATAATTGCTATATGTCTCTATATGGATATGCACCCTGAGCAGGGTGGGAGGTGGTCCTCCCAGACTGCCAGCGAATTAGGTTGGGGTCTGAATACACCCTGCCTATAGATGGGGGAGGAGAAAGCCCCTCCACAGACCTCCGCCAAGAACGGTACTGGCGGGGAAGGAGCTGCGCGTGGGCACACCCCCCGCCCCCCCGCACACACGCGGTCCGCGGGGGGAGGCGGCCGCAGTGAAGCCTCTACGTGGAGGAAACGATCCGACCACCGGGTACTCGCGCTCACTCGCGAGTACCCCTGCGACCGGGTAAAACACACGGGGGGGGGGACGGCTGCAGCGAAGCAGCCACGTGGGAAAGAAGATCCGGCCGCCGGGTGGTCGTGCTCACTCGCGAGCATACCGGCAGCTGGAAAAAAACACACTGGGCTGGCGGAGATTAACTCCGCGGTCCCAGATCTCGGGGGACAGAGGAGGCAAATGCTTTGGAGGTAGAAGCAGCGATGATCCGAAGTACAGACACCGAAGAAAAATCCCACAAGGCCTATAACCTACTGCATTTACAGGGAAAAAAAATCCCATAAGCACAAAACACACTGCATTATAAAAAATAAAATGCCACAAGGCCTATAACCTACTGCATTTACAAGAAAAAATCCCATAAGCACAAAACACACTGCATTATAAAAAATAAAATGCCACAAGGCCTATAACCTACTGCATTTACAGGAAAAAATCCCATAAGCACAAAACACACTGCATTATAAAAAGTAAAATGCCACAAAGCCTATAACCTACTGCATTTACAGGAAAAAATCCCATAAGCACAAAACACACTGCATTATAAAAAATAAAATGCCACAAGGCCTATAACCTACTGCATTTACAGGTAAAATCCTATAAGCACAAAACACACGGCATTATGAAAAAATAAAATGCCACAAGGCCTATAACCTACTGCATTTACAGGAAAAAATCCCATAAGCACAAAACACACTGCATTATAAAAAATAAAATGCCACAAGGCCTATAACCTACTGCATTTACAGGAAAAAATCCCATAAGCACAAAACACACTGCATTATAAAAAGTAAAATGCCACAAAGCCTATAACCTACTGCATTTACAGGAAAAAATCCCATAAGCACAAAACACACTGCATTATAAAAAAATAAAATGCCACAAGGCCTATAACCTACTGCATTTACAGGAAAAAATCCCATAAGCACAAAACACACTGCATTATAAAAAATAAAATGCCACAAGGATAAAACACTGTATATAAAAATAAAATGTCATAAGGATAAAACCTACTGTATATAAAAATAAAATGCCATAAGGATAAAACATACTGCATTATAAAATAAAATGCCATATTATAAACATAGAATGCCATAAGGATAAAAATATTGCATTTACATGAATACAATCCCACATGGATAGAACATACTGCATAATAAGAATAGAATACCACAAGGATATAACATACTGCATATAAGAATAAAATCCCATAAGGATTACAACAATACTGCATTTATAAGGCTAAAAGACTGAATATAAGCAATAAAAACCCAAAGCCACCCACTATAAGCAGGAGGCAGTGGTACTCTGACCTGTACTGACTGCAGAGCAGCAAAGAAAGAGGAAATGATGCATGGGGAGGGGAGTTTTATAGTACCTAACTTTTTTCTGATTGGTTGTTTTTTCTGTGCTGCTGTGGACAGGGCCGGCCTTAGGCATTTTGACGCCCTGTGCGAAAAATCTTCACAGCGCCCCCCCCCCCTCCCCCCCGTCATCCATGTATGCTGTAATGTTTGTGTTGTCTGTGTATGTGATAGTAGGTGTGATGACTGTGTGTGATATGTATGCTATGTGTGATATTTGTAATGGGTGTATTAACAGTGCGTGATATGCGTGTATTGGTTGTATGTGACACACACACACACACACAGAGTCAGACGGCCATACATGCACACAGGAAGACATCCACACACACACACAGGCAGACAGTCATACACACACACACAGACACACAAAGGCAGACAGTCTCACACACATACAGTAATACACACAGACACACACAGAGGCAGACAGTAATACACACAGACACACACAGTCATACACACAGTCATACACACACACACACGCAGACAGTCATACACACAGACAAACACGCAGACAGTCATACACACAGACACACACAGGCAGACAGCCATACACACAGACACACACAGGCAGACAGCCATACACACAGACACACACAGGCAGACAGCCATACACACAGAGGCAGACAGCCATACACACAGAGGCAGTCATACACACAATCACACACACAGAGGTAGACAGTCATACACACAGAGGCAGACAGTCATACACACAGAGGCAGACAGTCATACACACAGACACACACTCAGAGGCAGACAGTAATACACACAGACACACAGAGGCAGACAGTAATACACACAGACACACAGTGGCAGACAGTCATATACACACACACACACACAGGCAGACAGTCTCACACACACAGACACACACAGGCAGACAGTCAGTCATACACACAGACACAGACAGTAATACACACAGACACACACAGAGGCAGACAGTAATACACACAGACACACACAGTCATACACACAGACACACACAGAGGCAGACAGTCATACACACACACACAGACAGGCAGGCAGACAGTCATACACACACAGACAGTAATACACACAGGCAGACAGTCATACACACACACACAGACACACAAAGGCAGACAGTCTCACACACATACAGTAATACACACAGACACACACAGAGGCAGACAGTAATACACACAGACACACACAGTCATACACACAGACACACACAGTCATACACACAGACAAACACGCAGACAGTCATACACACAGACAAACACGCAGACAGTCATACACACAGACACACATAGGCAGACAGCCATACACACAGACACACACAGGCAGACAGCCATACACACAGACACACACAGGCAGACAGCCATACACACAGAGGCAGACAGCCATACACACAGAGGCAGTCATACACACAATCACACACACAGAGGTAGACAGTCATACACACAGAGGCAGACAGTCATACACACAGAGGCAGACAGTCATACACACAGACACACACACAGAGGCAGACAGTAATACACACAGACACACAGAGGCAGACAGTAATACACACAGACACACAGTGGCAGACAGTCATATACACACACACACACACAGGCAGACAGTCTCACACACACAGACACACACAGGCAGACAGTCAGTCATACACACAGACACAGACAGTAATACACACAGACACACAAAGAGGCAGACAGTAATACACACAGACACACACAGTCATACACACAGACACACACAGAGGCAGACAGTCATACACACACACACAGACAGGCAGGCAGACAGTCATACACACACAGACAGTAATACACACAGGCAGACAGTCATACACACACACACAGACACACAAAGGCAGACAGTCTCACACACATACAGTAATACACACAGACACACACAGAGGCAGACAGTAATACACACAGACACACACAGTAATACACACAGACACACACAGTCATACACACACACACACGCAGACAGTCATACACACAGACAAACACGCAGACAGTCATACACACAGACACACACAGGCAGACAGCCATACACACAGACACACACAGGCAGACAGCCATACACACAGACACACACAGGCAGACAGCCATACACACAGAGGCAGACAGCCATACACACAGAGGCAGTCATACACACAATCACACACACAGAGGTAGACAGTCATACACACAGAGGCAGACAGTCATACACACAGAGGCAGACAGTCATACACACAGACACACACACACAGAGGCAGACAGTAATACACACAGACACACAGAGGCAGACAGTAATACACACAGACACACAGTGGCAGACAGTCATATACACACACACACACACAGGCAGACAGTCTCACACACACAGTCACACACAGGCAGACAGTCAGTCATACACACAGACACAGACAGTAATACACACAGACACACACAGAGGCAGACAGTAATACACACAGACACACACAGTCATACACACAGACACACACAGTCATACACACAGACAAACACGCAGACAGTCATACACACAGACAAACACGCAGACAGTCATACACACAGACACACATAGGCAGACAGCCATACACACAGACACACACAGGCAGACAGCCATACACACAGACACACACAGGCAGACAGCCATACACACAGAGGCAGACAGCCATACACACAGAGGCAGTCATACACACAATCACACACACAGAGGTAGACAGTCATACACACAGAGGCAGACAGTCATACACACAGAGGCAGACAGTCATACACACAGACACACACACAGAGGCAGACAGTAATACACACAGACACACAGAGGCAGACAGTAATACACACAGACACACAGTGGCAGACAGTCATATACACACACACACACACAGGCAGACAGTCTCACACACACAGACACACACAGGCAGACAGTCAGTCATACACACAGACACAGACAGTAATACACACAGACACACACAGAGGCAGACAGTAATACACACAGACACACACAGTCATACACACAGACACACACAGAGGCAGACAGTCATACACACACACACAGACAGGCAGGCAGACAGTCATACACACACAGACAGTAATACACACAGGCAGACAGTCATACACACACACACAGACACACAAAGGCAGACAGTCTCACACACATACAGTAATACACACAGACACACACAGAGGCAGACAGTAATACACACAGACACACACAGTAATACACACAGACACACACAGTCATACACACACACACACGCAGACAGTCATACACACAGACAAACACGCAGACAGTCATACACACAGACACACACAGGCAGACAGCCATACACACAGACACACACAGGCAGACAGCCATACACACAGACACACACAGGCAGACAGCCATACACACAGAGGCAGACAGCCATACACACAGAGGCAGTCATACACACAATCACACACACAGAGGTAGACAGTCATACACACAGAGGCAGACAGTCATACACACAGAGGCAGACAGTCATACACACAGACACACACACACAGAGGCAGACAGTAATACACACAGACACACAGAGGCAGACAGTAATACACACAGACACACAGTGGCAGACAGTCATATACACACACACACACACAGGCAGACAGTCTCACACACACAGTCACACACAGGCAGACAGTCAGTCATACACACAGACACAGACAGTAATACACACAGACACACACAGAGGCAGACAGTAATACACACAGACACACACAGTCATACACACAGACACACACAGAGGCAGACAGTCATACACACACACACACACACAGACAGGCAGGCAGGCAGACAGTCATACACACACACACAGACACACACACACAGGCAGACAGTCATACACACACACACACACACACAGACAGTAATAAACACAGGCAGAGAGTCACACTCACCTGACAATCCCACAGTTACCTGTGGAGTTCATTGTGGAGGCAGTGCAGCTCCTGGTGAGTGTTTGGTGGGGAAGCAGGGACTCCTTCCTGCTTCCCCTGCAGCAGTTTTCCGGCGCTTTTAGCTCCGCCCCCGCCGCACGGTAAGCTCCGCCCCCGCTGCAAATTAAAAAAAAAAAAAAAAAAAAAAATATTTTATTTTTTTTTTTTTTTAATCCACGGCGCCCCCTGCTCCATGGCGCCCTGTGCGGCCGCACAGCTCGCACACCCCTAAGGCCGGCCCTGGCTGTGGAGTTCTAGTAAAGAGAGACTTAAGCAAATACGAAGCCTCCTGTCATGTTATAAAATTGTAATTGTTGCATTACTGCCTTCTGGATTGTAATATCCACTACATATGAAAAGTTTTATAAAATAGTGATAATTTCCATATTGTCAGTTACACTTGCTGTTGATTAAAAAATCAGGAAATTATAACAGCATACTATGTCTTGGATTTCCAGCCAAAGTCGCGAAGTTACAGAAACAGAAACAATTCCAAGGAATTGAGAAGTCGTTTTTTTATATTCCAAATTATGAACAACTTTATTACACACAGCCATAAAGAGAGAGAGATGGCTTTTAAAAACATTCATTTCAGTCCAATACAGTACACTGCAGCATATATTTTATATAATATATGCTTACTAGCTTATATTTTTACATAAACAAAGTTGAAAATTATACTCCCCACTAGAAAATTTGTTAATATGCCTCGTAGTTCTAACTTACGCCATTTTGTCTTAGCTTAATACAGTAACAATTAATGCTTAAACAAATTCAAGGCTATACTGCATAGTTCTAATTTACGCCATTTTTTCCCCAGATGAAAGGCAATAACGTATTCAAGGCAATAATTAAAACGTAATTATTGAAAGGTTTTATTTAAATGAAATGTTAAATACATTTACAGCTTTAAATGTGACCAAAAGATACTAAGTCACATGTTAAGCCGAGTTGGCCCCATTCATTAGAATAGCATACATATTCTACTATTTAAATTGCAATTTCTGTACATAATGACTTTGTCTACTCAGGTACATACTTTAGCCTATTGCAATTGCAGAAGAATTAAAGTCCACTTATTTTAAAAGGGAAAGCTTACTTAAATCAGTGGTACTATCACTGTACCTGCAGTGATAGCAGTATAGTCATTAAAGCAATGATACTGTACTGACTACAATCAGATTAGACACATGTAATCTCAGTGGATTTCTCTAGCATAAAATAAAATTAACAATCAATGTTGTTTATGTATAAACATATCAATGTTGTTTATGAAAAAATATACAGACTAGGCATTAAAAAGCAGTTCCATGTTGTACAAGGCTGCATTTAGCAGCCTGCTGTCTCAGGGCAAGGCAACCTAACCGCAGCAGAAAGAAGAGCCTTGACGGAATTGAGCCATGAACCAAATTTGGTGATTAAGGCTTCTGATAAAGGTGGTAACATTGTCCTTTTGGACAAAAGTAATTATATTGAGATGTGCATGGAACATCTTCAAGACGTACAGCACTACAGCCATCTTCCTAAGGATCCTACATCAGAATATCTCATTGAACTAAAAAGTATCTTGGAAGCAGCAGAATTGGATGGCATCATCAGCAAGGATGAACATAAATTTATCATCCCTAATATGACTCCAACAATCGCCACCTTCTACTGCCTTCCTAGGATCCACAAGAATCCAGTTAATCCTCCCGGCAGACCAATCGTATCAGGGAATGGCTCTATCACTGAAAGAAGTAGCCAATTCCTGGAAAAACTATTACACCCCTTGGTCATCAGATTCAAATCTCACCTTCAAGATACTAAACAAACATTGATACTGCTTGAAGATTTAGAAGTCCCCCATAACTGCATGTTGGGCAGTTTGGACGTTGTAGCTCTCTACAACAATATCCCACATAACATAGGCCTACTAGCTACGTCCTATTTCCTAAATAAAACACCAGGCTTTACAGTAGCACAAAGTGACTTCATTATCAAATTATTGGAATATGCACTGACGCACAATTTCTTTGTCTTCAATGGTCAATACTACCTGCAGCTCAAGGGGACAGCCATGGGTACGGCGTGTGCCCCTAGTTACGCCAACCTATATTTAGGTTGGTGGGAAGAGACTATATTGCCAGCCGTCACCAAGGACCAGTATGACACATTTATCTATAGTTGGCATAGATACATTGATGACATACTGGTCTTTTGGTTAGGATCTGTAGAACAATTTCAAAACCTGGTTAGAGATTTAAATACTAACACCATTGGCCTTCAACTTACACATGTGATAGATTCGGAACATCTGGTCTTCTTAGACATCAACATCAAAATCTTGGAAGATGGGAATGTAGAAACGGAACTCTTCAGAAAAGACACAGCAACCAATAGTTTGCTTAACTGGACTAGCTATCATTCTGCGAAGCTGAAGTCAGGTATACCTTTTGGCCAGTATTTGCGCACAAGGCGGAATTGCTCCACTGAAACCACTTTCCTAAGGGAAGCCAAGAAACTAAGAACTATGTTCAAACAGAAAGGTTACCCGAATAGAATCCTGAAACGAGCCTATCAACCAGCACTACTAACAGACAGAAGTGAAAGCCTAAGAATTAACAAACCTAAGCTTGAAACAAACAAAAAACTCGCTGTATAGGCACTTACGATCTATATTGGGATCAAGTACAACAGATAATGGCACACAACTGGCCAATACTCCAACATGACACAGACCTTGGTGAAAGTATTGGCAATTCTCCTCAAATTACTGCACGCAGGGCAAAAAACCTGAGAGACATCTTGGTTCACAGCCACACTGAACCCATTAAACCATCACAATCTACCTGGTTAACTCAGACTTCTGGAATCTACCGCTGTGGACATTGCAAAGCATGTCAATTTATTAAACCCACAAAAACGGTAACAAGCTCCATAACTAAAAAAGAATATAAAATTAAGGAGTTTATCAACTGTAGTTCAACCCGGGTGATCTATTTAATCACATGCAGTTGTGGTATCCAATATGTGGGTAAAACCTACCAGCAACTAAAACGCAGGATACTACAGCACATCTGTTCTATTACTAATCTAAACGTCTCCACTCCAGTATCAAACCATGTTCGTAACTACCATCAGGCCGATCCAACACACCTCACATTTCAGGCATTGGAGAAACTAATGTTAAACTCCAGGAAAGGGAATTTCAATAAAATTCTCCTTATGAAAGAGTCTAGATGGATTTACTTTTTGAAAACACTAACACCAGATGGTTTAAATGAAGAGTTCAACTTCACCCCCTTCATACACCAATAAACAACTCGGATAATTCTCAACCTATCCTTTCCCCCCTTCTTGTCTAAGGGCCGGTTTTCGATGGATTTATCACCATTACAGTGAGACTATATGGAGCAAGAGCATTTTTATAAACCATATGTCTTTTCTCCTGGCCGCCCCTACCCACACATACATATACATATACTCTAAAGTGACTTAGAACTTTACATCCTTGAGGGTGGCCCACTTTTAACATATTTAACATATTTGGATATTTTATATTTCTTCTCACCTGTCCCTTCTTTCCTCGTTTATACTTTAGTTGGTTCACCTATGATTGCTACTTTTCAGGGACTTAATACTCTCTTGCGTACATATTTATTTATTTACCATTTCTTAGGGCTAGTCCATGATTGATTAATTTATAAAGATACCCAGCTCTCATTTGGCAGTAATATATATATTAGCCAAATGTCTATTCACTGGCTGCCCTTTATCTCTTTATACAATTATTTATATTGTAAGGCAATCTAGCACAATATTTCCCTGTGGTGGCTCTGCATCTACAATTATAGTCGGATATTTTATATCCCCATTCATCCGTTTTTTTTCTTTTCCTCTATCATTACACTTATTTTTCTTTTCCTTATCATAACCAGTGCAACTTTATATTATCCAGAACAACTTCACTCTATTTACAGTATTTAGTTTTCCTAAAAATTATTTTTCTTTTTCCCTCATGATTACAAGGGTGTCCACTCAATAGAATGAAGAATTTAACATTGAAGGGGTTAGTTTGATTTCATTACAAGATACATAATGAGTATTCACCAATTAGGAATGGTCTCTGTTAACCAATAGGAACACTTCCTTCTAGATTTAAACCAGACGCAGTGTACCGACCGGTTCCCCTCTGACGAGCCAGGTCGGGCGAAATGCGCGCGTCAGGGTGTCACAGTGTACTTCTCCTATGACTTAGAGTGAAGTACTTTCATCTGCGACCATGCTACTTATCTTTAAACTATTTCTAATCTACCTTCAACATTAGAGGTCCTTTCTCTTCTCTAAAGTGTACCTTCCATTTGGCTCTATCTTTGCTTTCCTTATTCTGTTTTAAAAAGCTGTTCTATTTATCTCACATTATGAACATTATGAACAGCCTTGTAATTCCTATGCACACTAAAAGTTGTTTAAAATGTAATGGTTTAACTTATATTTCATAGTTAATACAGAGAATAAAGTAATTTGCGGAAAGTATATTATTTACATAGTTACATAGTTACAAAGCTGAAAAGAGACTTGTGTCCATCAAGTTCAGCCTTCCTCACATATGTTTTTGCTGTTGATCCAAAAGAAGGCAAAAAAAAACCTAGTCTGAAGCGCTTCCAATTTTGCAACAAACTAGGAAAAAATTTCTTCTTGACCCCCAAAATAGCAGTCATATGTCTCCTTGGATCAAGCAGCTATTACCCCACTAATTAGAAATTATATCCCTGTATGTTATGTTTTTGCAAGTATTTATCCAATTGCAGTTTAAACATCTGTATAGAGTCTGACAAAACCACCTCTTCAGGCAAAGAATTCCATATCCTTATTGCTCTTACTGTAAAAAAAACTTTTCTTTGTCTTAGATGAAATCTCCTTTCTTTCAGCCTAAATGTGTGACCTCATGTCCTATTTATAGCCCTATTTAGGAATAGATTTCCTGATAAAGGTTTATACTGGCCCCCGAATATATTTGTATAATGTTATCATATCCCCTCTCAGGCGCCATTTTTCCAAACTAAA
This sequence comes from Pelobates fuscus, assembly GCF_036172605.1. Taxonomy (NCBI): domain Eukaryota; kingdom Metazoa; phylum Chordata; class Amphibia; order Anura; family Pelobatidae; genus Pelobates; species Pelobates fuscus. The sequence goes on along the minus strand of NC_086323.1, from coordinate 134,702,799 downwards.
GAGATTTAAATGTTTTAACCTTTCTTCCTTTTATTAATTTTGTAATAACTTAGGTCACCTATTGAAAACAGGTGAACAGATGTCAAAGATATAAATTTAACATCCATACCACTATATGTATGTATATGTATATATATCCTGTCCTGATGAAGCTCCATGAGGAGCTGAAACGTTGACGTCCTTAACTGAATAAAGAAAATTTGTATCGCTGAGAATTCCTGGAGTGCCGGTATTTTTTGGATATTTATGATTTTTGCTACCAGAGCACCAGGTACCACTTTATAGTTTTGTTGGAGTGCAAGAATATTTTCTCGTCTTTATATATATATATATATATATATATATATATTAAAACACATGTGATCAAATATTTGATTTATCTGTTTTTCAAATACCAAGAAAATGTTATTTGGTTTGTGATGATTAAAGGTACATATACCTTGTGGTAATGATCCTGCCACATCTATTGATTGTTTAGTCAATACATCATACATATGATTATTAATTCATATTCTGATTGTAACATAACCCCACTTCAACCAGTTATAGTTACAACAGATTCATATATATATATAATTAATTTAAAAAATGTGTTAAAACCACATATACAAAGGTAGAGTTAAAATATAAATACCTTCAATATTGTATCTGTGTGCTTTCTTAACTCACTTTTAAGAAATAATAAAAACAATTCAAATCACCTTAAGCTCCACCCAACAGCCGCTTGAAAATATACTTAAACAAATAAGATTCACATTGTTAAGCATCCAATCTCATGAACGTGACTTTCCACAATGGCTGTCAGATCTTGGTAAAAATGTTTTTAAGACCATTTTTGGGGGTATCTGGTATTTTAAGCAACTAATAACTGTAGTTATTATGTTTACTAATTGTAACTTAAGAATAAGTTGTCTTCTCCCTAACAGGACAAAGAAAGATGAATAAATGTCATGTTTCCAATTATCAACTATTCTAACTAGATTGAGAGATTTTGAATAAAAGAGTATTTTTAACATTTAAAGAAAATGTAATTTTACATACCATTGTGAACAAAGGTGGTAAATACTTTGCTGCTTCAAATTATCCTTATATATCTAAATCATATACAAGGGTGTTTATCTCTAAAACAAAACACTAGAAAGATTAACTATGTTACTATTTCATCAATCATTCTAATCCAACGTTTAACAAATGTAAAGATTTTTCCACAGATTTTACCTGTTAACAGTTTAAGCACAACAGCACCTGATGTTGTCTTATGTGTATGAGTGAGCTGTAGAGGTGTTACCATGATTCCAAAACCAGCAAAAAGAGGTGTTCTTGAGATACTAGTTTGATTGCTGTATCAACATAACATTAACTGTAATGGGATCCATGTCACTTAAAACAATGTCTTGGAAATGCTATCAATTAATTTATTCCGTAAAAGAATATCGGAGAGTATCCAATCTATACACATCATAAACTGTGTAAAAATGTTTCATGAAAAAACAAAACAAAAAAAAAAAACAAGCAAAGACAAAAGACAAAGAGAAATAACAAGACCGTCACCACAGTGATAACAGATGATTCTGATAGAATATCTGCAACAAATTCTACCCAAATACTTGGATAGCTGGACTTTACAACCTATACTCTACAACAAATACCCGGGTATTCTACAAACACAACAGAAATTTATCTAAGGAATGTAAACTTCTACAGGCCTTTAAAACTTTGGATTACAAATACAATTACAATTTGGATTACAATTACTATCAGAATCTATCAAATAATATCTGTAGTGGAGCTCCGTGTACCCTGGCTGGGTACCTCCGCCAAAGGACCACTTCCTAACTGTAACAGGAGACAAACCGCAATAACTGTACGACACACAGTTTTGGAGTGTAAGCAGAATATCAGCTTTACTGGTTCAGGTTGGCTTTTATACAATTCCTCAGGCCAGGGGAACACCCCCTGGACCTGATGGAGCACCGAATTACAAGATGTACAAACCAATGAAAACAATGTACAGTGTCTGACACTCCCACATACAGCAAACAATCCCTCCCCTCTGCCTGTGATATAATTAGAGTAGTTAATGCAATGACCTAATTATCCACAGCAGAAAAAACATACATTTATACAAAGTCTAGAAAACACCCCCCAACATACCCCCCAAGGGAAGACTAACCAGGTACCTGACTTCTTGCCAGTCGGTACCTGTGTTAGTCAGACAGCCCACCCACAACAAACAATCACTGGACCTGGTGACTCCTGTAGTCCATCTCTGTCCCATAGCCAGCATCACAGCTGCGTGGTGGGGAAAGTTGTTAGTTCCCAGATCAAGGACCAGGCTAACATAGCTCTGCCCTGATGCCAGCCCTTCTGCTGGGGTGGGTTGGGGATCTGGATCAGCCATCCAGCATCTCTGTAGATCCAGTACAGAGACCGCGATCCCATATGTACTATTGGGGTCAGGGTTGTTGTCCCCCAGTAGCTGGGGAGGCGGACCAACTGTCCCCACTTCTGGTAGCTCACTCTGCTGCTGAGGAGTGAGACCGGTTGTCTCTACTCCCTTTGGGATACCCTGCCACTAGGGAGAGAGGCCGGCTGCCTCTTCTCCCTGCAAGGTATACTGCCGCTGGAGAGTATGACCGACAGTCCCCACTCATAGTAGCTCGCTCAGTCGCTAGGGAGGAAGGACGACACACTCCGCTCCCTGTGATGCACACTGCCGTTGGGGAGGGAGAACGGTTGTCTCCTCTCCCTGAAACTCACGCTGCTGCTGTGGAGTGAGACCGACCGTCTCCTCTCCCTGTAGGATGCACTACCTGTGTTAGTCTGGCGGCCCACACACAACAAACAATCGCTGGACCTGGTGACTCCTGTAGTCCATCTCTGTCCCATTGCCAGCATCACAGCTGCGTGGTGGGGAAAGTTGTTAGTTCCCGGATCAAGGACCAGGGGAGGGCAGAGGCTAACAGAGCTCTGCCCTGATGCCAGTCCTTCTGCTGTAGTGGGATGGGGATCTGGATCAGCCATCCAGCATCCCTGTAGATCCAGTACAGAGACCGCGATCCCATCTGTACTATTAGGGTCAGGGTTGTTGTGACCTAGTAGCTGGGGAGGAGGACCAACTGTCCCCACTTCTGGTAGCTCACTCTGCTGCTGGGGAGTGAGACTGGTTGTCTCCACTCCCTGTAGTATACCCTGCCACTGGGGAGAAAGGCCGTCTGCCTCTTCTCCCTGCAAGGTATACTGCCGCTGGAGAGTAGGACCGACTGTCCCCACTCCCAGTAGCTCGCTCAGCCGCTGGGGAGGAAGTATGACACCCTCCACTCCCTGTGATGGACACTGCCGCTGGGGAGGGAGACTGGCCGTCTCCTCTCCCTGAAACTCATGATGCTGCTGGGGAGTGAGACTGACTGTCTCATCTCCCTGTATGATGCACTGGCGCTGGGGAGAGAGACCGGTTATCTCCTCTCCCTGAAACTCACCCTGCCGCTGGGGAGGGAGGATGATGCTCTCCTTTCCCTATGACTCTGTCTGCTGCAAGGTACACTGCCGCTGGGGAGTGAGACCGCTTGTCTCCACTCCCTGTAGGATACACTGCCGCTGGGGAGGGAGACCGACTGTCTCCACTCCCTGTAACTCACCCCGCCACTGGGGAGGAAGGATGCTGCTCTCCTCTCCCAGTGACTCTGTCTGCCGCTGGGGAGAGAGATCGATTGTCTCCACTCCCTGTAACATACTCGGCCGCTAGGGAGTGAGACCAGTTGTCTCCACTCCCAATAATACACTCTGCCACTGAGGGGGAAGGAAGACACCATCCGCTCCCTGTAAAACACTCTGCCGCTGGGGAGTGTAGGATACGAATATCCATTTTACTATCTATCCTAGCTGTTCATATAAGGGTTAATTTGGAATTTAAATAACTGCCTTTTTTATCTTCGATGCTCAGAAGAGAAATTGTTATTATTATTTATTTTACGGGAAGACCTTACTACGTGCCAAATGTTCTTGTTAATTGTCCATGATTTTGGTATTTGTAAACATCTGCTTTTTTTATCAAATATACATGCGTTATATAACATAGGATATAACAAGAAACAGCTGCTTATAACTTGTGAAAAACAATTTATGTAATTGTCAAGCCCTTATGCTCATACCCCCACCACCATAAAAGAAATATATAAATATAACTTGCGTCTAAATAAAAATTTAATTGGTTATTGAAAACGTCTCTGTCTTCTTAACTGATTCCCGGAATTCTGTAGAGAGGGGGTCGGTCAACCAGCATTCATCAAGTCTTTCCGTGTATAGCTGATTTTATCCCCAACAGGGAGAGAGTCCGACTGTCTCCTTTACCAATAATACAATCTGCCGCTGAGGGGGAAGGACGGCACGCTTTTCTCCCTGGAATACACACTGCCGCTGGGGAGAGAGACCGCTTGTCTCCTCTCCCTGCAAGGAAAACTGCCACTGCTAATTTGTCTTAGCTGAATACAAAACAAGTAATGCAATAACATCTTCAAGGCTATGCTACTTCATCAGACTTTAACCCCTTGAAGACACATGATGTGTGTGACATGTCATGATTCCCTTTTATTCCAGAAGTTTGGTCCTTAAGGGGCTAAGTAGCCATCTTATCCCAAGTCAGGGAATTTCCCATGAAGTGTGCACCCTTACGTTTTAGTATAAACAATAGATAAGATGTTCAAACTTTAAGACATATGTGAGGAAGGCTGAACTTGATGGATGCAAGTCTCTTTTCAGCTATGTAACTATGTAACTATGTTAGACGCCATCTTGTCCTAAGTCAGGGAATTTCCCATGACGTGTGCACTTATGTTTTAGTTATGGCCTTGTATCTTTGCCAAGTTAAGGGACATCTTAAAATGAACATCTATGATATAAATATGTGTACCTTTTAAATGTTGAGGGACAGCGGAGATATTTGGAGACAGATACACTGTTGCTCCATATTATAATGACTGAGAGATGTTGACATGTTCAAGAGGGTATGGTATTCTATTTTTTTGATATTGCAAGGTATTCTATTTTTTTGATATTGCAAGCATATAGTTTAATCATATAAACTCTGCTATAAATTATTGTAAGCTCCTCCAGGGTTACCTCTATGCTGCCTCTCTGATTAATGCCCTCCTTGCCCGGCCCGTGGGTTTTGGTGGGCGGCCATCTCTTGGCAGGTTTGCTGTTGTGCCATGTTCTTTCCATTTGGTTATGATAGATTTGATGGTGCTCCTGTGGATCATCAAAGATTTGGATATTTTTTTATAACCTAACTTGTACTTGTACTTCTCAACAACATTGTCCCTTACTTGTTTGGAGAGTGCCTTGGTCTTCTGGCAGTGTTTGGTTAGTGGTGCCTCTTGCTTAGGTGTTGCAGCCTCTGGGGCCTTTCAAACAAGGTGTGTATATGTAGTGACAGATCATGTGACACTTAGATTGCACACAGGTGGACATCATTTCACTAATCATGTGACTTCTGAAGGTAATTGGTTTCACCAGAGCTTTTTATGGGCTTCATAACAGAGGGGTGAATACATTCACACATACCAATTTTCTGTTTTCTATTTCTAAAAAAAATGTTTTATGTATAGATTTTTTCTCATTTCACTTCACCAACACAGACTATTGTGTTCTGATCCATCACAGAAAATTCAGATTAATAAAACATTGAACTTAAGGCTGTAATGCAATAAAATAGGTAAAAAGTCAAGGGGGGTGAATACTTTTGCAAGGCATTGTAATTTAAATTAATCTTGTCTGACATCTGTCCTCCATATTCAAATTGGCCATACCACCTCTACCAAGTAGCCAATGCACTACACTCAAACTAAATAGCAATATTCTATAGTGCAACTATGAATTAGACACCCTTGATGTGACACGTGTCCTATGAATATTGTATACTATTTGTTATACTTTATGTAAATTACTTAAATGGAGAAATACAAGTAATTTTTTTTCACTGATTTGGTTAACTTTGACATAAACTTGTAATTGGAATTTTATCCAATATCAGAAGTAGGTTTATATAGTTTTTTTTTTAATTCCAAATGTATATTTTTATTGTGTTTGATTGGATTATCAATGTGCCGGATAATTACTGGATTACTACAGCAGTCAGTTCTAAATCCACTTTATTATTTACATTTTATGTGATTTAATTTTATGATGTGTTTTAGTTTTCTTTTTTTATTCTGTGACTGTATTTTAAATTACTTATTCATGTGTGTATTATTAACAATCTACGTAAAACACCTGGTATAAGGGTGTTAAATAATTTATTTTTAAATAAAATCAAAATGCATTCTTACATCTTACCTCATTATGTTAATTTTCCAAAATAGTAATTTAGTCCTTTCAATTCATTAAAGCTGTGATTAAATGTAAATGTTGATTAAATAATTATTCATGCCCATATACATAAATACACCACAGTATCACAGAAATTATTTTCCTTATAACTACAGACTAGTATTCCTTAAGGATCTGCCTCTGACTGCCATCTTTGGTTTTGTGTGTCTAGTTATCTACAGATCAGTGTATCCTTCTATGCCATTTAACTATCATTCATTTTTACTGGGTCTAACAGGGGAATTCGAACAATACTTAGATGGGTCATCTGGAAGGATTTTAACAAGTGCTATGTTGTTTAATGTCTTACTCGGACAGTAGTCTGCCAATGCCAATTGTATCATTTATGGCCCCTTTAGAATGTACATTTTATCTCTGTCCTTTAGATTGAAGGCTTTGACTTCCAATTTCTACTATTCCATCTTTCTAAAACCAATGGTACCAGCAGGCACATTCCATTGTTGATTCCTCCACTTTTTACCCACGCTTTAGACCAGAACACTGTGGTAAATCTTAACCAAGTATTACGTAATAATCAATATGACAACAGTGCAGGGGCGGGGCACCAAAAGATTTTGTTCCTTGGTGGTACTATTTCATGTAATTTCACTGTTCCGCTTGTTTTTTTTTTTTAATTAAATGCATTTGGTTAGAAAGAGAATGTGATTTTCCCTTTCTCTGCCTTTTTTTCATTTTCTATGAAAGAAAAATGAAAAGTGTCCTATTCTGCAGCTTAAATTGCTCGAAATATATCACATTGTAATATGTTTCAGGGCAGTTCTCTGAGCCTGTTTCATTCATTATTAGGGCTACAATGGTCCATTTAACTCCAGCACAAACCTGATCTTATATAATGGGCCAATCCTATATTCATAGACCCCTGGGTGCAGAAATATGTATGGTGCTCCTGGGTTTGCGTGATCATCATAACTCCTCCCCTTTGTAAATGTCCAGTCCAGACATGCATGTTTCTGTGGCAACGACTTCACCTCTCCATCTATAAGCCCTGACTCTTTTTGTAATCAAACACACACTCACTGACTGTTACACACTCTCACTGATTTGAAACACTCATAGATACACTCACTGATAGAAACACTCACTGAAAGACACACACTGATAGACATATACTCACTGACAGACACACACTTAAAGACATACACTCACTGACAAACATAAAGAAAATCTCCAGGCACTCATTAAACCTGCCGCAGGCAGCAACGTTTTAACCTGCTAAGAGGTCTTTGTCAAGCCTCTTAGCAGGTCGAAAAAACATTGCTGTTCTTTTTTTTGTTTTATTAAACCTGCCTGTGGCTTTCTTTTTTGTTTGCCTGATCATTGTGGATTGCTGATCCTGCTGCAATGCACTGGGTGTCTGCAGCTCAAATCTTCATTTTTGTAATACACTCACTGACAGTCACATACTCTCACTGAGAGACACACACTCTCACTGACAGACACAAACACTCACTGATTTGACACAAACTGACAGACACACTCACATACAGAACACTCACTAACAGACACACACTCTCACTTATTTGAAACACACTCACTGACAGACATTGACAGACACACACTGATAGGCACATTTACACATTCTTGCATACACACTCACAAATTGAGTTTATATCTAATGTTTTTTTTTTTTTTCTTTTTTCTAGGCCCATCCAGCCTCACTTCCTTTGGGAAAGCTGCTAAAGGTCCTTTAACTGGGTCTATTGAGGATCTTCTCCCTGGGGTCCTGTGGGGATTGTCTCTCTGAGATCCAGTGGTTCCTTTTTCAGTTTCTCTCAGTACCTGTGTGCACTATTTAGAGATGTCGGGGGCCGGAGTGACATCATACTCCAGCTCCCAGCATCACAGCAGGGTCAGAGGGATCAGTGAGGAACTGGAAGAATACTGCTACACTACTGCTGTCTACTTCCTCTCTCCCCCGATATATTTTGGCCTTAGTGAATAAGCATCCGCTTCAGGGGCACCCAATAAGGTAGCCAGCCAGCCTGCCACCCTCTCGGCTCCCTGTAACAGACCATTGGCCCGCTCCTCTCAGTGCCCCCCACTTTCTGGCACCTGGGTGTAGAGCAGGACTGCCTCTGATGATGACATTAGGAGCAGCTTGACCACCTCCATTTGACTGTGCACACTACCATCAACATTTAAAAACTAAACTTCAAATTGTAATCTATGTTGCAAAATGTAAAATGAAAATTAAACTTAATCCAGAGCAAAGCAGGCCTGCAGAGCACATTTGAAATATACACATTAATTTTAACAATGCAAGGGTGTATGTGGCATGGGGTGGAGCTTTTAAGAGAAAATGTAGGTGACTTACTAATGAAAAATGTATGCAACTATAATGTAATTTGAAAATGTATATTTATTTAAACAGACTGATTTCTAAACACATCTACTGTAGTTTAAAGACACAGTACTTTGGGACTGTCAATCTTAAATAGGGGCACTTAGGAGGTACGAACTGAATAGGGACAGCATGAAGTAAGTATATCTCCCTATCAACTTATCCTTCAGTCACCTCCACACAAGTGGACATTTTGAATGAAAATACTAGACTGGAGATTATTTTTGTGGTGAATTGCAATTTGGCTCAATTTGGGACAATTGGGTGATGAAAAAAACTATTTTAAACCGCCACTTGCTAGAATCTCAGGTAAATTGATTCACACACAAGGCCAAACATTCTTGCTTCAATTTGTGATTTGAAATGCCATTTGGAACAATGTGGAACCGCACTTTAAACATGGAGGAAAGAAATTTGAAACACCACATTGCAATCCATAGTCCATCTTTCCACCACTCCATTAGCATTACATCTCCAATAATAGGGAAATGGGCATTAGTTCTTATTTGATTTAAGCATGACAGACAGCTTGAGCCACTGTAACGAAAGCTCAATAATTAAATAAATTTTAAAAAAATACATTATGCTGTCTTCTGCTTCCCTTTTTTAAAATGTCTTTGTAGTGGTTTTGCTCTTCCAGACAGACTTGTGATGTCCCCTACCAGACCCAGACTGGCCATCAGGCAAACCGGGCAAATGCCCCGTGGGTCCCTATGGCCATAGGCCAAGGCCGGCAGGGAAGATCACAAGATCTACCCTGCCAGCCCCTGCAGGGCCAGCACTATCTGAGCGTCGGCCCTGCTGTGTGCCCTCATAGGCCGGTGGGAAGATCAAAGATCTCCCTCACCTTCCCACAGGCACTTTACTAGGCAGCTGGGAGGTAGGAGGGAGGAGAGAGAGGGCCTGGGAGATCTATCCAGGTCCTTCCTCTCGCGAGGTCAGAGCGTTGCCGCGGTCACCGTGGCAACACTCCAGATCTCGCAAGATTAAACTCACCACCAGCCCACCAGGGCTTCTCCACCGGACAACCAGGGCTGCAATCTCCCCCCTCCTTGGGCAAAGGTAAGAAGGGAGGGGGGAATATAACTAAAAAAGGATGTATTTAAAATGAACATGGCTACTTATGTTTATTTTAAATACATGGTTTATTTATTAAAAAAAATAATAATAGTAATAATAATAATAATAATAATAATAATAATAATATATTTGCCTATATCTCCACCCTCACAACCACACACTGTACTGCATCACACACACTTCACCATATACACACACACAGTGCACCCTTCACACACACACACACACACATTATGCCTTATACATTCTACACTACTTACACACACTACATTCCTTGTAAACACTCTGGATCCTCTGCACACACAATAGATTCCCTATACACACTCTGGATCCTCTATGCACACTCTGGATCCTCTACACACACACTAGATCCCCTGTACACACTCTGGATCCTCTACACATACAAAAGATCACCTTTAGACACAAAGTGCACTCTTCACACACAGTGCACCCCTCACACACACTACACCCCTCACACACACACACACACCATGCCTTATACACACTACACCACTTACAAACACTACATCCCTTGTAAACACGAACATCGCATTCCCTAAACAAACACTCTCTACAATTCATACGCACACTACATCCCCTACACACACACACACACACACACATATACTACAGTCCCTAGGGTCACACTCGTTACACCTCCTATACACACACTCTATCCCTCTCTTCAGTCCCTAGCCACACATATTACACCACAAACACATCACAACTTAAACCGGACAATTTACACAAAACACCACACCACAATCAGCTTAATCTACACACACAAAATCCCGCAAACAGCCTCCAAACACATGCACAATACACTTTCCTTGCCGTTTTGTCCTCTGGTATCTCACTTATGGAGACACCAGAGACAGAACAAATACAAGGCCTTTTTCTCATGCTAGAGCTCTTCAGCAGAGCTCTGCGCATGGGCTGTCCTGGAAGAGCATTGAACAAACATGCTCACTTTGAGAGGGGGTGTGTTTATCATTATTATTTTTTTAATAAATCCCCTTTTTCCAACTTAAAATGAATCTTGTTCCCCATTTTTTTTATTCATTAATGCAAGTTAGGAAAAATAAAAATATTAATCATATAAAATAAAGTTCTCTCACTTTCTACTTTTTTTTATATTTAATTATAGATAATATCATTTTGGCACCTCAGAATTAAGATTTCAAAAATGTTTCATATTGCACAGCCATTATGCCAGGCAATATGGTTGCCGTTTTTGCATGTCTGCACAGTCCTGCTTTATTTTACTGCCCTTATTTCGTTCCCTAAATTAGTTTTTGGTACCCAAATTCTGCCAAGCTTAATTGTGGCCTGGGCTAATTTCTGTGGTACCAAAATGTACCAAGAATTATTTTCCTGCTGTGCACAAGTCTAGATAATAAAAATACATTCAGCTGTAATGATATATATGTATTGATGACCTTCTAGTGTTGCCTGCTGGTCTCTCAGGATAACAGAAGGCTTTAGACAGGTGTGAGCCATTTAAAACACTTACTGTCATCATATAACGTAATCAGAAAAAAATGTAAATCAAGAGAGCGCAATACGTTGAGAGATGGTTAACTGTAATGGGCAGATATTGGTAAAAAGAGGGAAACCTCCCAAGTATATACCAACAATTATAAAGCTGCTAAAACACAGAAAAAATCACAACATTTTCAAACATTAAACAAACATATAAAGTGTCAGCGCTTAGTAAATAATCCCCTCTAACAAAGTTTCGAAAAGAGGGTTTTGTCCAATAATGAACCGTAAAAGTTAATATAGGATTCTTCAGGTTGGGATAAATGTTATTCACAACTTTTTGCTGGTATACCACAGTCATATAAATTATAAGAATCGCTGTAACGTTTCTCCTTATGGTGTTCTTGGTTTCACCTTTAAAAATAAAGAGAGGCTGACATAGCGTGATACTGTTTGGTATTTTAATAGTAAAAAAATAGGTAATCCCAACCCCTCTAAGTAAAAGTCTTACACAAAATTAAGTTCCACAAATACAGCATAAATGAAATAAAGCCGACTCGTTCTGTTACCAGTCCGCCTGATTGAAAAAGCTCAGTCGTCCTGTGCACTTGGACCAGTTGGTGTATATAGCTATCTCGGCAGGACACTGGTTTCCTTCACAGCTTAAAAGCGATTCCTTTTCCAATAGTAGGGTGTGGATAAGTGAACTTAGCCAGCGATAGAAGAAAGCACTATCAACATGTTTCGCCTGTCAGATGCAGGCTTTCTCAAGATAAATAAGGGGATTATTTACTAAGCGCTGACACTTTATATGTTTATATAACTTCATCAACACCGGTGTTCCCATGCTAATGAGGAATTTATCATAATACTGTTGCTGTCATCTTATTTTTAAGGTGAAGAAAAGAGGAAGTGTGGAGCTAATTATACAATGTGGGGTAAATTAAATAATTAAAAATCATAAAATTCGAACAAACCGGCACTGTCTCTTTCCACCTTATATGTACTCCCCACAGTGTACACCCCAGCAAACAGCACATGCAGCGGCAGAACTACTGCAGGTGCAGCTGCACCGTGGTCCACAAGCCGAGGGGGCTCATCGGGTAGTTCCTGGGACAGGGACCCAGTGGAGTACAGTGGCCTTTTAACAGTGCGACTGGACCTTTGTAATATATCTGACTCTAGGAGGAAGTGAGTGTCTGTCACTTCCTCCCAGATACAGGGAAAGAGCCACGGAGGGAGAGAGAGAGAAGGCAATGGAGTGGGGGAGAAGCAAAAACAGTGCCAGACCCAAACTCCTATTTTATTAAAATGGAATATTTTGTGTTTGTATCTATGTGTATGTTTCAGCGTGTGAGTGTCTGTGTGTCAATGTGTCCATCTGCAGGTGAGTGTTTATCTGTGTGTGTGTGTATGTCTGGGTGTGAGAGTGTGTATCTGTGGTTGCATGTGTCTGTGTGTGTCTATGTGTTGTTTCTGCATCTATGTGTGTATGTGTCTGTGTGTGAATGTGTATATATCACTGTGTGTGTGTGTATTAAAATTCCAAAATTATATACAAACTCTGCTTCATTCAAACCCCAACACTACATACAAACACAACGAGTGGTAACAGTACACACAAATACACATTTACATGCACATTCATCTTCCATACAACATATGACTATTTCAAAATCAAAAACCCTGCTCATAGATCCAAGCCTACAAGAATGGGCAGATAGTAGATCCCATGCTAGCACAGCATCATGGGAGTTTTATGACAGATGAGAAACTACCTTTTGGACACCTTTGCGCTAGAGAGGGGTCCAATAAAATGTCTTGAACCAGGGCCCTCACTACATTAATTCCGCCACTGAACACACATGTTTACAATCAAGTACAAATACCAGGTAAGGGTGGTCAGAATAAAACTCCAATCTTTGAAATTGCAAATTATGCACAATGTAAAAAAAAAAAAGTATAGGAGTAATAAAATAATGTCTTTAACACATGCACAAAAGGGCTATAGAGTGCTAAAACAACATGCAATATAATGGAGATATAAAGCTTATGTGTAAATAACTGTTTAGTGAATATTCTTTAAATCATCACATGTAAAAATAAATAACATATAATAGTATAGTAATAATAATAATAGGAATCCATACACATGATATTAAAAAGGCTCACACAGCAGTAAGTGGGACCTCACACAGGTTTTTAACCTACAAATGCTTTTTGTCTCCAAGTCTTCAACCACGCTCACCGCTTCTATGCATAGTCTAAAATTGTGCTCTTGGTCGACTGGCATTGTCCATAATAGTAGAACCCTTCTTAGTTATTCAACCAATATTTTTGGGGACTATTCTTCAGATTTGTTAACATAGTTCTTACAATAGGGGGCCCTTGTATGATATGTTGGGTTTGTTAGTTAAAAATAAATTAGAATTTTTATCTCCTTTTAATATGTACCAATATTTATTTCATTTTTTTTTTTTAAAGTTCCCTACCATTCTCATTAACATACATTTTCTTAACTCGTACAAACTACACCTTTTGGATATTTCAGAATGTTTTAGACAGGTGCGAGCCATTTATAACTCAACACTTCATCATATAACGTAAGAAACAGTGGTGTTCCTATGATAATGAGAATTTGTTTCATAACACTCTTGTTGTTAACTTACTTTTAAAGTGAAGAAATTAGATAGCGTGGAGTTAATTATACAATGCAGGATGAATTAAATACTAATCACCAACTTCAATTTTTTTTTTTTTTTCCTTTGGATAATTTTTTTTAAACATTTGCTATAAAATAATAGTGTATTTTATTTAAATGAGGATTATAAAGAATTGACAAGGAGATTCCAAATTTAAGGCCAAAGTAGTCAAATTGTAAAAGTTATTTTGCTCAACTATTTTTCAAGCTCAGATATCTTGTCCTAAAATATTTAATTATCTTGATGTTTCTCTGCAGTTTCCTCTGAATACAACCTAATGTATTAAAATGTCTTTTTAGTTACTAAGAAAACTAATAAGCCACAAATCAGAACTGACAATTTAGGACAGTTGTGAAAAAAAAAAAATATATCTTAACATTTTTAAGAACTTTCTTCTATACTATAAAAATTACTCACTTTCCCTTAGGCTTATACAATTTGTATGTGCTCTTGTAACCTACCAAGGGATCTTGTATCAAAAGCTTTTGCAAGAAGTAAATACATCTGAAACCGAGTGTTAAAAATTTGCTAACGTTCTACAATTTATATATTCAGCAAGTAAACTAGTTTTACATTATATAAGATTTGTAATTTCTTGCTGACATCGACATCTAATCTAGTTGTCCAATGCATAAACCTTAATTAACATTCCAAGAACCTTAGGAACCTCCCGACAAGGGATAGGGAAGCACATGTTTTATATTTCCAGGTATGTAATGACTTTGTTATGCATTTTCTTATGTTATGCTTACTGGAATTTAACTAATCATAAGCTGCCCACTGGAGGAAAACATTTTCAGCTTCATACTTTCATTGCATTTTCTTCCTTTTTGTTCGATTTTGGTTTTCATTATGTCTCATCATCACTCTCAAGAAATCCTGGCCAATTTGAAATTGAGATTCAATACTGGAAGATATGTCCAACGTCCGTTGAGACTTGTGCCAGGCTGAAGGCAAAGATTCTTTGACCTTTCTAAAATAAATATAGCCTGTTAAAGGTGTTAATGCTAATTGTGGTGGAAGTTTAAATAACTGTACCAGGATAATCTGAAATGGTTCAAATAATACAGTGGCGGTACCCTCCTTTCTTTTTGAGGTGCATGACATCTTCATGCTTGCTACAAAACTGGGCCAGGTATCCCATTCCAAATTAATGTGAGACAGCTGCCATGGACAGCCAAGTCTAAATCTTTGCCACCTCAAGCCTTGAAGTTTTGAATCTCTCTACTACTCTTCCCCTCTTTGGCCAGCTAGGACAAGGCAAGAAGATTGGATCTGCACCTGGTGCCTTATGTCACTGCATCTGCTGTATATGACCATAACCAGCTCCCCAGGAAGAAAAGGCACTGAAGGTTTTAGTAAGAACTGGTGTCCAGAAGGCCAATAGACTTGGGACTCGGCTGCACTGTGCAGACTTCAAAGATGTTTATTTATTTTTTAAACCTCAAGAGGAAATTTCTTTCTGGAAACAAAATATTCTATTTTAATAAACTAAAAATCATCACTATGTCTTTCACCAAAGCCTGGACATTCATAAAGGAGGAAAATGCCAATTTTCCTGTGTTCTCCAATGTTTTCCTATGAATTTATCTTAGTTTCTCTCCAACTGTAGCTTTTAACCTTTTAGGCAAATTCTATGTTGCTGTTTTTTTTTTTCATATTGGAACAAATCAATATTATTGAAATTTCACATAGACCTGTTAGTGTAGCCATCTGTTCTTGTTTTTCTTATTATTAACCTTAAGAGGGGCCAATATTTAACAAGAAATGAAAGCTTGTTAAACATCCATAGCACTAGTTTATTTCTTAAAACATCAATGTTTATTTTACGCTTGGTGAAACAGTTGCATCTTCTCACCACAGAGATCTGACCTTGACATCGCTCCTCAAGAGGCGCACATTTGCTCTTTTTATAGCAATTCTAACAGGTAGCGTTGATGCCTAGTATTTTAAAATTGACTTGGAGCTGTCCCATTACGGCTCAAGCCAGCGGTGACTATGTGATATGGGATGGCACTAATGGGCGAATCTAGAATGAAGACAGATAGAGCTCTATATCACAATGACATACTTTAGGACAAACATAATTCAGGAAAGCAGTGTAAATAATATACATACAGGAAAATTACAATTAAGATAAAAACAAAAACAAAAATCATTATAGCTATTACATTTCAACTGTAATCTTAATAGATTCATTGAATCCTGACCTTGTACTTATAAGACACATCTTTCAAGGAGGAAACCATATTCCCAAGCATTTTTCTCACTCACGCCTCAGTAAATATGTGACTTTTATACCTATTTACAGAGTTGTGCTCTGAGGGAGCAGAATTTCATTTTGACTTGGCTGAGCTTTAGCATATCATTTTATGTCTCTGCCTGGACTGCAAGAAAAGTTTATATTAGTTGGGGGAAAAAAGTAATGGAGGAGGTTCACACACCTAGAACACACATTTCTTAGTAGTGGTGCTCCTGTAAAGACCTAAATATATACAAAATACACATTAAGAGAACAGTGTACACAACAAAATATAGTTTAAAACAAACCCGTTTTCCTAACACTATGTCATCCTTGGGGGACCCTCACCCTCAGGGTACCCCTCCTGTGGTTAAAACCCCCTCAGCAGCTTCTTAATCCAGCGCCAGGCTCCCTCGGCTCTGGTGACCTCTCCTCCCCTGCCGACGTCAGCTCCCGAGTGGAGCGGAATGAGCATGTGCGGCAAGAGCCACGTGCGCATTCTAACAGTCCATAGGAAAGCATTTCTTAATGCTTTCCTATGGACGTTCTGCACGCTGTATGCGAATATCGCATCCAGCATCGCAGGAGCGCCTCTAGTGGCTGTCAGGAAGACAGCCACTAGAGGTTGGATTTACCCTGCTATGTAAACATAGCCGTTTCTCTGAAACAGCTATGTTTACATGTGAAGGGTTAAAACCTGAGGGACCTTGCACCCAGACCACTTTATTGAGCTAAAGTGGTCTGGGTGACTATCGTGTCCCTTTAAAGGGACATTATAGTCATAAGATGTCAGGTCTTACTTGCAACCGATTCCTTGGAGTTACTTCCGGGTTTCCCTCTCAACTTTCCAAGAATTACTAGCAAATTATTTATTTTAAAGATATACTCCCAAATTAAATCTGCAGTTGTGTTCCACTTTCACTTTCTTTACACACATAACACCAGAATAACTACAGCTTACTGAATTTGTTCTGGTGAGTAGAATCATTACCTGCAGGTAGTGATGTCCCGAACGGTTCGCTGGCGAATAGTTCCTGGCGAACATAGCATGTTCGCGCTCGCCACGGATGGCGAACATATGCGATGTTCGGTCCGCCCCTTATTCATCATCATTGAGTAAACTTTGACCCTGTACCTCACAGTCAGCAGACACGTTCCAGCCAATCAGCAGCAGACCCTCCCTCCCAGACCCTCCCACCTCCTAGACAGCATACCATTTAGATTAATTCTGAAGCTGCATTCATTATTTTTTTTTATTTTTTTTGTGTGTTTATTATACATTATCCTCCATAGCCAGTAACCTGTGTTTATTATACATTACCCCCTATAGCCAGTAACCTGTGTTTATAATACATTATCCACCCATAGCCAGTAACCTGTGTTTATTATACATTATCCCCCCATAGCCAGTAACCTGTGTTTGGGGGGGGGACCTAATGTCCTCCCCCCTGGCCCCCACCCCTGAGCGTTGGGTGGGGGCCCTAAAAAAACAATAAGGGGGGGACCTACTGTCCCCCCTTGCCCCCACCCCTGAGCAGTGGGTGGGGGCCCTAAAAAAAGAGAGGGGGGGACCTTCTGTCCTCCCCCTGGCACCCACCCTTGAGCATTGGGTGGGGGCCCTAGATAATAATGGTGGGGGGACCTACCGTCCTCCCCCCCGGCCCCCACCCCTGAGTGGTGGGTCGGGCCCTAAAAAAAACAATAAGGGGGGGACCTACTGTCCCCCCGGCCCCCACCCCTGAGCGGTGGGTGGGGGCCCTAAATAAAGATTCCAAAGAACTTTCCCACGCTGTGTAAAATGACACAGAGCACTGTGATTGGATGGCTTGAAATCCATCCAATCACAGTGCTCTATGTCATTTTACACAGCGTGGGAAAATTCCAAAGAACTTTCCCACGCTATGTAAAATGACAAAGAGCACTCTGATTGGCTTAAACCCACCAATCAGAGTGTTCTTAGCCTAATTGCAGGGCGGGGCAAGGCTTTATAAGGCATGGGACCCCTAGTCACCTTGATTGGGGGGGATTTTCATTTAGGGCCCCCACCCACCGCTCAGGTGTGGGGGCCGTGGGGGGACAGTAGGTCCCCCCCCCTTATTGTTTTTTACGGCCCCCACCCACCGCTCAGGGGTGGGGGCCGGTGGGGGGGATGGTAGGTCCCCCCCACCATTATTATCTAGGGCCCCCACCCACTGCTCAGGGGTGGGGCCGGGGGGAGGACAGTAGGTCCCCCCTCTCTTTATTAAGGGCCCCCACCCACCACTCAGGGGTGGGGGCTGGGGGGGACAGTAGGTCCCCCATTATTGTTTTTTTAGGGCCCCCACCCACCGCCCCGGGGTGGGGGCCAGGGGGGAGGATGGTAGGACCCCCCCACCATTATTATCTAGGGCCCCCACCCACTGCTCAGGGGTGGGGGCAAAGTGAGACAGTAGGCCCCCCTTATTGTTTTTTTAGGGCACCCACCCACCGCTCAGTGGTGGGGGCCGAGGGGGAGGACAGAAGGTCCCCCTCACCATTATTATCTAGGGCCCCCACCCACTGCTCAGGGGTGGGGGCCGGGGGGAGGACAGTAGGTTACCCCCCTCTTTATTTAGGTCCCCCACCCGCCGCTCAGAGCTGGGGGCCTGGGGGGGAGGACAGTAGGTTGCCCCAACCTTATTGTTATTTAGTAGGTCCCCCCCCCCGGTTATTTTACGTGCTTTAAAGCACGTTATTCCAAACAATTTAGGAATGTTAGGTGATTCATGCCCTTTAAGGATTAAAACCAGACTCTGCATCAACTATGTAATTTTCCATGGGAGTTTTGCCATGGATCCCCCTCCGGCATGCCACTGTCCAGGTGTTAGTCCCCTTGAAAAAACTTTACCATCACTATTGTGGCCAGAAAGAGTCCCTGTGGGTTTTAAAATTCGCCTGCCTATTGAAGTCTATGGCGGTTCGCCCGGTTCGCCCGGTTTGCCCGGTTCGCCTGTTCGCGAACATCATGGGGCAGTGCTGCACAGTATGCAGCACTGCCATTCAGTGTCTCCTCCCTCTGAATGGAGACACTGAACTTTCCTCATATAGATGCATTGATTCAATACATCTCTCTGAGGAGATGTTGATTGGCCAGGGCTGTGTTTGGCTTGTGCTGCCTCTGCTCCTGATCTGCCTCCTTGACAGTCTCAGCCAATCCTATGGGAAAACATTGTGATTGGCTCAGAACATTTCTGATAATGCCATCCAAGCAGGCAGATTAGTGGCAGATCCAGCAGCTGTAGACTTGGACAAAGGTAAGATTTTACTATATTTATAGGGGTAATGGGAAGTGGTGAAGGAGGAGGGGGGGGGGAGGTAGAGCAGTTGGACAAAATAGTGATTTTGACACTATAGGGTCAGGAATATATGTTTGTGTTCTTGACTCTATAGTGTTCCTTTAACCTTTACTATAAGTCCTTTAGAAAGTAATATTAGAGTATCATCAGCTGAAATAGTTATCCTTCATTGTCAACCCTTCCCATGACGTAGCATTTTCATTAGAGGGTTACACTAAGAAGGAAAGTGTTAATTATATATTTTTTATTAATCTGTTCTTATTAAACATTATTATACATTCCCCATAGTTGGAAGACATTTCATTACACGTTCCAAGTAATTTTTCATAGGTATGCCTGGGAATGTATCAGTTTAATTTATCTAGAAATTCTTTATGACGCCAAGTATGAAATTATTTTAGACAAAAGTGGCCATTGCTATTCCCCAAAAGTCAGCAGTGCAGGCCAGCAAAACAGGAAAAAAGAGATAGGTGGACCCAAAAAACGGGGAAAGATGGCTGTTTTCAAGGCAGAGCCAGTGGAGTGTTAGAAAAGCTACAAAAGATTCCTGCATGCAACATTGCATGGTACCTTTATCTAGTCTCTGATGACAAACCAGAGATGCAGAGTGAAACTTGTCACGTTCCCAGGTGAGCATGTTGCCATTATTACAGTGTATAAGCAACATCTTCCAGTCTAGTGGCCCTGTCTATTATATTTGCATTCACGCCGCTTGAAGCCAAAGATGACGTGATTAAATAAATGAGTGTACAACTACTGTGATCAATCAGACTCAATTAATATTGTGGGTCTTGACTATGGAATAAAGAAGGATGATTTGTCACATATCAGAAATGTCTCAAGATTATTCATCCTTGTGAGGTTTCAATGCAAAGACCTTGATCTGAACAGAGGAATTTACGTGCTATATTTTTATGGCATGCAGGGATATATGAATGAAGGTCTTTGAATAAAACGATGTGTGCATCTGAGAGAAAGAGAGCAAAGAAACAGTTCTTTAGAAAGTGATACATCAGGTATTAAGGCAGCAGCTTGTTCTATTGATTTACCAGTGGAAATATTAGCATTAATTGTAAAAGGTATGGACCACATTACTAACAGCATTGCTAATTGGAGCCCAAGATAAGGAGTGTGGAATCAAAGACAATTATTTCCGAAATTGAGTTGATCTATGAGCCAACAGTCACAGGCTAAAATACAGATTTCTTCCTGTGCACAGTCAAAAAAAAAAAAACGGATTTACAAATACCTATTGGTTGTCAAACACTTTTAGGGAGATTTTTTTTTAGTGTCTCCAACACTTTTGCAGAAAGATAAGTCCTGCGCTCACTCCCATCACTGGGCGTCTGTAATGACTACAGTACACATCAGCCCCAATATATAGTAAAAACCAAAGAAAAACAAGCATTTGTATCCATTTTTTGTATCACTCAGCCTTGTTACAATGCAGCTGCCCATCCCATGTGTTCCCTATTAAGGGACATTGTGGGTACCTTTGGAAAATTTTGCGTAGATAAATAGCTAGAACTCGTGAGTATGTGACACTGGCATAGGATACCGTAAACCATACTTTTTGCTTCATCCAGACAGCACATCACTATTTAAAGGAGCACGGAGGTCAGGCTTGTACCTGTAAATTATTGTAAACAATTTAGTCAGTTTTCAGACATTAGAGTAAAGCATATAATTAGAAGTATAATTTAGACTGTCAATTAGAGGTAAAGCAATTCCTTTTATTCTAGAGTTAGTCGGTAATCTGTTATCTTGATTGCAGGAAGGAAAGGAGCATGCATTGCACGGTTGGAGACTGCTAGCATTCTTCCCAGAGTTTACTCTCACTGGAGGCTTACCTCCCATATTGCATTCATGTTTCTAAGCTAAGACACCAAAGATCGGATATAAACTTTGTACCTGGACAGCACGCTGCCAATTAGTACATTGTGTGTTCAATGATAGCCCAGCTTGTGATAGCATTTCTTTGGAACAGTGAGTTATGTTGTTCAGAGATATAAGAGGACCACAACCTGTAGAGCTCAACCCATACATTTATAGACAGACTGTCCCCTACAAAAAGATGTGAATGAATGAGAAAGTCTCTTGGAGAAAGGTATATGTTTATCGGGAAATGGTCACTTTCCAGCATTTTTTATATTATGCTATCTATCCTTATATTTTACAAATATATAACATAAAATAACATATTTTTTTCAGAAATCCGCACTTCTTTATCCTGAAACTGGTCTCCTCCATCATAGCTCCATGTCAATCATAAATATAAACTCTGTTCTTTGCACCTGCAGTAAGAACAGATAATGCATACAGAGGAAATGAGAATTAAGAAACACTGTTTCTGTTTCCTTTTCCTTCGCAATGTTTGTTCTGGCTTTGCCTTGTCTGAACTGGATTGTGACGTCATTTGGAGAATGGCCATTGAACAGATGTCGTTGAACAACAAAGTTGAATCAATACCCATAGAAGTAAGATGATCATTTTTAAAATTAAATTTGTTCTATGCATTTTGCTAGTAATCTCACTAGGACAATGTATAGAAAAAAGTGCAAAATCTTTCACTATAACACAAACAATCAATTATTCAATACAATGCAATATTTGCTATGAAGTAGCACCTATTCAAATGGTATAGTGTTGAAGTGAGTTGAAGGTGCATATAATATATATATATATATATGGATATAACCCGAAGATATCCTCAAATCTTTAACAAGAATGCATACCATATATAGGGTGGAACCAACTAGGGATAATAAGAACAAAACATAGTGCAACTCTGTGGAACCCAGATAGAGTAATTATTAGTGCCAATGGGTCATTCACACTTTGATTGAGTAAAAAGGGCATTCAGCAATCATTGGAGATCTAAAGGTGTGTCTCTCTCTTGGTAGTTGATATTGCAGGTCTCAGCAGCATGTCAAATATTGTATTTATTTGACATGCTGCTGAGACCTGCAATATCAACTACCAAGAGAGAGAGAGACACACCTTTAGATCTCCAATGATTGCTGAATGCCCTTTTTATTCAATCAAAGTGTGAGTGACCCATTGGCACTAATAAATACTCTATCTGGGTTCCATAGAGTTGCACGAGGACAATGTATAGATTGAATTGTATCCAATGTAAAGTGCTTTAACCCCTTAAGGACACATGACATGTGTGGCATGTCATGATTCCCTTTTATTCCAGAAGTTTGGTCCTTAAGGGGTTAAACTTCTCAATACATTTTCTAATACATTACAGAATGGAAGGTATTTGCCACAATTTTCAACTTGCATATTTAGGGTTCCAGCAGACGCGGCAGAACATTATCTCCCTCAAGCATTTCAGAGTCAGTATATGCCTCCATAGCACACACACAGCAGGACGCAAGGAAATTCGCATGTGCTGTTTTAGGAAAAGCCATTTTAAATGTCATGCTGTTTTAAATGATGGGGACTTTTATCTATATGTTTGCACAGTTTATAAAATGGTCTTCTGTGTGGGAGAAACTTGCATTTTAGCTATCATCTTCATTTAAATCAGGAAGTCTAACACTTACAATGTATTATCTCGCAGTAAAAGACCAAACATCAATGTATTTATTTACTGCTGTGAAGAACACTGGGCTTACAATATCTGCCATAGAATGTTTTAACCATTAAGGTACCATTCGGGATGATATTCTAGAACCAAGACTAAAATATTTTTTTAAAGTGTAGGGTGACTGACAAAACACTACAGCAGTTTGAATTCAAATGTAATTCATTTACAGATGCTGTCCAACAATACATAAACTCTTAATGTATAAGTTTTTCATTATAAAACTTACTTGGAATGCCACAACATTTTAAGAAAAAACTTATTTCAAGTTCATCTGCAGCTGTGTTGTTTTTGGTTCCTTTATTTAGTTACAGTTGTAGTCCAAAAAGGCAAACACATGGCTTATTTGCAACCTTGTTGGTAAATAGCTACGTACACTGTTGCTACAACATATGGTAACTTGTGTGGTTACAAAAGTTGAAGTAGTTTAAAACCGTTTTGCTAATTTTTTGCAGCCTATCGCTTCAAATATGAATAATTTGCAAAACGCTGGTAATACTCAGAAACGTCGGAGCATACGCATAGCACCCTTTGTGGCCAGCAGTGACAGGCAAATAGTGGCAAGCCAGTATAACTTAGCAACAGGGTTATAACAATACTTTTTTTTTTTAGTGTATTTAGATGCCATTAACCTCCTCACACCAAGCCAGAAACTGATGTTTATATATTTGGGGTTAGTTGCTGCTAGTGATCAGCAAAGACAGGGTTGGAAACCAAGTGAAAAGCAGAATTGTTTTTATCATAAAAAAAATAATGTAAGACCTTTCATCGGTGTAACTAGCTGTGGAAACTGGTAATATTTTGCAGTCAATAGCCAGTCGCTACTCTCTAACAGTAGCAGCAGGCATTACATTGACTGACTGGTAAAAAGTACCAACAAGGTTCTAAATGTGCCTTTTATTGTGTAGTATCAATGTCTGAGCCAGGCTGCCAGTAACTATTTATATTTCTTCTAAATATTGACTTTTGTTACTGCCCGCTGGTTTTCCATGTCCCAACACACCATCCCATTTAAGTAGTAATCTAAATTGAATCTAGGTCAGGGGTGACCAAAAGGTAGATACCCAGATGTTGTAGAACCACAACTCCCACGATGCTTTGCATGCCTTTGAAATGCCTTTAGAATGGCTAAACATCATGGAAGCTGTAGTATTAAAACATCTGAAGATCTACCTTTTGGGCACCCCTGATCTAGGTGATCTAGTTACATTAGCTGCTGCTATCCAAACCACGAGCACACAATGAGGGTTGAATGCAATGCTATCAGGTGGCAGGGCAAGGTAACTCTAAAACAGGTAGTAGATAGACACAAAACCATAGAGCAAAATATGACAGAATTTTTTTTTCAGACCAATGTTTATACAGAGAGTTTGTCTATTTTACACAATATGTGATGTGATTGTAGCAGAGCTCCAATATTCAGCATCAATATCTCTGCTGTAGACTCCTTGTAGCTGAGGAAGCAATACGTTATCCAAGGCACAATCCCCCCAGTAACTGGACGACAGACAGTTCTGGGAGTCAACTGATTTTTTATCAGCCACAGCTGGCTTTTATGCAACTCCACATGCAAGGGGTTTCTTACATTACATTCCAGGGGTTTTCCCCTGGTGGACCTTGTTGGGGACAAGGGACAAATCACCATTTCACAGACTCCTCCTCTGTGCCTGGGAGATAATTAACATTAACATTATCTAACATTATCTCCCAGTTACAGAAAATATACAATATTGTAAAACCACATAAAACATATTTTAATATCTCAGACCTCCACAAAGTTAGTTCACCGAATAGCAGGGATACTGAGCACCCACTTTTTCAAAATATCACTCAGATCTGTTCTGTAGATTAGGAACGCCATTCGAGTGAAGTTTAGACAGGTCGACCATGAGGTGAAGCCCCAAAATAGTTCCAGAGGATTTTAGGCTTTGACCGGTCTTCTTTCGGGAGTTCTCACACGAATGCTGATGAAGGCTGCTAGCATACGAATGCTCCCCTTGTTCGGTAGTTTAGGTCTCCTGAATGCCATTCTCCTACTGGTTAAGGAAGTTGAATTTGCAGCGTTAATAGTTTACCAGGTGTTCGCGTAGTCCAGTACCCGAAATTAGTTCCAGGCCGCCGCCGACCATATACCGCTGCCCACATTTGAGAGACAAGATGGCTGCAGTTTGTTTGCACACATGCATTCGGTAATATATACGGCGGCCACACAGGGGAAACCCTTCTTTAATGAGCAATTGGCGGTTAACAGCCAGGGGTGGTCGGTTGCTAAAATAACTGAAATCAGGGACCACACATATGGGAGTTGGGTAAACGAACGAGGGGTACGGACAGTCGAACAAAGGGAAGGGAAAAGGGCCATTCTGCTACAGTGATTTTATTAACCCCTTAAGGACCAAACGTCTGGAATAAAAGGGAATCATGACATGTCACACATGTCATGTGTCCTTAAGAGGTTGAAGACACGGAGGCTCATATTATACTGCACTCTTTCTATAATTCCCTCAGCAGCAAAGCAAGAAAACATTAACATATTTGAAAACAATGGAAAATGAAAAAAAGAAAATCCTGTACATACATCATGTGCATAACAACACATCATCCAATGAAATACAGGCACAATCCTATATAAGGCAGGACCTTTCTTTCCGCTTCCTCTTTCTTTGCTTCTTCCTCAGCTAAGTATACCTTTATTACTGTGGTCTTGTGGTGCCTCAGAATATTGCCTACCCCTGTTTGTGGAGGGGATCCCCAAGTTCTTACTGGACCTCTTTTGATTCTATATGTTATTACTGACTGTTTGTGTTATGTATAACATTTGCTGATTTTTTTGTGGGACTCTAATTTGTGTAAATTTTTGGGTGTTCCCTTCTGTCCCTTGCTGTGGTGTCCTCCCTAGGGGGGCTCCCTTTTGCCTAGCACCCACCTTGCCACTCCTTGCTCTTTTCCCGGCTAGCCTTAACCTTCCTTACACAATCACACAAAAATAAATTCAGCGCGGAAGCAAAGTGATAATAGTCCAAAAGCAGCTTGAACACCAATACGGAGTCTCTCTTTTCCGATCAGAAAACGGGATAAAAAATGGGGGTAGGTGCAGCGCTTCAGTAATCCTTGACAAGGTATATGTGAAGAGAACCAGAGAAGAAATAATAGTGTAGTATTTAAAACTGTAGTGGTGATAAGTAAAATAAAAGTTGTGCACTCACACTTTCCTTGACCTTCAATACAGCTCCAGTGTATGTGCCTGGGCAGAATTAACCCCACCTATGAATCAAGTGCAGAGGCAATTCTTCGAGTTATAGGTGTGGTAGGGGGTATCCTCAGAAAAACAAACAAATAAAAATCGTATATGATGAAGTATGTAGAGCTATGAAGCAAGGGTAGGTAAAAAATGTAAAATGTACACTCACGTGTAATGGAGCCATAAAACCTAGCTCCTCTGATAGTGCTTGAAGTGGTATGATCCCCACTGAAGGATACAGGTGTAGATATAAATTCTTCCGTCCGTGTATATGTGGAGATAAACAAACAGGACCACAATAGTGCACACCGTAAAAAGCAGTGTAAGCAGAAATAAATAAGTTAAACCTACTCACCTGCTAAAGAGCAAGTTCCGGTTTGCTCAATCCAAAGCGCTTGGGTGGTATGATCCCCACCAGGGATATAGCTCCAAACAATCCAAACAATCCAACAGCGGCAAAGTTAGGTCCAATTAAAAAAGTACTTTAATGTTAAAAAATAATAAAAGTGATACAATATATAATTTAAAAAAATAGTGATAATAAAAGTATTGAACAATACACTTAATGCGTTTCTCCTTGGATAGGCTTTATCAAAAGTGTTTTTTTTGAGAAACGCATTAAGCGTATTTTTTAATACCTTTTTTTTTGTCAATCTTTGTTTTTATTGAGGCATAAGGTGGGTCAGTACAGAAAGTAAAACAAGGGGTTAATGCATGAAATACATACGGTATGCATAACTGATTGTACAATTGTTGCATATAATCCCGAGTATAACGGCCTCATTTTATGAAAGTTACAACGGTAGTACTATACAGGCTAGACAGGTTTTTTGATTTTTAAAGGTTTGTCGTTGACCTAGAGTTTGAAAGTACAAACTATGGATCATATGATCCGATTGGTAACATGCTAACTAATTAACACAGCAAAGTAGTTGCATAGTTGTAGGCAAATAAAGTTAAATGTAGTACAGGCTGATGTAGTGTATCAGAGGTGGTAAAGGTTAGGGCAACAGACTTGTGTCAATAGACATATATGCCTGTTCAAATGCAGTAAGGCAATATGTCTTGTTGTAAGGCACATCAATGAACTGGTGTTATATAGTTGCTTAAGATGCGTTGAATGGCACAACAGTGTATTAATTTACTGGTTAAACCGGTAGGTGCATGTGTAGTCTCCTTATTGGGTACAGTCGAGCCTTAAAAATCTGCAGGGTAGACAGCATGTAGCCCATGCAATTAACGGGGCACAGCACTCAGTGGGGTATGCTTACGGGGGGTTAGCTTTCTGCTGAGGTTTTGGTAGGATTACTCCATCACAGACTAGACCAGCGATTTCAAGCTAGGTTAAAGCAGATTACCAATATAGTATGAAATAGGCTTTTTTTCGATTAGCAGGTTAGACTGATGTCACTACTTAGGCATTGAATTGCTAGCCATCTAGGAAAACCTGGTGGATTGTGAAATAGGGAAGTTGATGTAACATAAGAAGCATAACTATTCTGCCTCTATCCCCTCTCTAGTGCCAAGTAGTGATGTACCGAACTGTTCGCTGGCGAATAGTTCCTGGCGAACATAGCATGTTCGCGTCCGCCACCGCGGGCGAACACATGCAGTGTTCGGTCCGCCCCCTATTCATCATCATTGAGTAAACTTTGACCCTGTACCTCACAGTCAGCAGACACATTACAGCCAATCAGCAGCACACCCTCCCTAGCAAACCCTCCCACCTACTGGACAGCCACCATTTTAGATTAATTCGGAAGCTGCAACCATTTTTTTTTCACTGCACACTCTATACACAAACTGCACACACTGCATACACTATTATTATTATTATTGCCATTTATATAGCGCCAACAGATTCCGTAGCGCTTTACAATATCATGAGAGGGGATTTAACTATAAATAGGACAATTACAAATGAACTTACAGGAACAATAGGTTGAAGAGGACCCTGCTCAATTGAGCTTACATTCTATAGGAGGTGGGTGTAAAACACATTAGGGCATTATACACACTCTACACACACTGCACACACTGCATACATTATACACACACTGCACTAACTATACACACACTGCACACACTATACACACTGCATACACCCTATACACACACTGCATACACCCTATTCACACACTGCATACGCACTATACACACACTGCATACACACTATACACACTGCATACACACTCTACACACTGCACACACTATACACACACTGCACACACTATACACACACTATACACACAACATACACACACACACTGTACACACTATACACACACTGTAAACACTATGCACACACTGCATACACTATGCACACACTATACACACACTACACACACTGCATACACACTGCACACACTATACACACTACACACACTATACACACACTACACACACTATACACACAATATACACACACACTGTACACACTATACACACACTGCATACACTATGCACACACTATACACACACTACACACACTGCATACACACTGCACACACTATGCACACACTGCACACAATATGCACACACTGCACACACTATACACACAATATACACACACACTGTACACACTATACACACACTGCACACACACTGCATACACTATACACACTCTACACGCACTGCATACACACTGCACACACTGCATACACT
Organism: Pelobates fuscus; assembly: GCF_036172605.1. Lineage (NCBI taxonomy): Eukaryota > Metazoa > Chordata > Amphibia > Anura > Pelobatidae > Pelobates > Pelobates fuscus. Next base: position 134,673,751 of record NC_086323.1, on the reverse strand, counting down.
ACAGGGAGTGCAGAATTATTAGGCAAATGAGTATTTTGACCACATCATCCTCTTTATGCATGTTGTCTTACTCCAAGCTGTATAGGCTCGAAAGCCTACTACCAATTAAGCATATTAGGTAATGTGCATCTCTGTAATGAGAAGGGGTGTGGTCTAATGACATCAACACCCTATATCAGGTGTGCATAATTATTAGGCAACTTCCTTTCCTTTGGCAAAATGGGTCAAAAGAAGGACTTGACAGGCTCAGAAAAGTCAAAAATAGTGAGATATCTTGCAGAGGGATGCAGCACTCTTAAAATTGCAAAGCTTCTGAAGCGTGATCATCAAACAATCAAGCGTTTCATTCAAAATAGTCAACAGGGTCGCAAGAAGCGTGTGGAGAAACCAAGGCGCAAAATAACTGCCCATGAACTGAGAAAAGTCAAGCGTGCAGCTGCCAAGATGCCACTTGCCACCAGTTTGGCCATATTTCAGAGCTGCAACATCACTGGAGTGCCCAAAAGCACAAGGTGTGCAATACTCAGGGACATGGCCAAGGTAAGAAAGGCTGAAAGACGACCACCACTGAACAAGACACACAAGCTGAAACGTCAAGACTGGGCCAAGAAATATCTCAAGACTGATTTTTCTAAGGTTTTATGGACTGATGAAATGAGAGTGAGTCTTGATGGGCCAGATGGATGGGCCCGTGGCTGGATTGGTAAAGGGCAGAGAGCTCCAGTCCGACTCAGACGCCAGCAAGGTGGAGGTGGAGTACTGGTTTGGGCTGGTATCATCAAAGATGAGCTTGTGGGGCCTTTTCGGGTTGAGGATGGAGTCAAGCTCAACTACTGCCAGTTTCTGGAAGACACCTTCTTCAAGCAGTGGTACAGGAAGAAGTCTGCATCCTTCAAGAAAAACATGATTTTCATGCAGGACAATGCTCCATCACACGCGTCCAAGTACTCCACAGCGTGGCTGGCAAGAAAGGGTATAAAAGAAGAAAATCTAATGACATGGCCTCCTTGTTCACCTGATCTGAACCCCATTGAGAACCTGTGGTCCATCATCAAATGTGAGATTTACAAGGAGGGAAAACAGTACACCTCTCTGAACAGTGTCTGGGAGGCTGTGGTTGCTGCTGCACGCAATGTTGATGGTGAACAGATCAAAACACTGACAGAATCCATGGATGGCAGGCTTTTGAGTGTCCTTGCAAAGAAAGGTGGCTATATTGGTCACTGATTTGTTTTTGTTATGTTTTTGAATGTCAGAAATGTATATTTGTGAATGTTGAGATGTTATATTGGTTTCACTGGTAAAAATAAATAATTGAAATGGGTATATATTTGTTTTTTGTTAAGTTGCCTAATAATTATGCACAGTAATAGTCACCTGCACACACAGATATCCCCTAAAATAGCTATAACTAAAAACAAACTAAAAACTACTTCCAAAAATATTCAGCTTTGATATTAATGAGTTTTTTGGGTTCATTGAGAACATGGTTGTTGTGCAATAATAAAATTAATCCTCAAAAATACAACTTGCCTAATAATTCTGCACTCCCTGTATACACACACTGCACTAACTATACACACACTGCACACACTATACACACACTGCATACACCGTATACACACACTGCATACACACTATACACACTGCATAAACACTATACACACTGCACACGCTATACACGCACTGCACACACTATACACACAATATACACACACACTGTACACACTATGCACACACTGCATACACTATGCACACACTATACACACACACTATACACACTGCACACAATATACACACGCTACACACACTATACACACTGCACACACTATACACACACTGCACACACTACATGCACTACACACACTGCATACACACTATACACACACACTATGCACACACTGCACACTATACACACACTGCACACTCTATACACACACTGCACACACTAAACACACACTGCACACACTATGCACACACTATACACACACACTATACACACTGCACACAATATACACACGCTACACACACTATACACACTATACACACACTGCACACACTACATGCACTACACACACTGCATACACACTATACACACACACTATACACACACATCATACACTATGCACACACTGCACACTCTATACACACACTGCACACACTATACACACACTGCACACACTATACACACACTGCACACACTATACACACACACTATACACACACACTATACACACAATATACACACACTGTACACACTATACACACACACTGCATAAACATACATTTAAAAAAAAATGCAGCTGTTTTTTAAATTTCAAAGTTGGGGAGGGGGGTACCAAATAAAGGATCCGTCCTGAGTGCCAAATGCTCCAGGTACGCCCCTGTATAGAGGGGAGCCATGTTACTCTGTATATAGAGAGGAGCCATGTTTACACTGTATATAGAGGGAGCCATGTTACTCTGTATATAGAGGGGAGCCATGTTACACTGTATATAGAGGGCGCCATGTGACTCTGTATATAGAGGGAGCCATGTTATTCTGTATATAGAGGGAGCCATGTTTACACGGTATATAGAGGGAAGCCATGTTACACTGTATATAGATGGGAGCCATGTTACACTGTATATAGAGGGAGCCATGTTACTCTGTATATAGAGGGAGCCATGTTTACACTGTATATAGAGAGGAGCCATGTTTACACGGTATATAGAGGGAGCCATGTTACTCTGTATATAGAGATGAGCCATGTTTGCACTGTATATAGAGGGGAGCCATGTTACTCTGTATATAGAGAGAAGCCACTGTATATAGAGGGGAGCCATGTTACTCTGTATATAGAGGGAGCCATGTTACACTGTATATAGAGAGCAGCCATGTTTACACTGTATATAGAGGGGAGCCATGTTACTCTGTATATAGAGGGGAGCCATGTTACACTGTATATAGAGGGAGCCATGTTACTCTGTATATAGAGGGAGCCATGTTTACACTGTATATAGAGAGGAGCCATGTTTACACGGTATATAGAGGGAGCCATGTTACTCTGTATATAGAGAGGAGCCATGTTTACACTGTATATAGAGGGGAGCCATCTTACTCTTTATATAGAGGGAGCCATGTTATTCTGTATATTGAGGGAGAAATGTTTACACGGTATATAGAGGGATGCCATGTTACTCTGTATATAGAGAGGAGCCATGTTTAGACTGTATATAGAGGGGAGCCATGTTACTCTGTATATAGAGAGGAGCCATGTTTACACTGTGTATAGAGGGAAGCCATGTTACTCTGTATATAGAGGTAGCCATGTTATTCTGTATATAGAGGGAGCCATGTTTACACGGTATATAGAGGGAAGCCATGTTACTCTGTATATAGAGAGGAGCCGTGTTTAGACTGTATATAGAGGGGAGCCATGTTACTCTGTATATAGAAAGGAGCCACGTTTACACTGTATATAGAGGGGAGCCATGTTACTCTGTATATAGAGGGAGCCATGTTACTCTGTATATAGAGGGAGCCATGTTTACACTGTATATAGAGAGGAGCCATGTTTACACGGTATATAGAGGGAGCCATGTTACTCTGTATATAGAGAGGAGCCGTGTTTAGACTGTATATAGAGGGGAGCCATGTTACTCTATATATAGAGAGGAGCCATGTTTACACTGTATATAGAAGGGAGTCATGTTATTCTGTATATAGAGGGAGCCATGTTTACACGGTATATAGAGGGAAGCCATATTACTCTGTATATAGAGAGGAGCCATGTTTACACTGTATATAGAGGGAACCATGTTACTCTGTATATAGAGAGGAGCCGTGTTTACACTGTATATAGAGGGAGCCATGTTACTCTGTATATAGAGAGGAGCCATGTTTAGACTGTATATAGAGTGGAGCCATGTTACACGGTATATAGAGAGGAGCCATGTTTACACTGTATATAGAGGGGAGCCATGTTACTCTGTATATAGAGAGGAGCCATGTTTACACTGTATATAGAGGGGAGCCATGTTACTCTGTATATAGAGAGGAGCCATGTTTACACTGTATATAGAGGGAGCCATGTTACTCTGTATATAGAGAGGAGCCATGTTTAGACTGTATATAGAGGGGAGCCATGTTACACGGTATATAGAGAGGAGCCATGTTTACACTGTATATAGAGGGAGCCATGTTACTCTGTATATAGAGAGGAGCCATGTTTACACTGTATATAGAGGGGAGCCATGTTACTCTGTATATAGAGGGGAGCCATGTTACACTGTATATAGAGGGAGCCATGTTACTCTGTATATAGAGGGAGCCATGTTACTCTGTATATAGAGGGAGCCATGTTTACTCTGTATATAGAGGGAGCCATGTTACACTGTATATAGAGGGAGCCATGTTACTCTGTATATTGAGGGAGCCATGTTACTCTGTATATTGAGGGAGCCATGTTTACACTGTATATAGAGGGGAGCCATGTTTACACGGTATATAGAGGGAGCCATGTTACTCTGTATATAGAGGGAGCCATGTTTACTCTGTATATAGAGGGGAGCCATGTTACTCTGTATATAGAGGGGAGCAATGTTACACTTTATATAGAGGGAGCCATGTTACTCTGTATATAGAGGGAGCCATGTTACTATCTGAGGTGGTTAACTATGATTGGCCCTGGCATGTTTGTTAGTCTTGCCTGCATGGTTGTCTGGCATGAATAAAAGTAGCATGTTTCAACTATATTAGTAGTTAGACTAGTTTGCACTAAAACATGTGCAAATGGGGAGTTTGCGGTTGTGTAAATCGACTGTTTGCGGTTGTTTGCGGTACGTTAAACAGGGATTTTGGTATGTCACTATGAAGCGGGCATAACCCTTACACTACCTGATCGATACAACATCATACCTGATGTTTTAAAGCACGTTATTCCAAACAATTTCGTAATGTTAGGTGATTTATGCCCTTTATGGATTAAAACCAGACTCTGCATCAACTATGTAATTTTCCATGGGAGTTTTGCCATGGAACCCCCTCCGGCATGTCACAGTCCAGGTGTTAGTCCGCTTGAAACAACTTTTTCCATCACTATTGTGGCCAGAAAGAGTCCCTGTGTGTTTTAAAATTCGCTTGCCCATTGAAGTCTATGGCGGTTCGCGCGGTTTGCCCGTTCGCGAACATTTGCGGAAGTTCCCGTCCGCCGTTCGCGAACCGAAAATTTCGTGTTCGCGACATCACTAGTGCCAAGGTATCGGCAGTAGCTAATATAAGCTGCAATAGGGAGTATAATAAGAGTCAAAACATCTTAGCAATTGAAAAAAACAACTGCAAATGTTTTGGCACTGAACACCGAAACAGACACACAGACCCTCTCTCCACCCTCTCTTTAAGATCAGAAGCTGTACAGAGCTTGTACTACTGAGCTAGAAAGGGTGGGGTGAGCTACCGGGGTACAGTGGGCATTTAACATTTAACCAGCTATGTGCTGCTTCGGTCCTATTCGGTCGTGCAAGAGGCTCAGTCTGTTAATGGTGGGGCCCAAGGTAACCCAAGGTGAAGGGTGCATGAAAATAAGTCCCGTATTGGGTTTTACTTGCTCGGCTTTGCAGCCCAACTGCACAGCGTCCACTGGTGACTGTGTGGAGGTATGCCGCCTGTGTTCCGCCGGGTCATCTTATACCATCTTATACCTGAGTGGGAGCTGTAGCGGCTGTGTCGGGTAAGTCCAGATAGTGGCGGGCAGCCAGGGATAAGCCGGGTCCACCCCCCTGCTCCGGGTTTGTGTGAAGGTCAGTATCATTTCTCCACGGGCTCGGGGTCTTTTAAAGGCCGGGCCCTTCCCCATTGGGGTAGGTCTGAAAGCCGTGGTGGTGTTCCGCCGCCTGCGGCGTATGAGCCTCCGCCTTTGTGGGGGATACGTCGGGGCTTCTCCCCTTGGGGCCTTCAGCCCGGATGGGCTCGTTTTTGAGTGGTTGTCAGCTTTGTCAGGTTTATGCCTGAGGGTCCACTGGGCCTTCTCCGGCTGTCGCTCTCACGTGTCTGCTTTGCGCCCCGGTTCGCCTGTGCCCGTATCTGTGCGGCAGCGTGTCGAGCTTCCACCCTCACCCAGAAGTTCTCAAGAAGCTTTTGCAGGCGAGTGTTTAAGGATTCGTCTGGGCTAAGCCGGTACTCTGGCAGCGCATGGTCTTCGTTAGGCTGAGCATCCGCCATTTTAGTGCTGCTTGCGGCCTGCTGGTTTGGCACGTAGTTTTCATTTGCAGGCTGTGTGAGTGTACAGGATTTGTTGGTTGGGACCGGGATAACCCCCACTGGTCCCAAGGGGGGGGGGACAGCTCGATACTGCGGGTGCTGCATGCTGTAGAGTGCAGGGAGAGCGGCCGCCTCTCCCCTGCTCTGTGAGATGTAGGCCTCGATCCTCTATTCCGGGTTCCCTGCGAGCTATCAGGTTATGTAAGGTATCCCCCGGTTCCTCAACCTCTGTGGCACAGGTTGAGGCAGGCTGGGGTTCAGTATTAGGCGGGTTTCCCTTGTTTTTTGCTGATATTTGGGTTCAGGATCGGGAGACCACTGACATCATGTCTGCTCAGGTCCCCGGTCAGGCTCCGCCCCCCGTTTAATACTTTTTTTAATCACTATTTTATTATATATTGTATTACTTTTATTATTTTTTAACATTAAAGTACTTTTTGTAATTGGCTCTAACTGCTGTTGGATTGTTTGGTTCTGTTTGGTTCAACGCTCCAGGATTTTGGTGAACAAGGCCCGTGACTTTTGCCATTATATGCCTACATCTTGGAATCTCAGTGACAGCAGAATATATTCCCGGCTTCTCCAACACGACAGCCAATTGGAACTCGCGTCACCTCCGAGACTTCGATAACTGGATCCTCTACTTTTTGTACAAGTGTCGAATATTTGGGGCCCAATCAAGATCTAACTTTTTGCATCACAATTGAACACTCAACTCCCCAAATTTTTCAGCTGGAGACCGGATCAGGAGGTTTTAGCAACAGACTGGTTGTTTACCAATGATTAGCATTCCCTCCCTTTGCTCTCATTTCTCATTGTCTGCTACATCTCAGCAACATCGCGGGACTCTGGACATTGTGACAACCTTTTGGCCATCACAACCATGGTTCCATCAACTTCAGGAGAAGACTATCGATTTCCAGATACCACTACCTGCATCCCAATCTCTCCAATCGGATCTGGAAGGGAAGCCTCATCCGTTGGTTCTTCAGGGCCTGTTCAACTCCTGGTTTGGCAGATTTCTGGGGACCTTGGAACATTGAGGGAGTTTCACAGATGACTCTGCAACGTTTTGCGAATGCTTGGGCACCCGGAACACGACATCCTTATCGATCTGCTTGGATGGTCTGGTTGGTGCATGGACAAACATCTGGATCCTGTTTAGGCATCTGTAATCGCGGTTCTCCAATTTCAGACCTACCTTTTTTATTCTGGTAAGGCATATTGTACTATTAACCTATATAGGTCGGCTTTATCAGCGGGCCACAAGGCTATTGAGGGTACCGCTGTTGGACGACATCCATATATATGTTGACTCCTCCGAGGCATCCGTCTCTCTAGACCCCCCAAACCTTGTTACTCTATATTGTGGGATGTTAATATGGTCTGTCTATATTCTGTCTATAGACATTCTGAAAGCTGCGGACTGGTTAACAGAATCTACTTTCAGAGATTTCTATTTTAAACCCATAAGCCATTTTTCGGAACAAGTTATTGACCAGCTTTGAACACACATAATATGTGCTTCTGTGTCTTTAATAAAATACCCAGATATTACCAATATCATGACGTAAAGTTATGATTTTATTCAAGACACAGAGGCGAGTATTATTCCCGCCCTGCCCTCCCATTGAACTACCGCTACTGGGAAGATGGCCGCGAGTAAGTATGGCCACAAAAAGATGGCCGCTGCCACCAGAACTAAAAAGATGGCTACCGTGAGCAGAATCTGGCTCCGTAAAGATGTCCACCAAAGTTTGCAGCACACATGCACGCGGCACTCAGTCGACCGCAAACCGGGCGGCCGGAGTACCAGGTGTAAGGAAGGTTGAGGCTAGCCGGGAAAAGAGCAAGGAGTGGCAAGGTGCGTGACTGGCACGAGGGAAGGGAATACCCACAAATTTACACAAATTAGAGTCCTACAAAAAAATCTGCGAAGGTTATACATAACATAAACAGTCAGTAATAACATATAGAATCAAAAGAGGTCCACTAAGAACTCGGGGTCCACAAACAGGGGAAGGGGAGTAACCCGAGCCACCACAGGACCACAGTAATAAAGGTATACTTAGCTGAGGAAGCAGCAAAGAAAGAGGAAGTGGAGAGAAAGGTCTTGCCTTATATAGGATTGTGCCTGTATTTCATTGGATGATGTGTAGTTTAGTGATGTCGCGAACATAAAATTTTCCGTTCGCGAATGGCGAACGTGAACTTCCGCAAAGTTCGCGAACGGGCGAACCGGGCGAACCGCCATAGACTTCAAAAGGCAGGTGAATTTTAAAACCCACAGGGACTCTTTCTGGCCACAATAGTGATTGAAATACACACACACTGCACACACTATACACTGCATACACTATACACACACACTACATACACTATACACTGCAAACTCCATACACACACACGGCACACACTATACACTGCTTACACTATACACACACTCTGCATACACTATATACTGCATACACCATACACACACACTGCACACACTATACACTGCATACACTATACACACTCAATGCATACACTATACACTGCATACACTATACACACACAGCATACACTATACACTGCATACACTGTACACACACACTGCATACACTATACACTGCATACACTATACACACACACACTGCATACACCATACACACACACTATGTACACACTGCGCACACTATACACACACTGCATACACTATACACACACACTGCATACACTATACACACATACTATACACACACACTGCATACACTATGCACTGCATACACTATACACACACTGCATATAATATACACTGCATACACTATACACACACTGCATACACTATACACTGCACACACTGCATACACTATACACTGCACACACTATACACACACACTGCATACACTATACACTGCATACACTATACACACAGACTGCATACATTATACACCGCATACAGCATACACACACACTGCATACACTATACACTGCATACACTATACACGCACACTGCATACATTATACACACACACTGCATACACTATACACACACTGCATACACACACACTGCACACACTATACACACACTGCACACACTATACACTGCATACACTATACACACACTGCATACACTATACACTACATTCACCATACACACACACTGCACACAATATACACTGCATACACTATACACTGCATACACTATACACACACACACTGCATACACTATACACTGCATACACCATACACACATGCTGCATACACACACACTGCACACACTATACACTGCATACACTATACACACACTCTGCATACACTATACACTGCATACACTATACACACACACTGCATACACACACAATGCATACACCATACACACACACTGCATACACACACACTGCATACACACACACTGCATACACTACACACACACTACATTCACACACACTACATACACTATACACACACTGCATCCACTACGCAAACACACTGCATTCACAAACACACACTTATACATGTGTCTCTGTATGTCTGTGTATCTGTATGTCTGTGTATCTGTATGTCCGTGTATCTGTATGTCTGTGTGTCTGTATGTGTGTCTGTCTGTATGTCTGTCTGTCTGTGTGTGTGTCTGTCTGTGTGTCTGTCTGTGTGTCTGTCTGTCTGTGTGTCTGTTTCGGTGTTCAGTGCCAAAACATTTGCAGTTGTTTTTTTACATTTCAAAGTGTGGGGGGGGGGTGCCAAATAAAGGATCCACCCCGGGTGACAAATACTCCAGGTACGCCCCTGGTGACACCAGATATGAGTGGTGGCACTTGGCAAGTGGGCACAGTATACGCTGTGAGCCTGACACACACGCTGGCAAGCAGGCAACTGCAATTAGATTACACAGGAAAAAAAAAAAAGCAGACTGATGTTCTAGCCCTAAAAAGGGCTCTTTGGGGTGCTGTTCTTACAGCAGAGATCAGATGAGTCCTTCAGGAATGTAGTGGACACTGAATACACTAGCCTAGCTATCGATTTCCCTATTAAATCAGCAGCAGCTACACTGTCCCTCCTCTCAGAATGCAGCTTCCGGGGGGCGGGGCCTAGCTGTCATGGAGGAAAGACCCACTTCGTGTGAGCTCCCTCAATATCTCACTTTAAGCAGCTATCAACAAGCAAATTTCACCCCAGAAAGGGATGACCCAGCAATGTTGCTCCTACCTGTCCAACCCGACATGCTTAATAGCGGTCAGCAACTCGACAGAGTCTTACTTACCTCCACGTGGCAAGTGTGGCCTGGTGCTCACCGGGCGGGAGAGGCGGCCGATCCCCCGATCCTGGGATGCCCAGGAGCAGCTACTTCCCGGCAGGAGCTCCGTTAAACCCCCCCCCCTCGGACCGGTGGGGGTTATCCCAGTCCACCCCTGAGAGGCTGTCTGGAGCTAATGGACGCACAGAGCACAGCCGCCCAGGCTGACATACTCATCTGCGACTCTCCCAATATGGTGGCAGCAGCGTGTCCTCCTGGTACCAGCAAAGCATGGCAGGATATTGAGTCTAAGCTGGACAGACTCTTTAATCAATTTTGGAAGCAAATAACAAGCAGGAAGCCCCAACAAGCTCCACCACAGCCCCAACAAGCTCCACCACAGCTAAGCGAAGCAGTCCCCATTAAAATCCACCAACGCAAAAGGCGTCGAAGACGGGACCGGAGGCACAAACAGAAATGCAGAGCCTGCCCCACGTCAAGCACTCGCCTCCACCTTAAGCCATCACAATCCCGCACCGGACGTGAAGCACCACCGGGACAGATCCGACCACCCGACAAAACAAGTTTACACCACCTCAAGCCTCAAAAAGAGACTTGCCTTTGTTGTTCCAGGTATCCGGGACTCCCAGGGTCTGCACCTGGTGCCCAGAAGGGATCGGATGAGCACAAGCAGTAAACAGCAGCCTGCCAAGCATGTCATACTATAGCCGATCCTCCACACCATGCCTTTGATCACATGAACTGCTCTCTGCACATTAACTAATTGTAAAGTAGCAAGCGTTTAAACATGTCATTATTTCACCTCCTAAAGAGTTTATTGTCGTAGTTCCTTACATGCCTTTACCTTAACCATTCATGTATTATGTTATTCACTAGTCTCATCTCATGGGGCGACTCACACTTGATTTATGACTAGTGGTGGAGCTGCTGATATAAATACACAGTTGATAACGTGCAAGCTACACCCTAAACATGACATCTTTCACAACAATGTACTGCTATATACCCATACCCATGATATACGCACGTTCAGCCTAGCATGCTCAACACTTCTGTCTAAAAAAAAAAAAGAATGCAGCTTCAGAATTAATCTAAATTCTATGCTGTCTATGAGGTGGAAGGGTCTGGGAGAGAGGGTCTGCTGCTGATTGGCTGGAATGTGTCTGCTGACTGTGAGGTACAGGGTCAAAGTTTACTCAATGATGACGAATAGGGGGCGGACCAAACATCGCATATGTTCGCCTTCCGTGGCGAACGCGAACAAGCGATGTTTGCCAGGAACTATTCGCCAGCGAACCGTTCGGGACATCACTAGTGTTGTTATGCATATGATGTATGTACAGGATGTTATTTTTTTTTAAATTGATTTCATTTTCCATTGTTTTTTTTAAATATGTTGTTGTTTTCTTGCTTTACTGCTGAGGGAATTAAAGAAAGAGAGTAACATAATATCATGATATTAGTAAAATCTGGGTATTTTAATACCATTGCAGGCTGCCAAGAAGTCCTGCAATGCACTCTCTGTGTCACGTATTCATCCGCATATAAAAATGTGATTAATGGAATTTACTGTTCAGACAGGAAAAGTTGTGCTGAACAATATTACTGTCCTGACAGGAAAAGTTGTGCCGAGCAGCAATCAAATCCACAGGAGGGTTTGTACTGAGCAGCAATTATGCAAATGGGAACCTGGTAACTGCCTTTGGGGTCAAAGGCCGATTAAATCATATCAGATCCAGAGGAGGGGTATTTAGGCCCAGTTCTCATCCTGCTCAGTGCCCTGTCATGGTTTCCCTTGTGGTTGTCCGAGAGCATGTTATTGATTCTGGTAATTCTGGTTATTTGACTTTGGCATTGTTTTTGACTTCCCTGTTTTCTGGCATCCCTGACCCCTGGCTCTTCCTTATCTTTGTGTCTATTTCTGTATCCCTTGACCTTGGCTATTCCTGACTATTCCTTGGTACGTTAGTCCGGCCATTCTAAGGTTCGGTATTCGTTACCTATCAGTCCTCTGAGTTACACAATTCTACGTGCTGGATCATACTGTAATCCTGACACTCGGTCTTGCTTCCTCATTTTCTGGTAGAATATATCCCTGTATTTTTCACCCATAATACTTTTCCATCAGAGTGGGATACAGAGAGGCTGAGAAATGAGCTGCAACAGAAAATTAAAATGATATCATACTCTGGGTTGGCAGGAAAGTGATTTGTGATATATTGTGACAATACAAGAGATAAAAGACAAAAAGTACAAATGCAACACCATAAAATGTTGGAAACTAGAAGAAAAGCTAAATAAAAATGTGTCAAACATAGTTGATGGTATTTTATTAGCTTCCATCAGAGTACAATCCGCATGTCGAACATAATTGATGATATTTTATTAGCTTCCTAGAGTACAATTCATTATTGCTTTTAAAATAAATAAAACAGTACAATGTTAGCAAGTTAACTCTGGACTTACCTACTCTGTTTATACACTGATTTATCATCATTTTACAAGGCACCTTCTGAAAAGCCCCACACAGAGAAAGAGAACAGAAAAATGGAGAACACATATCCCCTCTGTTCTTCAGAAGGGGGTCTCTACTACACTGCTTAACTAATATAGTGCCCATATACCCATAGTACAATATCCCCCTCCACCTAAAGCAGCCACAAATGTGTGTATATGAATTATGTGTGTGTTAGTCTGTGTGTGCAGATATGTAAAGTGTATGTGTTTCTATGTATCTCTTTGTTTGTGTATGAGTTTGTGTATATGTATATTAATGTGTGTGTGTGTATATGCGGCCATGGATGTATATGAATATTAATAGGTGTGTGTAAGAGGATGGGGGTGCAGAGTGAATGCAGGTCCTATGTTTAACAATAACATGTATGTATGTTACCATATTCTTTTTGTGTTATGTTTGTGAATGTGGCTGCTGTGAGGGGTTTTATATGAGTGCATATATGGGTGTGTTATTGTGTACATGTGTGAACAGATGTTGGTATCCTGTGGTGTTGTGTCTGTGTATGTGGATTGTTAGTGGTGTTGTTTGTGTTGGGTTTGCTTGTAAAGCTGTGTGTGGGCAGTTTGTAGCATTTCTGTGGGGGGTAGGCTTCTGGTAAGGCGATGTCTATATGTTTTACACATGCTCCCAGACATGGATACACAGACACATGTTGGTACTGATTCCAGACACATTCACGGAATACACATACACAGATACATACTGAGCTAATACACACTGTCATAATGCAAAAGACATGCATGCATGCAGTTATACACTGCTGCATAAATGCTACATACACATAAAATGTGTCCACTACTACATGCGCACATTCACAATAACATTAAGCCGCCTTCTTTTTTACACATGATTTAGCAGCAGGAAGCTGGCTTTCCTGGGGTCCAGTGGGGACTGGGCATGGCCACTTACAGGGCTGCTGTTGAGGGTGTTTTGTTTCCTCGCATATTCCTCTTTAAGATTCCTTTAAGGATGTGCTTTAACAACACTTCCTTCCAGCACTGAACCTAACTGTGTGCTGCTATCATTGCTGGTGCTGACCACTTAGTTGATGGATATGTTGATGAGAAGCTGGGCAAGCTGTTGAAGAGTAGAGCCACCCCTCCAACCTCTGCATTTCCCATTTATACAACTCGATATGGGGAAGATCCCCTCATCTTTATTGAGGATCATGCCTTGCAATTATTGTATCCTGTACCAAAACATATTGCAGTTGTATACATATCCATAACACAACTCTCAACCTTAATTTCCGATTTCGAGTGTTGACTCTCTTCTTCTCTATTGACTTCCCGGTTCCAACGGAAACTTCAGTTGTCACATTTATGATTCCTCTGTTACTACTCTGTCACTTAGCTACTTCATCTAACCTCTCTCTTCATTCTTCAAAAGTGGATTAAATCTAGTTCACAGAACAGCTTTAGACTTGGTGTTTGCCAGTTCTCTCATATCTGCTCTCTTACCATCACCTCTTAACCTTTTGTACAACACTTCTCTTCCATAGCCCACCATTAAAACTTCCTTATTATCTCCACAATCCTCCTCGTTTGCCCTCAACCATGCCTTAACTCTCAGTCCTGCTTTTTCGCTCTCTGCCCCTCTGCAAATTATTCTGAACACTTGTGGAAGAAGATTTGCTTTGATTTTCTCCACTATGAATTTGTTCTATCCTGCTTGAACTATGCTCCCTCTTCTGATTCACAACATTCCTACCACTCATTAATCAATACACACAAATCTAACCTATGTAGCCTCTGACTTCCAGCCCCAGCTTCTCTCCCCATTTATTTCATACCTTAAGCATTTATACAATTATTCAAACAAGAGATTGAAATTATTCATAAAATAAACTGATGAAGTTCACCCTCCAGACATGATTCACTATGATCTTCCATCATTGGCATTTTATCCATTTCACTTAGTTACAATATTTGAATTGTTTCTCCTGCGCTCCTTCACCTCTCAATGCCTTCATTAATCTCAAACCCTTCTATAATCTTAACTACCCCTTGTTCACACATATATTTATCTCCTCATTATTTTTCAATACCTTCCCTTCTCCTTTAAACTTTAACCCCTTAGTGACCAGACCGTTTTTCAATTTTCTTACCGTTAAGGACCAGGGCTGTTTTTACATTTCTGCAGTGTTTGTGTTTAGCTGCATTTTTCCTTTTACTCATTTACTGTACCCAAACATATTATCTACAGTTTTTCTCGCCATTAAATGGTCTATCTAAAGATACCATTATTTTCATCATATCATATAATTTACTATAAAAATAATATAAAATATGATGAAAACATTAAAAAAAAAACACTTTTTCTAACTTTGACCCCCAACATCTGTTACTTATCTACAACCCCCAAAAAACACCCATGCTAAATAGTTTCTAATTTTTGTCCTGAGTTTAGAAATACCCAATGTTAACATGTGCTTAGCTTTTTTCTGCAAGTTATAGAGCTATACGTACAAGTAGGACATTGCCGTTTCAAAATACTGTATATATTTTTAAAATGTATCAATAGTGACATTGTAACACTGTTATCTGTCATAAATCTCTGAATCACACCTCACATGTACATATTTTTTGAAAGAAGACAACCCAGGGTATTCAATATGGGGTATGTCCAGTCTTTTTTAGTAGCCATGTAGTCACAAACACTGGCCAAAGTTAGCATTTATATTTGTTTGTGTGTTAAAAATGCAAAAAACAATTATGAATACTAATTTTGGCCAGTGTTTGTGACTAAGTGGCTACTAAAAAGACTGAACATACCCCATTTGCAATATCTTGGGTTGTCTTCTTTTGCAAATGGTGTGCCATCACTGGGGTAATTCTCATTCCTGGGCTATCATACGCTCTCAAAGGCAACATAACCAATCTGGCAAATTTCAATGTGAAAAAACTGAAAATCGAGCGTAATATTTGATGCTGTAATTTTCAAAAACACTATAAAACATGTACATTGGGGGTACTGTTATACTGGGGAGACTTCACTGAATACAAATATTAGTGTTTCAAAACAGTAAAACGTATCACAAAAATTATATCATCAGTGAAAGTATCGTTTGTGTGTGAAAAATTTTGTTCTGCAGATCTCACAAACACATGTTTTGTTAGGTATAGCGGATAAGTAAACATAATGTTAAAAATCCTTGTTAAAACAATTCCATGTTAAAGGACCACTCTAGTGCCAGGAAAGCATACTCGTTTTCCTGGCACTAGAGTGCCCTGAGGGTGCCCCCACCCTCAGGGTCCCACTCCCGCCCGGCTCTGGAAAGGGGAAAAGGGGTAAAACTTACCTTTTTCCAGCGCTGGGCGGGGAGCTCTCCTCCTCCTCTCCGCCTCCTCTCCGCCCCGTCGGCTGAATGTGCACGCGCGGCAAGAGCTGCGCGCGCATTCAGCCGGTCGCATAGGAAAGCATTTACAATGCTTTCCTATGGACGCTTGCGTGCTCTCACTGTGATTTTCACAGTGAGAATCACGCAAGCGCCTCTAGCGGCTGTCAATGAGACAGCCACTAGAGGATTAGGGGGAAGGCTTAACCCATTAATAAACATAGCAGTTTCTCTGAAACTGCTATGTTTATAAAAAAATGGGTTAACCCTAGCTGGACCTGGCACCCAGACCACTTCATTAAGCTGAAGTGGTCTGGGTGCCTAGAGTGGTCCTTTAACATCAATGATGAACTTTGGTATGATACAAACTTTTATATCAGCTGTTAATTGCAATGATATTCACGTACAGTGGAACCTCGGTTAACGAATGCCTCGGTAAACGAAAAATTCGGTTTACGTATAAAAATTCATTTAAAAAAATGCCTCGGTTTACGTATTTTTTTCACAATACGAAACAAGTGTCCCAGTTTATAGCTCCGCCCCCTGCATACTGAAGTGTGGGTAGCACGTGAGTGTGTAGTGTGGAGGTGTTGGAGAGGTTTTGGAGCCATTTGCAGCAAGTTGTGGAGCCTTGTGGAGCCTTTTGGAGCCATTTGCAGCAGGTTTTAGATCCTTTTGGAGCCATTTGCAGCAGGTTTTAGATCCTTTTGGAGCCATTTGCAGCAGGTTTTAGATCCTTTTGGAGCCATTTGCAGCAGGTTTTGGAGCCTTTTGGAGCCATTTGCAGCCATTTGCAGCAGGTTTTAGATCCTTTTGGAGCAATTTGCAGCAGGTTTTGGAGCCTTTTGGAGCCTTTTGCAGCAGGTTTTGGAGCCTTTTTGGTGCATCTCAAGAAGTGGAAAGGTAGGGAGCTGAGCTTGGTTGTTTGCATGCCTTTTACTGTGTGTTGATGTGTGATGTTTTAAAACATAAAGTTGGATGTTTGAAATGTTATTGCTTGATTAATCATGTCCCTGTACAGTATTTATGCCTTTAAAGTGCACTTTATAAAGAGTTTTGAACAGATAAAATACTTTATTTGACTTTTTTCTCACCTCCGGAACGAATTAATTGGTTTTCAATGCATTCCTATGGGAAACCGTGTTTCGGTTTACGAATTTTTCGCAATACGAAACATCCCGGAGAACGCATTAAATTCGTAAACCGAGGTCCCACTGTATATATATTTAGATATAAAAGTGTTACATTTAGCAAGGAAAGTTAAACATCACCTTTAAAGAGCACCTATCATAGCCAGCATGATTAGGTGCCATTTTGCAGAGAATAAAATGCAATCTATACATGTTGCTAGCCAAATTGCTTATATACCATATACACATATATATTTTTTCCAAATATCACCAGCCTATATTGTTATAGACTGAATATAAACCTACCTGAAGGCAAACCTGTCATCTACATGATTTGTGGATGAGAGACTCACTTTAATGGACAAGTCATTCTGTTTGAGCAAAATGTATATTAAATAATATATATTTCACAACATGTTTTTCATGACATATAACCATATACATTTTGGCATCTTGTCTACTTTGTCACTATTTAAAATAAACATTCTTGATTTTATTTTTTGATGGTGGCACATGTTGGTTGTTGAGCTATGCTGCGGTATTAACTCATTCACCTCCTGGGTAAATGATGTGTAGTAGACATAATTGCAGACATTACCTTGTAGCCCATCACCTTGCCATCAGCGGAGGCTCAGTTTCTGCTGATCCCTTAAGAGCTGTGACAAACGAAGGGATTGTGTGGGATCTGACGTCCCTCATGCCCCTGCTAATTTAGTTAAGGGAATATTAAAGATTTACTCTGAACAGGTTTGCACAATCTATTAGCGCTGGTACCTTTCCTTCCTTTTTTCTAGGTTTGCACAATCGTTCCCAAATTATTCACAGTGGGTGTAGATATGTGAGGTCAGTCGCTCACTCTTATTTCAGTAAGAGGAACCTGTCTGAGAAGGGAAATGGAAAGAATGGAAAAAAGTAACTGGGGATAATAAACCGCACCAACCTTGAAGATAAGCAACAGGGGTGGAGTAATTCAGTAGTAGACGAGACCTTGCTGTCCTGATAAACGTTAAATGATAATGGTAAGGGATATGTAAGGGGTGTATTTTTATTACATAGTTACATAGTTACATAGTTACATAGCTGAAAAGAGACTTGCGTCCATAAAGCTCAGCCTTCCTCACATATGTTTTTTGCTGTTGATCCAAAAGAAGGCAAAAACCTAGTTTGAAGCGCTTCCATTTTGCAACAAACTAGGAAAAAATTCCTTCTTGACCCCAAAATAGCAGTCAGAAATCTCCTTGGATTAGTGACTTCTGGAGAATACCTTGAAATTGAAATAGAAAATATATCCCATCTCTCTTTCTGTGGGTGACAGAATGGTAAAAAACATGTGAAACTATTTACAAGCATTAAACATGGGATATAGTTCTACATCTGGCCATCGTTTATTATAGGAACAATATAAACTATGGCCAGAACTTACTAAGAGGGAGCTGAGATAACCATAACTATTGGAATGTACAGATTTATTCAATGATTTGTTTTGTTTTCCAAATAGTTTTTATTAGGTATTTGATATTCTAATAAAATACAAATGACAATAATTAAATGAACAATAAGAGAAAATTGGGAAGGGGAATAAACAATATCCGAATTTACAATATTTTTGTGCAATATTGAAATGTCCATATTTATTGATGATAATAATACAATTGTAATATATCTATGTTAAATGAATAAAACAAGTTTGTACAACTAATAATTTACAGTTTGAATATCTTGAATTATAAGTGATAAGATTTTTTAACCTTGTTTTCCCACTCCGTCCAGAAATAATGAAGCTGATCCCATAATAAAGATGGCTGTCTAATAGCCATCTCATTTGATTTGTTTTCTAATGCTAACTTTCGTACATCAACTATAGAGGGTATAGCAGGGGATTTCTAATATATGGGTAAGTAGGATGTGGCGTCTATAAGAATATGTCCTATTATTACTCTGTCTACTTTATTAACAGATTCTAGAATTTTTCTTTTTTTAAAGAGCCTGAGTTCTGATGTAAAGGTGGTAATATTTGGGTCAACAGTTTTAACAAGTTTATGAATATTACTTCAGAATCTAGCGAGTTTAGGGCAATACCACCAACTGTGTGACATGGTACCCAGCTCATTAACTCCCTCCAACACCTGTCATTTTGTCAAGGCGTGATGGAACCAGGTACCAACGATAGAGAATTTTTAAATGATTCTCATGATGACCAGCACACTGCGTGATACCTCTCAAGGTGAGAATAAAACTTATCCACTCTTCCAGTTTATATTGAACTCCCAAATCTCTTTTCCATGATTCCATAAAAGATCATTTAGATGTGGACTTAGGAGAAATATGGGAATAGCAAAATTAGATTATGCCTTTACGATTTGGATTGAGGAGATATATTTTTTCTAAATTTTACATTTTTAATGATTTATCTCCTTTACCCAATTCCAATATTTCCAAATTTTCTTTCAATTTGTCTGTTATTAGAGTATATTTTGGTAATATAGAATCATCCAAATTATTTTTTTCTTCAAATTGATCAACTGTTAGAGATGTCCCGAATAGTTCCTGGCGAACATAACTTGTTCGTGTTCGCCACGGCGGGCGAACATATGCGATGTTCGGTCCGCCCCCTATTCGTCATCATTGAGTAAACTTTGACCCTGTACCTCACAGTCAGCAGACACATTCCAGCCAATCAGCAGCAGACCCTCCCTCCCAGACCCTCCCACCTCTTGGACAGCATCCATTTTAGATTCATTCTGAAGCTGCATTCTTTTTTTTTTAATTCTTTTTTTTTTAAGTGCAGTGAACATACACGTAGTGACAATGACATATGGTGCAATGCAAAACGTTGGAATACAGACTTAGAGTTATGAAACAAAATGTCAAGAGGAACTGCACATTTTTAAAATATAAAAAAAATCATGCTAGGTAAACTTGTCTTGATATAAGTGAAAAGCATGGCATAGGAAAATCGTCAGACATGTTGAGAGTGTTCGTAAGTTTGAATACACATGCTTGAACTGAAGAGGGGTAAGGGGATTAACACCACCAGTTATAGATCAACATGTGTGAATCAGAATATCAAAACTAGAAATAAGTAGACTAAATAACCTCTTAGTGAGTGCTGTTAAATGCTAGACAACTGACTACACCTCATAACAAGGGCATTTTAGCTTATTATTCTCAGCAGCAGAGATGTTTTAGCTAATTCCTCTGACATGCTTCAGAGAGTGGTCGTCTCTACTCGCATCCATGTGCTGCTTAGTAGTGCTTCCACTGCCTGCCGGGTGCACCAGAAGATCGCTCAGACCATGAGGGTCAGCAGGTCGGCGCATCAGCACCCTTGCTCCCCGAGCCCAATCCACTGTGGAAGAAGATGCCTGGTCGCCCCCCAGCCCTCCAGCTTCAGTATAAGTAACCTGTGAGGTTCTGGGTTCGGTCCAGTTCAGTCGTAGGCGGCTGATTGGCGTGCCATCCCCCCTTGCTCTCTGTTCCGAAGGAGAGCACAATGCTGGGGCACCTCTGGAGATCTCTTCCATCCTAGGTGAGGTGAGTAGCAAAGCCCTCTGCCATGATTCAATCCATTCCAGAAGGCTGCACAGAGAGCATCAAAGGCTGCATGGAACTTACCCTCCCAGTGTGGGCTTGATTGCTCTGTCGGAGTGGCGGCCATCTTATCTGTGACACGATGGTTCGTTTTGTCAGGGTGAGAAGTGGCCATTTAGCCTTGTGGGTTATTTTAGCCTTTTCCTGGTGGGGACCGGGCTAACTCCCACCGGTCCAGAGGGGGGGGGGGGGACGGGGCTGTAGATATGAGGTGCAGACACGATGAGAGCTCCAGGCTGGGAGATCGGCCGCTTCTCCCTGCCACAGAACCCCCGAGCACCATTTCTAAACGGGGTGCCCTGATTCCCTCAGTAAATAAGACTAAGAACCCACCAAATCTAAATGTAATTTCTATGACTTGCTCAGAGCCTCCCCAAACAGTAAAACTGCACATTTCAGAGTGGCCTTTTACTGTGGCCAGCCTAAGACACACCTGTGCAATAATCATGCTGTCTAATCAGCATCTTGATATGCCACACCTGTGAGGTGGATGGATTATCTCGGCAAAGGAGAAGTGCTCACTAACACAGATTTAGACAGATTTGTGAACAATATTTGAGAGAAACAGACCTTTTGTGTAAAAAGTCTTAGATCTTTGAGTTCTGCTCACGAAAAATGGGGGCAAAAACAAAAGTGTTGCATTTATAATTTCATCCAGTGCATATATATTTGATACATGCTAATAATAATATCAGCAAGAACAATTTTTTATGTGTGATGTTGTTGCAAATTAATAGTTTAGCTTTATTAACTGGATGTTATTAGACCGGTTTACAGTGATTACAAAAAAAGCACTCGTACAAAAATACATAGTGTTATATACTTTGAGTCAGGTTTTGGATGCACTTATTGTCTTCCTTAAACAGACTTCTACAAACATTGCCACTTCCAAGAAAGGCAGGTCTTACAATCTGAGCTAAACTAAAAATGTATATGTAACGGATCCACTGGCACCCCGACTGGGTACCTCCGTTGAAAGATGCTCCTAGCGCTTCCAGAGGACTCCAAGCACTCCACTAGACACCATAAGCACCGCAGGCTGCAGCTATCTCCCTTCAGAACGAAGCAGGAACAAGCTCTTACAAGAGCTCAGTGATTATAGCAAGGGAATATGCCTAGCATAGCAATCCCTTGTAGCAGATTCCCCCAATAAGACACAGGACTCAAGTTGAGGGTAAAACAGGAACTGAGGACTGGGACACCCAGTCTGGCTTTTATTACAAACAAGTACATACAGGACACTCCCAGGGGGAGGATGAAATTAACCAATCACAGGGATGTACCTCCCACACATTTCCTCCCCTTAGATTAACAGTTAAACCAATTATTACATACAATAAAAATACAGTTTTTACACACACACTGTAACTTTAAAACCATACATTCAATTTCAATAAAAGTTGCATATTCAGACTCAGCATACATCAAACATAAACACTTCCAAAAATCAGCCAAATCCCTCCAGTGGATCAAAAGTTAGCTGGAAGTCCTTTATGACCGACCGCAAGCACAATTTCCTGCCCAAAACAGTTCCATAGATTTGGGCTGTGCGGTCGGTCAATTTCATGCCGAAAAAACGACTAAGTCCCATTTCGAACGGGACTTAGTCTCTGGAGCTGCAAGTTCCGTATGGGAGAAGGTAAGGGTCAGCGGTGTTCGGCAGAATGTGTAGCCGATGTTAGTTCCACAGAATCTTTAGCATACACCGCTGACCGCATTCGAGGAAACCAAGATGGCCGCCGCCACGTGCAATTAACCGGCAGTAACCTCACAGCCTGGGAGGTAAATTGCCTGCACACTTTAGCTTCTGGGTGGTCCGCCTGTGTAATACTTGGTTCAGTAAGCCCTATTTACTGAACCAAGTGGGGGAAAGCCAGGAACAAGTTATTTTACCGGTCTGGGGACATAGTCTTAAAGGGGCATTGTTCACCAAAGTCACAATATGTCCCCAGACGGTTCTTAAAGGGCCAGCAGCAGTACAATAAAATACCATTCACTGTACTTAAAGGGCCAGCAGTCGCACGATAAAATACAATATGCCCCAAATATGTCCAGGGGCCATAGTCGCAGGGCAGGAGGCTAGCAACCAGGCTTCTCCAGTTCACAGTGGCGAAGTTGGTTTCGCCACAATTCTCCCCTTTTCCAATTAGATGTACAGGGTATCTGACCTCCTGCCGGTCAGTGCCCTGGTTAGTCCAGCAACCCACCCACAATAAACCGTTACTACACCTGGGTGAGGGAGAATCTTGTCCAGGTTCAGGTGCCTCACCACGGCTGTGTGGGGGACTGGTAGGCTGCCTTGGTAGGTTGCTGAGGGGGCAGAGACCAGCGGTACTCTGTCCTGTTGCCAGCACTACCACGGGAGTAGTCTGGTTGGAGCCTGGTTGCTGGAGACCGACTGTCTCCCCTTGAGTTACACAGCTCTGCTGCTGGAGACCGACTGTCTCCCCTTTAGTTACACAGCTCTGCTGCTGGAGACCGACTGTCTCCCCTTGAGTTACACAACTCTGCTGCTGGAGACCGACTGTCTCCCCTTTAGTTACACAGCTCTGCTGCTGGAGACAGACTGTCTCCCCTTTGGCTAAACAGCCCTGTTGTGGGGGGGCAGGACCGACCGTCCCTACCCCCTTTGCTGGAAGTGCAGAGACCACGGTCCCATCTGCACAGGTGTGGGGCTTACAGTCTCCCCCTGGTACATTAAGCTGCCGCTGGGGAGAGGTGGTAACCAGCTCCTCTCCCATTAGAACACTCTGCCGCTGGGGAATGGAGACTGGGCTCTCTATTACCTGTACATTAATGATCCGCCGCTGGGGAGAGGTGGTAACAATCTCCTCTCCCATACATACTTTCCGCCTTTGTGGAGGGAGACCGACTGTCTCTCCTCCCAATACAGTGCCCTGCTGCTGGGGAAAGGAGACTGGGCTCCCTATTCCCTGCACATCAATGATCCGCTGCTGGGGAGAGGTGGTAGCAAGCTCCTCTCCCATACATACTTTCCGCCTTTGTGGAGGGAGACTGACTGTCTCTCCTCCCAATACATTGTCCTGCTGCTGGGGGGGGGAGGTCGATGCTCTCCACTTTCTGTAACTCCAGCTCTAGTTGGGGATCTGGGCCGGTTGCCCAGCATCCCTGTAGGGCCGGTGGAGAGATCTCGGTCCCATCTCCACCTGCCTGCAGGGGGTCCTCCCAGGACCAGTCTATGAGGTCCTCTACCTCGGGTACCTCTGGTTGCTGTTGGGGAGGGAGACCGGTTGTCTCTTCCTCCAATAACCCATTCTGCCGCTGAGGAGTGAGACCGACTGTCTCCCCTCCCTGTAAAACATACTGCCGCTGGGGATCTGGGCCGGGTGCCCAGCATCCCTGTAGGGCCGGTAGAGAGACCTCGGTCCCATCTCCACCGGCCACTTCGGTTTCTTCCTCGTCCCACTCTACCTGTAGCTGGAGTTTCTCCCAACGTGCCCACTGGCCTTCCCTCAACGCCCTGTGTTGTAGGTTCCGGGTCACCATGTCCCACACGAACCGCACGTATTTCTCCTCTGGATTGGGTCCGTAAAACTTCAGGCGCAACCCTACCATCGTGCCAAACTCTAGTACGGAGTAGCTATACGCCATGCTTGCTGTAGCCACTGCTGGTTCCATTATGTTGCTGAAGATAGGGACGCTGCACAACTCCACACGTTACCGGTGTCTCTGAGCTGCTTCTCCTCGCACTAGGACGCCATCCCACCGCTGCCACCAATGTAACGGATCACCTGGCACCCCGACTGGGTACCTCCGTTGAAAGATGCTCCTAGCGCTTCCAGAGGACTCCAAGCACTCCACTAGACACCATAAGCACCGCAGGCTGCAGCTATCTCCCTTCAGAACGAAGCAGGAACAAGCTCTTACAAGAGCTCAGTGATTATAGCAAGGGAATATGCCTAGCATAGCAATCCCTTGTAGCAGATTCCCCCAATAAGACACAGGACTCAAGTTGAGGGTAAAACAGGAACTGAGGACTGGGACACCCAGTCTGGCTTTTATTACAAACAAGTACATACAGGACACTCCCAGGGGGAGGATGAAATTAACCAATCACAGGGATGTACCTCCCACACATTTCCTCCCCTTAGATTAACAGTTAAACCAATTATTACATACAATAAAAATACAGTTTTTACACACACACTGTAACTTTAAAACCATACATTCAATTTCAATAAAAGTTGCATATTCAGACTCAGCATACATCAAACATAAACACTTCCAAAAATCAGCCAAATCCCTCCAGTGGATCAAAAGTTAGCTGGAAGTCCTTTATGACCGACCGCAAGCACAATTTCCTGCCCAAAACAGTTCCATAGATTTGGGCTGTGCGGTCGGTCAATTTCATGCCGAAAAAACGACTAAGTCCCATTTCGAACGGGACTTAGTCTCTGGAGCTGCAAGTTCCGTATGGGAGAAGGTAAGGGTCAGCGGTGTTCGGCAAAATGTGTAGCCGATTTTAGTTCCACAGAATCTTTAGCATACACCGCTGACCGCATTCGAGGAAACCAAGATGGCCGCCGCCACGTGCAATTAACCGGCAGTAACCTCACAGCCTGGGAGGTAAATTGCCTGCACACTTTAGCTTCTGGGTGGTCCGCCTGTGTAATACTTGGTTCAGTAAGCCCTATTTACTGAACCAAGTGGGGGAAAGCCAGGAACAAGTTATTTTACCGGTCTGGGGACATAGTCTTAAAGGGGCATTGTTCACCAAAGTCACAATATGTCCCCAGACGGTTCTTAAAGGGCCAGCAGCAGTACAATAAAATACCATTCACTGTACTTAAAGGGCCAGCAGTCGCACGATAAAATACAATATGCCCCAAATATGTCCAGGGGCCATAGTCGCAGGGCAGGAGGCTAGCAACCAGGCTTCTCCAGTTCACAGTGGCGAAGTTGGTTTCGCCACAGTATACAATATCTATTGCCATCTAGAAATGTTGTAATCCATACGAAGAGCCAGTGTACAGTGGATAATAATTTACATCACCACAAGATTACTAGGATATTGATTGTATTAATTTCCTCCTTTTGTAGATTTTACTAAAGTGCGTCTTGGGTTTTTTAGTAGAATTTGGCTGGTGTAACCTAGGACTCTCCGTGGTTTAATGATCTTGCGGTGACAGCTTTTAAGTCAGAATCAATGAGGGAGGTATTATTTTTAAAATTCTTTTTGGTCTAGTGTAGACAAAAATTGATTGTTAATCCTTACACCCTCTGTACCAAGTCATAGACACACCTGGAGTGGTCCTGTTCTTGACAAACTCCACCCCCAAAAAAACATGATATACCCTTTACAATACTGGAAAAGAGGCACTGAAAATCCAGCAAGTAGAGTATATTATTGAATTGTATTATTACATTATCCCACACTTTCTATTAGTAAAGTGTTTTACCGGCTTCTAGCCTTGGAGCCATAGTGTCATGTGTAACAAATGCTAAAACAACCTTTAACATAGGAAATATTGCACAGAGCATCAATTACTTGGCCAGAAGCAAGATTCGTATTCACATCCATTTAAACAAATAAGTCTCATTTCCACACTGGAAGATCTTTGACACAGAAAACCATATAAGTGTTAACCCAACCAGTAAATATGATTATGGATACTAAATAATGGTGTTTCTTCGGTTGTGTAAAACAGAAAGATTGGGTGAGACAGCAAATTATAGTTGCCAATATTTGAAAACAATTTCCAGGGACACTTTGCAGCACAGCTATCAATTACTACCTTGAAAATTTACCACACCCACTGCCGCAAAGCTCCGCCCACTATGTCAAACCCACATAATTAATCTCCGCCTACTTATCATAATGCAGATTACAGGGTCTACTCAATAAAGAGAAAATTACAGGGATTTGAGATGGTAATTTCAAACTCAAGGCCAAAGTAGCCGAGTTGGAAAAACTATTCCATTCAGCTGCACTATTTCAACCTAAAGTTTGAAATTCCCATCACAATTCCCTGTAATTCTCTCTTTATTGAGTAGATCTTTATAACACCAAGGTTCCACCAACAGTACCATGCATCCTTGGTGTGCGATAGATACATTTGCAGCACAGCATCTATATCAGGCAGGTACATTTCATCACTTAATGTGAGTTGGGTATCAGTGGTGACACTGTCAGTATAAATATAGAAATACCTTGTGCAGATGTGCTTCAGTTAGAGAGTTTTTTTCTACACCGTAGAACATACATTAGTTTACAAAAAATAATTATATAGGGGAGTGAATATAGTAAACAAAAAAGCTGAAAATAGGAAATGAAAGATATAGAAGAAGAATGCCCAGAATTGAATTAAAGAGAGAAATGGGAGCAAAACATCTAAATTCTGTGGCTCAGTTTTCAATCCGAACAAATCTGGTGGCATTTAAGAGTTATTAATGTCCTTATTTTTATATTAATGATACTCAAATCTGACTAAGGAACACTTACTTTACATGCCATTTGTTATATAACCAGACAGCTCTAAAACAAAAAAAAAACAAAAAAATGAAATACCCAGAAAACATTAATACTAATTAACATAACAGCAACATTTCTTTTTCTTTTTTCTTTTTTTTTAAAAGAGCTTTTAATGACATTGAAATATCCATGCTATA
Source organism: Pelobates fuscus (assembly GCF_036172605.1). NCBI lineage: Eukaryota > Metazoa > Chordata > Amphibia > Anura > Pelobatidae > Pelobates > Pelobates fuscus. The sequence continues at coordinate 134,646,064 of NC_086323.1, read as the reverse complement.
GACGTTATTTTAACAACTAGTGGCTTTTTGAGTGAGAATATACCGTGCATATTTTCATATTTTCTAAACAAATCGTTAGTCTGCTACCTTAACACGTATGGTTTATTTCTTGTAAAACAAAAAAGTATATTGCTACTATTGTTTAATTTACATTTTATATCTTTTTTTCCACATTTAATCCCACAATGTCGGTTTTTTTTTAGTCCTGCTAGTGGAGGCTTGGCCATGACCTATTGGCAAATTATTATTTAAAACCATTACAAAATAATGCAATTGAGTCCTAACCTCAATATCTGAGGAAAGGGATTTAGGGGTGATTATTTCTGATGACTTAAAGGTAGGCAGACAATGTAATATAGCAGCAGGAAATGCTAGCAGAATGCTTGGTTGTATAGGAAGAGGCATTAGCAGTGGAAAGAGAGAAGTGCTCATGCCATTGTACAGAACACTGGTGAGACCTCACTTGGAGTATTGTACACAGTACTGGAGACCATATCTCCAGAAGGATATTGATAATTTAGAGAGAGTTCAGAGAAGGGCTACTAAACTGGTTCATGGATTGCAGGATAAAACTTACCAGGAAAGGTTAAAGTATCTTAACATGTATAGCTTGGAGAAGAGACGAGACAGGGGGATATGATAGAAACATTTAAATACATAAAGGGAATCAACACAGTAAAGGAGGAGACTATATTGATAGACAACCACTAGAGGAGGACTTAAGCCTGCAAGGTAAATATTGCAGTTTATGAAAACTGCAATGATTACACTTGCAGGATTAAGGGTAGTAGGAGTTGGCACCCAGACCACTCCAATGGGCAGAAGTGGTCTGGGTGCCTGGAGAATCCCTTTAACACAGTGAGGGAGTTTAAGCATGCATGGTATAGGCACAAGTCTATCCTAGATATAAAATAAGGCCAGGGACTAATGAAAGTATTTAGAAAATTGGGCAAACTAGATGGGCCGAATGATTCTTATCTGCCGTTACATTCTATGTTTCTATGTTTCATTAATATATATATATATCTTGAGAATAACTAGGTAAATCAAATAAAGGGGCTTTCTTGAAACCTGCCGTATGTCAGCATGTTTTACACATGTCTTGCTCCTGCCAAATGTAAGTGTATATTGTTATCATGATTTCAACCACAACAATCTCAGTGTTTGTCTGAGTTGTGATTATAAACACCTACTATACAGGTGGAGGACACGGAAAGGAGGGGAAATTTCAGACATTTGTTTTGCCGGTCATTACATACCTCCCAACATTTCAAATAATCAAAGAGGGACACTTTATTTTTAGGGATGAGAGATGGGGTATGGACAAGGGCGAGCTGTTATGAGAAATTTTAGGTGGCTTACTAATAAACTAATAACTCTATGTAACTAAAATGTTATTTAGAACAAGAACAATGTATCTCATTACACAAACTGACATTTATTGTAGTTTACAGATACATTACTGTGTGTTATATTGCAGTGGAGCTCTGTTATACACTCATTCCTACAACATGGGGCTCCCAGAAAAGAGGGAAAGAGGCATTTCGTAATAAAATAGGGGATGCTTCTTCTAAATAGGGATATTTTGGAGGTATGAGTCACTAATAGTTTTATTAACTCACTGAATATATTATACAGCGCTACGGAATCTGTTGGCGCTATATAAATGGCAATGATAATAATAATAATATTGCCTAGTGTATCAGTAACCCAGTGCCCTCCTTTATCTTTAACCCCTTAAGGACCAAACTTCGGGAATAAAAGGGAATCATGACATGTCACACATGTCATGTGTCCTTAAGGGGTTAAAGTACTCAGTCACTCTGGAGCCCAGAACTCAGGCACTGATGCCATGGCTAGTTGAAAAGTTGTGAAGCTCCTCACTGCAGGACTGGGGCTGTGACTGAACTGATTCTGATAGTTTCAATATGTAATGATTGTGGGTTCTGTAAACCATGTCAGCTCCCTATTACTACTGCAGATTGATCATATTGCAGCTGCAAGGATAATAATAGGAGTCTATCAGTATCCTGCTGCTTTAGCCCTGTGTACACTGCGTACTGAGAGCAGGCGCTGCACTGATATCTTGCAATATTTAGGTAACTTTGTATTTCTGATTAATTTCACTGTGCTCTGATCCATCTGTAAGTTCAACTAATGAGCTACAAATGTACAGTTACCAGAGCAGAACCAGCTCATAGCACACAGTACTCACAAAGTTAAAACAGCCGGATACACATAGGCTCTCTCATGTCCCTGTAACTGTCAATATGATAAATGGATATCTCTATATCATACCTACCTCTCAAATTGGATGCAGCTCTGTGTATTGTATGGGGATAATCATTAGTAGTTGACAGGGCTACCGATGGAAGATTTCATTATTCTTCACCCGGGATAAAAAAATAAATTAATAAAAAAAATTCTTGCAGGGGGCGGGGCTTAGTGTGCAGCGGGGCTTGGAGGGCTGTGGGGCGGGGCTAGAAGTACCGGGTAATTGTTGCATGGGAAGCAGGAAGGAGTCCCTGCTTCCCCAACAACTAGAATACAGGAGCTGCACTACTTCCACCTCCATAATGAATAGAGGTAACTATGTGTGATTGTCTGCCTTTGTGTGTATGTGTGTGTGTGTGTGACTGACTGCCTGTGTCTGTGTGTGTGTGACTGTTTGCCTGTGTGTGTATGTGTGTGTGTGTGACTGACTGCCTGTGTCTGTGTGTGTGTGACTGTTTGCCTGTGTGTGTATGTGTGTGTGTGTGTGTGTGTGACTGAATGCCTGTGTCTGTGTGTGTGACTGTTTGCCTGTGTGTGTGTGTGTGTGCGTGTGTGTGTGTGACTGCATTTGTGAGAGACTGTCTGCCTGTGTGTGTGAGACTGTCTGCCTGTGTGTGTGTGACTGTCTTCCTCTGTGTGTGAGAATGTCTGCCTGTGTGTGTGTGGCTGTCTTCCTCTGTGTGTGTGTGAATGTCTTCCTCTGTGTCAGTGGTGTATCCTGGTTTTGTGCTGCCCTAGGCATGACGAAACTCATGCCCCCCCATGCCACCCCACCCATCCCCTCTGCCCCGCCTTCTAAATACACACACACATTCACTGACAGACATGCATACACTAGCTAACAGACACACACACTCACTAACAGACACACACATTCACTAATATAAAACACTAAAAAGCACAACCTAAAAAATACAAAGGGAGACCAATAGTGCAGACTGAAAATTAAAAACACAAAAATATAAAAAACTAAAATACACTCACAAACAAACGTAAAAAGCAGGCAGGGTATAAACGGTCTTCTTCAAATGCTTCTTCCCTTCTTGGTGTGGAAACGGATGCTTAAAATGAAGCACAAAGACAGACCATAGTGTAAAAATGTATAATATTGAAGATAAAGCTTTATTGGACACACTTACAAAATAATAGTAGTAAAAAAGGCCCTTCAACTCAAACTCGATGTCTTCCACCAGAAGAACGATATCGTCATCCAAAATTTCAGAGACACCAAAAATGAAGAGGTCCACAGTTAAAATTTGATACAGATACATTTTGGATGACGATATCGTTCTTCTGGTGGAAGACATCGAGTTTGAGTTGAAGGGCCTTTTTTACTACTATTATTTTGTAAGTGTGTCCAAAAAGCTTTATCTTCAATATTATACATTTTTACACTATGGTCTGTCTTTGTGCTTCATTTTAAGCATCCGTTTCCACACCAAGAAGGGAAGAAGCATTTGAAGAAGACCGTTTATACCCTGCCTGCTTTTTACGTTTGTTTGTGAGTGTATTTTAGTTTTTTATATTTTTGTGTTTTTAATTTTCAGTCTGCACTATTGGTCTCCCTTTGTATTTTTTAGGTTGTGCTTTTTAGTGTTTTATATTTTCGATACCAAAGACATTGAGGAGTCTTTTGCACCTCCTATATTGGGGTATTTACATTTTATATTACTTTCCCCGTTTGATAGCCACAAGGGTTGTTTTGCAATTTTTTGCGAATCATTTTCTTTGTATACTGTATATTACACACATTCACTAACAGACACGCATACACTCTCACTAACAGACACACTCGCTGACATACACACACTCACTAACAAACACACACTCACACACACCAACACACACACTAACAGACACACACACACACACACACTAACAGGCACACACACCCACACACACACTAACACACACACTCACTAACAGACAAACACACACTCACTAACAGACACACACACATACTAACACACACACTCACTAACACAAACACACTAACACACACACATTAACACAGTCAATTTGTGTGTGACTGTCTGCCTGTAACTCTGTGTGTGTAATGAATATTCATTTTTAAATCATTATTAATTTAATAAATCCCCTATACAATCACTACACTTCTATACACACACTATACATGGATGACAGGTGAGTGGGGGGGCACTGAGAAGATGTTTTGCACAGGGCGCCTAAAGGCCTAAGGCTGGCCCTGGTGCTTGAGTATGTGAGTCCAGGTGGATAGGTTATATAAATCAGATTATAGTGATAACAGAGTTACAGGGCATATTAAAATGTCTCCCTGACAGCCACTAGAGGTCGCTTCCGCGATTCTCAGTGTGAAAATAGCATTGAACACATGCAGCGTGAGTTCAGATCCCCATAGGAAAGCCTTGAGTAATGCTTTCCTATGGGCGATTTGAATGCGCACGCAGCTCTGGCCGCGCATGCGCATTCGGCTCCACTTGGGAGCTGACGTCGGCAGGGGGAGGAAAGGTCACCAGCGCCGAGGGAGCCTGGCTCTGGATTAAGGTAAGTGGCTGAAGGGGTTTTAATCCCTTCAGCCCAGCGGGAGGGGGGCCACAAGGGAGGGGGGTAGCTAATAACCCTATAGTGCCAGGAAAATGTTTTGTTTTTTTTCCTGGCACTATTGTGCTCCTTTAAGATAGCCTTAGGCACACCTGCCCCGCCTTCCCAAACACTTCCTGTTAAGAGAGCTCTAATGTTTAAACTTAATTTATTGCACATTCTGTTTAACTTAGACTTTCTTATCTCCTGTTCTGTTAATAGCTTGCTAGACTGTGCTGGAGCCTCTTGTGAGTGATTACAATTCAATTCACAGAGCAGGACAATAACATTTCGAAAGCTTAATTAATTAATTAAGCTTAAGTTTTTTTTGGTGACTATATCTTTGGTAACTATATAAATGCTATATATATTATAGTTTTTTTTTTCCCTATTCTACTCTGATTCTTTTTTATTTTTTTCATCTTTGGAACATTGCATCTTTTGCCACTGCTGAGTTTAAAATATATATAAATTAATAGCACATATAGAGTTATCAACTATAGAGTTATCAACTAAGTTTAGTACAATTAAATCTGTCCCTATTTTTTTTTCTTGCAGCATATTCTGAAGTCATATCGGGTTTTTATGTTTTGCTTCTAATTTAAAAGATTCTACCTGATCAGTATTTTTGCCATCAAAGCATGCCTTACAACAACCAAATAACCCTCCTAAGCCCTCTCCCAACCTTGGAAAAAAAACATCACACCAAATATAAGGGAAAGGAATTGACAACACCTTTATCTAAACTTATTACCAAACATATTGCAGATTACAGATCAATGCCTCATAGCAATGATGGCAAACCATGACACTCCAGAAGTTTGGGAATGGCATTTACTAGGCTGGCAAAGCATCACGAGAAATGCTTTTTCATGTCCAGCAGGTTGATAGACAGCCCTGCAAGGCAACCATTCAGCATGAGCCAGCATGGCTCTGTCGTGGTGATGGGAATTTACGTCCAGCAATCATAGAACATGTTAAGTGTAGATTGCATTCAATTTCACTCATTCCAGATGTTCAGTCATCTCTAGATTTGATATTGCTGGTGAACTATACTTTTCAGGATGCATTCAGTCAGTCCACAGTAATCAAGAGAGCCAAGTAAGTCAATTTGTCTGGAATAAATTCCTCTAAGTGTTTGCAACTGGGGGCATGTTTCTGTGTGCAACTGTGTTTGATTCAATGCATGTCTTTTTGCATTAGCCTGTCTAAATGTTTGTGCATGAAGGCCCATGTTTTATGCGCTGTGTTTCTAAGCATGTCATTTGTGTATGAAGATGTTTAAATGTGTATATGCATTAGTTTGTCTGCGTGTCTCTTACAGGGTTATTTCCTTAAAGGAACACTATAGTGCATGAGTAGGCTACCTTCGGCACTCCAGATATTATAGACTAAATCTCCCCTGGTGCTTTATTATTATTATTATTGCCATTTATATAGCGCCAACAGATTCCGTAGCGCTTTACAATATTATGAAAAGGGGGATTTAACTATAAATAGGACAATTACAAAAAACTTACTGGAACAATAGGTTGGAGAGGACCCTGCTCAAATGAGCTTACAGTCTATAGGAGGTGGGGTGTAAAACATAATAGGACAGGAAATATCAATCAAATAGGGTGGGAGTGAGGTTGCAGGGTTAAGAGTAGTGGGAGTTGGCACCCAGACCACTCCAATGGGCAGAAGTGGTCTGGGTGCCTGGAGTGTCCCTTTAAGGCACTTCTTAAAAGATGCAAGACTAAGGGGGGGTCTGATGGCGGTAGGCAGGCTATTCCATAGGAAGGGAGCCGCCGGCGAGAAGTCCTGCAAGCGTGAGTTGGCCATACGGGTGCAAACAACGGACAGGAGGTGGTCACGGGCAGAGCGGAGAGACCGAGAAGGGACATACCTATGGATCCGTGAAGAGATATAAGAGGAGGTAGAGTTGTTAAGTGCTTTAAAGGTGTGAATTAGTATCTTGAATTGACTCCTATAGCATACAGGAAGCCAATGTAAGGCCTGACAGAGGGGTGAGGTGTGAGAGAACCGACTAGAGAGGAAAATCAGTCTGGCGGCAGTGTTTATTATGGACTGTAGCGGTGCAGTACGGCTTTTGGGAAGACCAATCAGGAGAGGGTTTACTCTCCTGATTGGTGATTACTTTACTATCATTATGGCTGTAAAAGTACTATGGGGGATGAAGTCCTCAACATCTGGAGTGCTGAAGATTGCCTACCTCTGCTTTGGTGTTGGGAATACAAACATATATTCCTAACACCACCAGTCATGATGATCACAGCCAATCAAATGCTTTCCAATAGGATTGCTAAAGAAAAAAAAAAACTTTGCGTGTCAGCATTTCCTTATAGAGCAGATTTGAATAAATACTTCCATATGGGAACATTCAGCATCTCAATGCAGAGTGTGGACATAGGGACCTAATCAGTGAAGTCCCCCCTAGCAACTGTCTGAGTGACTGTCACGTATCCTTCGTATCCATGAGGCAAAAATGGAGATAATTACCTTCCGAAGATCTAGGGGAGTGCTGCTTGGCAGTCTTCTGCCATGATGCCTGGCTTGTGCTGTGCACGCGGGCCGCTACGGGCCCACGAAATTATACAGACCCACGTCCGTCCACGGTAAAGACGACGTTGATGTGCGGGTGACATCACGCAAAATACTTTGGCTTCATTTTGACTTCCCTGATTTCTGCTATCCTTGATTTTTGGCTTTTCCTTATCGCTGTGTCTCGTTCTGTGTCCCTGACCTCCACGGTAAAGACGACGTTGATGTGCGGGTGACGTCACGCAAAAGACTTTGGCTTCATTTGACTTCCCTGATTTCTGCTATCCTTGACTTTTGGCTTTTCCTTATCGCTGTGTCTCTTTCTGTGTCCCTGACCTCGGCTAGTTTTCTGACTCTTCTCAGGTACGTTAAGTCCGGCCATTCTAAGGTCCGGTAAGACGTTATCCTTAGTTCTAGGGTGTGATACTATTCTGCGCGCTGGATCAATATAATCCTGACAGTGATGGCCATTAGAATGTAACTAGGTAGCAATGTTAACACAAAAGGCAGCATTTACATTGCTGATTCTGCAGGGACAGGCTATATACACCAAAATAACTACATTAAGCTTCAGTGGTTGTGGTGACTACAGTACATTTTCAGGAATTCAAAAATAATTCAAAATTAATTTCAAATTTCAAGGCTAAAATAGCTGAATTGGAAAAAATTGCTAAGCTATGTTTCCAGTTTAACTACTTTGGTCTTACATTTGAAATTCACTTTGAATTCACAAATCTTTTCACTTTAGTGAATAAACCTGTCAATGTGCATTAGTCAGGGCTGGTGCAAGGATTTCTGCCGCCCTATACAAAGATCCAGTTTGCTGCCCCCTCGTGTCACTCACTCACTGACAGACACACACTCACTGAAAGACAGACACACACTCACTCACTGACACACATACACTCACTGACACACATACACTCACTGACACACACACAGAAACTCACTGACAGACATACACACACTGACAGTCAAACACTCACACACTCACTGGCAGACACACACACAAACACAGACACTCACTGACATACACACAGACACTCACTGACTGACAGACATAAACTCACTCACTCACTGACAGACAGACACACAGATAGACACTCACTGCCAAACATAAACTCACTCACTGACAGACAAACACACTGACAGTTGAACACTCACTGACAGACACACACACAGACACACACACACAAACACTCACTGACATACATACACACAGACACTCAGTGACTAACAGGCATACACTCACTCACTCCCTGACACACACACAGATACTCACTGCCATACATAAACTCACTTACTGACAGACACATACACACTGACAGTTAAACACTCACTCACTCACTGACAGACACAGACACACACACACATACACTCACTGACAGACACACACACACATACACTCACTGACAGACGTACACACAGGCAGAAACTCACTGACAGACACACACACACACACACACACACAGACAGTCAAAAACTCGCACACTCACTGACAGACAAACACACACACAGGAAGACACTCACTGACATACATACACACAGACCGACAATCTCTGACAGACACACACACACTGACAGACAGACACACACACACACACTCACTGACATACATACACACACTCACTGACACACACACACATACACACAAACATAGGCAGACACCCACTGACATACACACGCACACACACACTCACTGACTGTCAAACACTCACAGACTCACACAATTTTATTTCCTGGCTAATCATGGCAGCATCACTTATGGGTAGCTCCTCCCTTAGCAGTCACAGGACAGGAATTAATTAGATTAATTAATTAGACTGATAGGTATAAAGAGTCCCTCCTCCCCTTACACCACAGTCTTTTTTCCTGTCCTTAGCAAGTTCTACAGGACTTTTAACTTTTTCTTTTATGGCCACCTTCCTGCGTTTGTCGTGGGTTCGTTCCAAATGAAGTTCAGCCTCTCTTCATTTGAAGGCCCCAGTAAACAGCCTGCATGAGCAGGACTAACTGGGTCAGGTTCTGTGTAAGTACTGAACCGCTGCGTGGGATTTAGGTGTTCTGAGGGAGACACTGGTTTTCTATTTGTCTGATGGGGTTGGTCTTCCTTAAAAATTCCCCTTGTTATCAGCTTGCCCCTCTTAATTGGGGTCCAAAATCCCCCCCCGCACCTATTTCTGGCAGTTCTTTGAATCCATACTATGGGGCCCTGGAGTGGTCCTACCTGTGGTTTGGTGTGTTGTCCGGTTCCCTGTGGGGTCTCCTGGATTGGTGGCTATGCCTTCTGGCCCATGGGGCTATTCCCCGACTGCCTGGGGCTTCCTGGGGGTTCGGGCGTCGCAGGCTGGGACACAGTTTGCGTTCCAGCAGACAGGCTGGTGCTCGCGGCCGGATCCGGCGAACCCGGAAGTGATTTTCCTTGGCCGCGAGCGTTTGGAACGCACGGCGTGCGTTCCAGCGGTCTGCGCATGCGCGGACCGGATGGTTTCCCCGGCTCTATTTAAACTGGCAGATTCTGACAGTCTGATTGTGCGCTGCATCAGCTGTTCGAGCGATCTCGTTCCTGGCTCCCCTGCAGTTCGCCCTTTGCTGTTTCTTGGCTGCCTGGAGGACTTTTGTGTCATTATAAGGTAGGATTTCTGATAATTCTTGTTTAAGGTTTATTTTATTTTTCTCTCTCTGCTGGTCAGTCTGCTCTGACCTTTTGGTTAGGTATTGTGTGTTGAATTTCCCTTTGGTTCTCCCTTGTAGTATGGATTCCCCCTCTGCCTCTGCAAGATCCCTCTCTAGAAAACATAGGTGAGCCATTCAATTTTTCTATTGGGGGGGGTTGTTAAAAAGAGTGCCAAACTAAGCCTGTAATATATGTCATATATGGCTTTATTTCAGCCCCAGCAAGCATCTGGATTCCCCAGCGAGGAAATCAAGGGAAAAGTCCAATAAATGCATTAATTTCTCATCACCTGCTCCACCTGGAAGGAACCTCTGCAGGGAATGCTTGTCGGAGGCGGCTAATGTCCCCAGTAAGACTTCACCGCAGGATGACCTTAAGCTCTGGATTTCCCGTGCAATTGCTGAGGGCTTTAAGTCTACCACGGGATGTGGTGGCCCTCCTAAGAGACGCAGAGCGGAACCTCAGTCTTCCAGCTCTGAGGAGGATCCGGACCTGTGGGAGGTCTCTGATGAGGGGGAGGAGGAGGCTGACTATGCCTCCAGGTCTCTGGACTCTAAATCTGTAGATCGGCTTATTACCCTCCTCAGAGACACTCTTAGCCTCACGGAAGAAAAGTCTGAATTGAGAGAGGCTGACAGGTTTTTTGAGGATCTGAAACCTAATAGACCAACGTTCCCAGTGCATTCCTCTATAAAGGACATGATCCTTCAGGAGTGGAATAAGCCGGAGAGGAAGTCCACCTTGAAAAACAAATTCACAAGGACTTATCCTTATTCTACCATGGACTGCTACCTTTGGAATTCGGTTCCCAAGGTTGATGCCGCAGTGATCCATATGGCTAAAAAGACCACGCTTCCTATAGACTCCATGGCATACTTAAGAGAACCTATGGAAAAGCGTATGTATGGTGACCTAATTAAAGCCTATCTGGCGCTAGGCTCCGCCCTTCATCCGGCAGTGGCGCTGACCACTCTCTTCAGGGCCTTACGAGTTTGGCTCGCTAATTTGGAGGAAGATATTGATCAAGGTGTCCGTAGAGAACATCTCCTGGGAAGTCTCAAGGATTTGAGCCTTGCTACCGAATTTTGCTCTGAAGCCTCCCTGGACATCACTCGCATGATTGCCAAAGGTATGGCCCTATCGGTGGCCTCCAGAAGGGCTTTATGGCTTCATTCCTGGGGGGCGGACTATGCCTCCAAAGCGTCCTTGTGTGGTCTACCGTTCCAAGGGGACCTCCTGTTTGGTAAGATCCTGGAGGATGCCATTCAGAAAGCGGCTGATGGGAAAAAAGCGTTTCTTCCACAAGTCAGCAGAAAGGGTTTTTCCTCCTCCTGGAAAACCAGGCGATTTAAGGATCGGTCCTTTCGGGACAGTAGAAGCTACAAGCCCGGAAGGGAGTATTCCAGGAACTCTTCGTGGAAGTCCTTCTCTCACTCCTCTTCCAATAAGGCTTCCAGAGGTAGAGGTGCCAGGACCTCCGGGAAGACCTTCTGAAGGTCCTCGGGCCCATCCGGGTACGGTGGGTGGAAGACTGCAGTTCTTTTACCCGGTGTGGGCCGCAAATGTCACAGACGAGTGGGTCACCTCAATCATAAAAGAAGGCTACAGGATAGAATTTTCCTCTCGTCCACGTGCTGCCCATTTCAGAAAATCAAAAGTGTCAGAAGGTGTCAAACGAAGGGCCATGAGGACTTGCATTTCCACTCTGTTGGGACAGAAGGTGTTGGAGGAAGTCCCTTCTCACGAAAGATTCCAGGGGATGTATTCCACTGTGTTTTTGGCCCCAAAGCCCCAGGGAAAGTGGCGTCTCATCCTGAACCTAAAAGGAGTGAACGCCTTTCTAGACGTAAGGACATTCAAAATGGAATCCTTACAGACTATCCTAAAGTGCGTAAAACCAGGAGATTGGATGACCTCCATAGACTTAAAAGACGCCTACTACCAAATCCCTGTAAACAGCAATCACATGCAGTTCCTTCGGTTCTGGGCTTTAGGAAGACATTTCCAGTTCCGAGGGCTTCCGTTTGGTCTCAGCTTAGCGCCAAGGACTTTCTCGAAGGTCCTTGTCTCTCTGATTGCCGTCATAAGGATGAGAGGTATCGAGATATTCCATTACCTGGACGACATACTCATCGTAGGGCCTTCACAAGGAATAGTGGAGCATCATACATTAATGGCAATCCTGCAATCCTGCAAGATCACGGGTGGCTTCTCAACATAGAAAAAAGCTCCCTGATTCCATCTCAGACCATCGTGTTCCTCGGAGCGGTGATAAATACCATTTCTGCTCATGTGTTTTTGTCTCCAGAGAGGGTCATGAAGTTACAAGACAAAGTCAAGAAGCTCCAGGTTCTCGAAAAGGCCTCGGCAAGGGAAGTCATGAGTCTCCTGGGTTCTTTGACGTCTACGATAGGTTTGGTGAAGTGGGCCCAATGGAAGTTTCGCCCTGTAAAGAGTTGTTTTCTTCTCCAGTTCGACAGAGAAAAAACGGATTGGGATCAGAAAATTTCTCTGCCCCTGCCAGTAAGAAGAGAGTTGGACTGGTGGAGGAACGGGAAGAACCTAGCAAAGGGTTTTCCCTTGGAAGAACCTCCGTGGACCGTTATTACGACGGATGCCAGTTCTTCTGGTTGGGGTGCCCACCTCGATTCCTCATGGACTCAGGGGTGGTGGACTCGAGAAGAAAGTCGGCTCCACTCGAACCTAAGAGAACTGCGAGCTGTTTCCAAGGCCATTCAGGTGTTCCTTCCGAAGATCAGGAATTCCTGGGTGTTGATCAAGACGGACAACCGAGCGGTGGCCTCTTATGTAAACAACCAGGGAGGCACAAGGAGCAAGCGGCTCTTAAAAGAGCTAGCTCCTCTAATGGTGATGGCCATGACCTATCTCCAGGGACTGAAGGCTATCTATCTCCCAGGCTCGGAGAACGTAGCGGCGGATTTTCTCAGCAGATCAGAAATTCTCCCGGGAGAATGGAAACTTCACCAGTCAGTTTTTGCTTGGATCACCCGTCGGTGGGGCATGCCCCAGATCGACCTGATGGCCTCGTTCAGGAATCGCCAGGTGGAGAATTACTTCTCCCTCCACCCAGAGAGTCAGGCACTGGGCCAGGATGCTCTATCTCTTCCTTGGTCGTTCGATCTGGGGTATGCGTTCCCTCCCCTACCCATGATACCCAGGTTCCTGAGAAAAGTTTGGGCAGAAGGGAAAACGGTTATTGCCGTAATCCCGATTTGGCCTCGAAGGCCGTGGTTTCCCCTACTGTCAACGCTGAGCCAGGAACAGCCTCGGCCCCTGCCTGTTTTGAAGGATCTGCTAACGCAGGGTCCAATATCCCATCCTCATCCGGAACGCCTCAAATTGGGGGTGTGGGTCTTGAAAAAGAAAGACTTCAACAATTAGGCCTTTCAGAAGCAGTGGTCAATACTCTCTTACACTCAAGGAAGGCTTCTACGTCTTCATGCTACCATAGAATCTGGGATGTGTTTCAGGAATGGGCTTCGGCCAAGCGAGTTGACTTCATACGCCCTCGCAACACTGAAATCTTGGAGTTCCTGCAAGAAGGTCTGGATAAGGGTCTTAGCATCAGCACTCTTAAAGTTCAGTCTTCGGCCCTGTCAGCTTTGTGCAACACCTCTTGGTCATCAGACCCATTGATCTCCAGGTTCTTCAAGGCAGCTTTCAAGTTGAGACCGCCTTCGAGATCCACTACCCCTCCTTGGGACCTTCCGCTTGTTCTCGACTACCTGTCTGAGGATCTATTCGTTCCTCTTGAGAATTTGGATGCTGTCCTCCTAACTTACAAAACATTGTTCTTAGTAGCAATTACTTCCGCTAGGAGAATTTCAGAGATCAAGGCCTTCTCCACCCTGCCTTCTTGTCTCCAATTCTACCACAATAGGGTGTGCCTGAAACCTAATCCAGCATTTCTGCCTAAAGTGGTCTCTCGTTTCCATCTATCTCAAGAGGTGGTCCTGCCATCCTTCTACCCCAATCCTTCTTCACCAGAGGAGACCAAGTGGCATCGTTTGGATGTTATGGACTGCCTGTCTGTGTACCTTGAACGTTCTGCTCCTTACAGGAAAACTCACCAGCTTTTCGTTTTGCCTTCAGGGGCCAGGAGAGGTGAGGCAGCCTCTCTATCTACATTGAAGCGTTGGATTGCTCTTGTAATCAGAAAGGCTTATCTCAATAAAGATCGCTCTCCTCCACTGAAGATAAAGGCTCATTCAACCAGAGCATTGTCAACTTCCTGGGCTAATTGGGCAGAGGTTCCATATGATGACATTTGCAAGGCAGCCACCTGGTCTTCCCCGATGACGTTCATGAAACACTACAAACTTGATGTGGATGCTCCTTCCACCTCATTTGGGAAGAGTGTCTTGTCTACGGTTTCTTTGTCCCGTTGATATTAAATTCAGTCATAGCATAATAATTTGTTCTGTGTGTTTTATCATAATTTTATTCCCACCCTAATTTTGTGAGCTTGGGTATTACCCATAAGTGATGCTGCCATGATTAGCCAGGAATAGAGAAAATTTATGCCAAACTTACCGTAATTTTCTTTTCCTGGCTATTTCTCATGGCAGCATCAGGGTTCCCGCCCATTTTTTATTTTCAGCTTTATAATTGGACTGTGGTGTAAGGGGAGGAGGGACTCTTTATACCTATCAGTCTAATTAATTAATCTAATTAATTCCTGTCCTGTGACTGCTAAGGGAGGAGCTACCCATAAGTGATGCTGCCATGAGAAATAGCCAGGAAAAGAAAATTATGGTAAGTTTGGCATACATTTTCTCTATTTTTGAGACCCATCCAGCCTCGCTACCTCCCTAGGGTCCAGTTTGGAGCAGCTCCTCACTCCTCACTCCTCCAGCATGCTGTTTTCTATGCCGGGGCTGGAATTACGTCATATTTTGGCTCCCGGCATCAGAAGGCGCGCAATAGAGGAGTGGGAAGCTGCAAGAAGAGCCTCCCTTGCTGCTGGCCTTCTCCGTCCACCTCTCCTCCAGTCACTGGGATTTGTTGGCAGAGCACAGGTTCGTGGCGCTCTGAGGGTGGCTAAGGAGCTGCTCGCCCAGTGCTGCGGCTCAAGACAGGAGGAGCCCACAAGGAAATATCCTGGTGGGCGTCCCCAGCAGGTCAGCGCCCTAGGCAAATGCTTAGTTCACCTAACGGTTGTGCCGGCCCTGGACACACAGACACTCCCTCACTCCTCCAGCGTGCTGTTTAGTATTCCAGGGGCCGGAATGACGTCGTATTCCGGCTCCCAGCATCACAGAGGGCGTGCGAGGGAGGAGTGGGGAGCTGCAAGAATAGCCTCCCTTGCCGCCGCATGCCTCCTCTCCTCCGGCATTTATCAGCAGAGCAGGCACCTACCATCTGGGGAAGCAGGTCCCTGCTTTGTCATACTGACGGACAGCTTCAGGGGTGACCTGAGGACAGGGGGAGCCTACCAGGAAATATCCCGGTGGGCGCCCCAGCAGGCCGGTGGCCTAGGTGAATGCCTAGTTCGCCTAACGGTTCCCCTGGTCCTAGCATTAGTGCATCTGAGGGTTACATAGTTACATAGTTTCAGTTTTCATCTGACAACTTTACCTCACTTTAGCTCTCATCAATATCTGTTTGTCTTTACATGAGATTTTCTGTATGCATATCTGTGTTTGTCTATGCATAATTATGTCTATGTGTTTCTGGTTATGTATGAGTGTCTGGGTGTTTTGGGGGCTAGTGTATATCTATTAAATCAATGTGTCTGAATATCTGTGTATGTCTGTCTTTTCATGATTATGTCTATGCAGCTATGAATTTATGAGTGGATCTGTATCTGTCTACATGTCCATGTGCATCTGTTTGTTTATTACACCTTAATTAGCATGTTTGTACATGTCTGTCTTTTACTGAATGTTTTCTACATGTATATCTTTGCATTAATCTGGAGTTTGCCTGTAGTTTGCCTGTACAGATATATGTCTATTTTTGTGTGTTTCTGCATATGGGTTTATTGGCTAAATACTGTTCACTTGCACAAAGGTTTATAGTTTATTTGCTTAAAGGGCAGAGTCGCGGAAGAGACCTTGAATTCAAGTATCAATCTAAGTACAAAAACAACTTCAGCTTAATGACAAAGTTTCAGTGTATAGATTATGTTCCTGCTGTTTGGGGATAAATGATTGTATTTGTGTAACCACGCCTCCTCTGGCTTGCAATCACAGAGTCTACCTACACACTTCCTGAAAACATAGATGCGTTTTTCATTTACATTTAAAGTCAATACCAGTGTTTTCTTTAATAGTTTTAGGGATATTCATTAAAACATATATGCATTTTGTAACCTATACATTCTCATTAAAACTGGAAAGTAGGTGTCTAAGAGATGCAGTCCTCTGAGAGTCTGAAAATTGAGTCATGGAACCGCAAGTGCGGCATTGGGGTAAGTCAAGTTTTACTTTGGGCTCATGGCCAAGGTCATTTTACAACCTAGCAATGCCACCCATTAAATATTTTTTATGTACTTAATTATTTTTTTAAGTCTCAGAAGATTGTAATTTTTTTCAACACTGTTTACCTTTTATTCCAGATTTTCTCCCCACGATGCTTTGTTGTTCCTTGCTGTCCATTTTTTTCCATCTTTGATAATCTTGTGGAATTTGTTTAGCCCATAGTCATTATTTTAATTGCCTTGTGCCACTACTAAACATTGTGGACTATCAACTTTCAGTAGACTTTGTGCTAATACTATTACTGATTCATTCAGTTACAATAAAATTCACATTGGGGATCTCAGTTCTACCATTGCTATTTCTCAGCATATAATTGTCCAATGTTATTATACTATTGCCTCTAATCTATATATATGGATTTATGGTTGTGATACCTTTCTTTTTCACTTCCTGATAGAGTTATCAATTACATTTAGAGCGCTTTTTTTTTTTTTTACTAAACTCCTAATAATACCAAATTAAGTCCAAATGACAACATTTAGGCACAATAGTTGATTTGGAAAACCATTTTAAAATTCTCCAAGTTAACTCTTAGGTGAATTCAGGCATGTCTCCCTCTGTATTAGGGAACTGGATGATATGAAAGACCTCCAGCGATGAAACTCAGTGGAGGATGGTGGTAAATCTTCTAATGCAAATCTTCTAATAGAAGATGTACCACCATCCTCCACTGAGTTTCATTGCTGGAGGTCTTTCATATCATCCAGTTCCCTAATACAGAGGGAGACATGCCTGAATTCACCTTACTTTTGTGAGTTTTCTACCACACATACCGCTCAGTGGTCTTTAACAATATTACCCTATGTACTGTTTATATATATTCTTGCAGATACCATTTTTGATTCTGTACATTTCTACACATCTTCAGCTGGTATTATATTTATTTACATATTATCACTTTTGGTGATTCACATCATTTTGTATCCTTCACATTACTTCGTACCTTTGGTTTTCTCTCTTTTTCTTGTCACAGTTGTTTTTGAGTGTTTATAAGGGACACTCATAAACCTGAGGTACTGTGTGCTATATAGTACTAACAGTTAACCTTCTGTTGTTCTTTAACTCTTAGCACAGCTTAAATATTTTTGGCTAAATTTGACATTTCCAATTTAATTTGCAAAACTTTGGAATTAAAGAAAAAACCGTGTAAGTAAAGTAAAATCTATCTTTGGTGGCAAGAAGGAATTTCTGTACCTTTTGTGGCAGTAACCATAATAATAGTTTATGTTTCTGTTCCTCCAGTATCTTAATGTTTTGTCCAGCAATACTGATAAAAAAGCAGCATAGTACTGAGGACTAATTTACTTTGTTGGTAGTGTTACTCACCGGCATTTTTACATAGACTTTTGCATGGCACATGAAAGAATACAGTATTGAACAACACCAACATGGGTTTACTTGTAAGAACATTGTGATAGAGTGGAGTAGTACTATTATCAAACATGTAGAATATATGAGATAATTTTAAAGTAGTGATAGCTAACTTTGACACCCTAAATGCCTACAAACATTTTCTAAGCTAGCAGAGAATCATGGGAAATGCAGTTCAGAAATATTTGGGGTACAAAGATTAGCCATTTGTGTTGCATAGTGTTGGCTGTATATTGTGTATATTGTCTTAGCTTAAGAAATGGATACTTCGTGAAAGGTACAACACTGTTAGGGTTTTTCACTACAGTGAAATTTTTCAAGGATTCAAAGTGAATTTCGAAGTTAAGGCCACATTATCCAAATCAGAAGCATAGCTGAATTGGAGAACTTTAACTTGAAATTTACTTTGCATTCACAACAATTTTCAATTTAGTAAATACCCCTAAGTCTTGCAGTTACTGACACATTTAAGATATTTGTTCTAAGTAGATTTTTAAAGGATTGGTAACACCATTTTTCTGGAGGCATTGAATATCCCATACGTGTGAATGTTTGTCACATGTAACATACAGAAGCTCTGGCCACTGCAGTGAATAGAAAACATAATCAAAATCTTTTATTGATACATTCTCTGACAATATCACAGGGCGGTTTGGGGAGGGTGTCTCACGAGGTTGGCACGTAAGCAGAAAATACTCATTACAAACAGTAGAAAACATACATGCTTTTTTTTGTCACATCTGAGCCCACAGAGTGGCCCTCGTAGACTAGGCTCGGACAGATACCCAGAGGCAGGTTTAAACAATGGCCACCTCACCCCCACGTCCTGTCGACGAAACCCCAGTCACAGGCAGATGAATAGAAACCAAACACAAACAGTAGAATCCTCCGACAGAAATAAAGAAATAATGCAGAGAAAGTACATGCATTCGGAGACAGGAGACCCCAAGGGCATCAGCCAATCACATACCACATCCTGCCAGCCAATCACACTCAGGAATGGTCTGCGTTGCACACACAGTTTTTGGTCTTGAAAAAAACCTTGAATGAAAGAAACGTTAGAATAAGGAAAAAACAAAAGTAGAAGAACAGAGGACAAAAAGAAGAGAGAAAACAGAGTAGAGTTTAAAAAGCATCAACCAGAAGAATGAATAGACCATGTAGGAAATGTGCATTAACGTGGAAGCCAAGTTAGTGAAGTGCTCATAGCTGGGGAGAAGGTGGTCACATGAGCATAAACTCCCCAAAAATATAAAATAAAGAGGAACATGGAAGGGTATGGGTCTGTATGTAAAAAGTCCTCAGAAACTGTACAGAAAGGTCTGAGTCTGATGGTCCCGAGAGAGGCAGAAGAGCCCGGGTAACGCCCGCTCACAAACTTGCTTCACGCGGGGCTTGGCGCCCATCCCTTGGTCCTAGATTCCGAGAGACAAGCCAGGTACAGTTCAGATGGCTTGGATGAAGCAGCTGTCCCCAGTCCTCAAGGGCCATGCACCGACATGTCCCAGCAGCTCTTCTCTTCCCATGATTGGCCGCTGCTGTGGGAGAGGCACTGGGTGGAGGGGGAGCAAACCGCACCACACAACGCAGGAAGTGAAAATGTCGCTGCTCCTTTCATCTTTCGCAAGGAGTCTGCCTATATCACTAGATTGTTGTAGCTGACATATTTTTTCTTGGTCGCTGGGCCTGAAAAAGAAAGAAGCAGAGACAAGAGATCAGATGTGTAATCAAGCATTGTTTTTATTAGACAATAATGAAAGAGTTCAAAATCAATTTTAATATGATATACTTTTTTAATATAATGGTGAAGTCAAAACAGTTTCTCTCCAGGGTACTAATAGCAGCAATCTCAGTTCTTATCTACTATTATAAACTCCAAAATTATCACCTTGATCATTTATATAACCTTCTAAACCCCCACAGCTTGTAGCACTTACTATATACACTGATGTCCACCTTATCTATTTTCCTATATCCACATCTAATTGTCTAAATAACTGTTTAGATTTAGATTTATTCCCAGATCCCAATGGCAATCTAATAATGAGTGAGTGCAGGGCCGTCTTTAATATCACTAGGACCCTGGGCAAAACATTTTCTTGGGCCCCACGGGCAAGGCATTTTCTTGGGCCCCATGGGCACCCCCACTCCCTGGCATGCAATTGCACTTTTCACATACATACTTACACAGACATACACATGGACAGACATACTGACACACACACATATATACTGAGAGGCATGCTGACATCACAGACACAAACACACAACCTGACAGACATCCTAACACACAAACACAAAGACATACACTGACAGACATACTGAGATACAACCTACTGACACACATACACTGTCAGACATACTGAGACACACAGACAGACACACATACATACTGACAGACAGAAACACAGACATACTGACAGATTCACACTTTTAAATCTACTCCCTGTTTCCTACAAACGCCCACCCGGTGGCCCTTACTGCATGGGCAACCCAGTGGGCCTCCTTAATGTGTGTCCCCAAGATCCTGTGGATACTTAAAAGATCACTATAGTGTCAGGAAAACAAAGCGGTTTTCCTGACACTATAGTGCCCTGAGGGTGCCCCCACCCTCAGGATCTCCCTCCCGTGGCGATGAAGGGGTTAAACCCCCTTCAGCCACTTACCTTAATCCAGCGCTGGGCTCCCTCGGCACTGGTGACCTCTCCTTCCGTCCAACGTCAGCTTTCCGGTCCAACGTCACTGGAGCTGAATGCGCACGCATTCAAAGCGTCCATAGGAAAGCATTTCTCAATGCTTTCCTATGGACGCTCTGTGCGATGGAGGCAAAATTTGCCTCCAGCGTCGCAGATGCGCCTCTAGTGGTTGCCTCTAGTGGAGGCAGGCTTAACCCCAAATGTAAACATAGCAGATTCTCTGAAACTACTATGTTTGCTTCTGAAGGGTTAAAACCTGAGGGACCTGGCACCCAGAACACTTCATTGAGCTGAAGTGCTCTGGGTGACTATAGTGTCCCTTTAATATCAAGGAAGCTGCAATCCAAACTGATTTTGGAATGCTTATGGTCGTGTGAGAGTCCCTTACAGCATGTGGCCCTTTAAGTGCAACATATAGCTCTGCATTTAATACTGGAAATGCTTAGAGAGACATTTTGTAAACCTGAGTTAACCCCTTGAGTGCCAGAGGCATGCCCAACGTATTGCAAAACATGCATAGGGCTAATGTTTAGTTGCCACCAGATTTCCCCTTTGAATTGCAGACTCCCATGCCAAGCCTAGGGGTGGGCAATGTGTTGTTTTGCGGTTTAATCTGCACTTTTTATTATCTGAACTGAAATCACTGCTGCTGTTTTGCAAAAAAAAATTAACCTGTTCAGTGCTGGAAGCCACTGCAACTAAGTCTACCCATTACATACCCTAAAAGTTCCTGCCAGGCAATGTTTCACCAGGCGTTCTCTTAACCACTAAGTGACAAAGAAACATGTTAACTATTTGTGCACTGCTTGTTATTGTGCAGGGAGCACACTGACACTTGAAGGGTTAAAGCCACTATCAGTAAATACTTTGCTTGTATGGAGAAAAGGATATCTACTTTCAAAATGAAAAAAATAAAATAAAAATGTATGTAGAACCTTAAAGGAAGAACAAACACATTGTGATCTATATCCTAAGCAGTGAATTAAAAACAGAGAATGATTTAAATTTTTTTAAAGTTTTGGCCCCAAATATAGCATATTCCAATTTACACATAATCCCAGCTTGAATATTTCAGACTGAACATTTGCAAATTAGCTTTTCAGTGAAATTCACTGTTTAGTGAAAATACCCCAAAGTGATTTGTGATGCTTATAGGTTGCAAACACTGCAATAAAATGGCAATATTATTAAAAATAAATAAAGGACTTGCTCTAAGCAATATATATATATATATGAATGATCATGAGATGCTTGCCAGAACTGGTAGAGAATTTTGCTTCAGTAATAAAATAGCATTTATATTTGTTTTAACTCTTAACTTGAGTGTCAGAGAGTGTGAAATGCCTTTCTCAGACACCTGGTACATACAGGGTTAATAGTGACTTGTTTATAAACTGAATATAGGAGGATTATATTAGGAATATTGGTCTTACTGCATGGTACAATAAATACATTTACATGGTCCAAATGTTCTTCCCCCAGCACTACACAATCCTTCTCTTTTCCCCTTTACATAAAATCTTTTTAAATGAAATCCTGATTAAATATGGTGTACATCACTGGGTTCAAAGAGCTGTTACAGTATCCAAACCAGAAGAAAAATTATCAGGGGTGAACAGCTCGTACATATAGCAGAGAGGGTGTATATAAAAAATAAAGGGAACCAGCAGATGACAAACACCTGAATGACTACAGACAAGAAAAATGTGAACCTCTTCTCACACTTTTAAGTTTACTCCCCGTTTCCTACCTTGAAGGATTGCTTCCCTGGTGGCCAGAGTGGTGGCTGAGGCTGTTGGGGGTTGCAGACTGGCAGTCTGGACCAGCCCTCCTCCTCTCTGCTTCCCTGGTGTGGTCACTCCCGCGCGGCTCTCTCTGGGAGGAAGTGACTCACGCAGTCACTTCCTCTCATGCTGCCGAAAGGAAAAGGGGCCTGGTCGTGCTGTTAAAGGGCCACAGAGTGCGACCGGGCCCCTGCTTACAAACGCCCACCGGGTGGCCCTTACTGCATGAGCCACCCGGTGGGCCCCTGTGTGCGTTCCCAAGATCAGCATGCACTGGGGGCCCATGGGTGGAGGGCTGGAGGGAGAAAGTTGTTAAGGGCAGCGGGGCCCACGTGGCAGCTGCCTTGGGCCCCCACAGGTAAAAGGGCCCGGGGCAGCTGCCCCGTTTGCCCCGCGTTAAAGACGGCCCTGAGTGAGTGTCTTCTAAACCCCTACGGAAATTGTGTGAATAAATAAAATGGTAAATACCCTTATACATGTATTATTAATCCTACATGTTCCTTGTTCTTACGTCTATACACTATAAACTATCTAGCACACATATAAAACATATATATACTTTTATCACGTCATAATCGTGCCCATTCCAATCCATAATTCGACAAATGCATGATGCGCTTAAGAACTAATGAAATCAATGGATACTCGGGACAATTGTACAACTTCCAACAATTTGCTGCATGCTAACTTTTCATACATTTTCATAAAATGTCCATGGTTCATGTTGTTACCTTATAAGAAATATAGTAAGCGCTCAACTCCAGTAAGTAATCCTGTGTGTTCTAAACATGCACTATTTTAAGCAGGGTGCTACAATAGGTTAAAAACCTTGTCACCATATCAAAATTATACATACAAATAGAAGAAACCCGCAGCACACCATTTCATGTAAAAATATTTATTCAATTAGATACAATATATCATGTCTTAAGTATACAATCAAAAGTGTAGTAAAGATAAAGTGCAAAGTATCCACACCTTAATCCACATAAATAAATTGCAACAAGGTTAGTTTCAGAAACTGTATACTGGCCTAGGGTTGAAGACAAAAATACCACAACGTTTTGGCCACTACCTTGATCACAGGAGTCAAGACTTCTATGATCAAGGCGGTGGTCGAAACATTGGGGTATTTTTGTCAAGACTCCTCTGATCAAGGCAGTGGCTGAAACGTTGGGGTATTTTTGTCAAGACTCCTGTGATCAAGGTGGTGGCCGAAACGATGGGATATTTTTGTCAAGACTCCTGTGATCAAGGCGGTGTCCGAAACGTTGGGGTATTTTTAAGACTCCTGTGATCAAGGCGATGGCTGAAACGTTGGGGTATTTTTGGCAAGACTTCTGTGATGAAGGCAGTGGCTGAAACGTTGGGGTATTTTTGTCAAGAATCCTGTGATCAAGGCGATGGCTGAAACGTTGGGGTATTTTTGTCAAGACTCCTGTGATGAAGGCAGTGACTGAAACGTTGGGGTATTTTTGTCTCCAGCCCTAGGCCAGTATACAGTTTCTGAAGGTAATCTTGTTGCAATTTATTTATGTGGATTAAGGTGTGGATACTTCGCACTTTATCTTTATTGCACTTTTGATTGTATACTTATGACATGGTATATTGTATATAATTGAATAAATATTTTTGCATGAAATGGTGTGCTGTGGGTTTCTTCATGTTGTTACCTTCCCTGGACAAACCTATGAAAGGACATACATTTAAGTAATGGTGACTTTTATTATATTATAATTTTATATGAACTACTGATCACCCTAATGTCAAATTTCCAGGTTTCAGTGTAAATACCTTGCTCCAATAAATATTTGTATTGCACTGAAAAATAATGACAGTTTTTTTTTTTTTTTTAAATAAAGTGAGAATTATGAGGAATTCAGAGTGGATTTCAAATATAAGGCCAAACAGGAAAATTCTCTTAGTCAGTTATGCTT
The DNA here is from genome assembly GCF_036172605.1 of Pelobates fuscus. Classification (NCBI taxonomy): domain Eukaryota; kingdom Metazoa; phylum Chordata; class Amphibia; order Anura; family Pelobatidae; genus Pelobates; species Pelobates fuscus. The sequence goes on along the minus strand of NC_086323.1, from coordinate 134,621,716 downwards.
AGTCAGTTTGGCTACTTTGCCCTTAAATGTGAAATTCATTAATTAATTGTAGTCATAAAAGAGAAGGGACGGGGGGGCGGAGCCTAGCTTCCAGGCCGAACAGACGTGCAGTAACCAAGCTCTCAACTAAAATTACTAATTAGGGGGGACAAACCCCATAAAGCCAGCACATCTGGCCTCTGGAGGGCTATAAGCGAGACAGGGACATCCTGGCGACTTTCTTGACACCTGAATCTGGCAGAACTCTAGCCGGGAACCCGAGAAATCTAGTGAGGCCTACCGGGAATCGAGCCGGGGAGAGGCGGCCGCTCTCCTCGTGTGAGAACTCAAGCACGGACTCAACCCTTTTAACTCCTACCCCCCCCCCCTTTGGACCGGTGGGGGAAATCCCGGTCCACACAAAGCGCCTGGAACATATACCACAAGCATTAACCACCTACCAAGAGAGAAACAGTACATCTCCTGTGCGGCACGCGCTGTCTACCTTTATGAGCCAAGATGGCGAACACAGTACCTGCAGACACCACTAGAGCCCCACAGGATTCGCTGCAAAAACGACTGGACAGGCTCTTTCGTGCCTTCTGGCTGAAGCTGGCATACAGACAGGCTCGAATTGCAGAGGAGAGTAGAGTGGAAGGAGCACGGAGGCACCACCCTAATGAAGGTCAGCACTCCACGGCCTGCTCAACGCGGAGACCAACCCTGACACTCTGCCATGGGAAGCCTCTTCGGAGGAATGCCCGCCAAACCACGGCCGACCCGCGTCCTAAGAAGCACAGCACCCGCTCCTGCATATCCAAGGTGAGGGCTAAACGGAAGACACCCCGGATGCTTAGTACACAACGCCGACGGGAACAACAACGCTTTCAAGCCATGCACGCTGCCGTCTGGGACAACGCTCGCAGAGCCAAGCGGGACCCAAGTATGGGAAACTGCAAAGGTGCCCTCGCAGAGGCCTGGGGCCAGTGGTGTGACCTGATCTGGACTGCCTGGACTCAACCTATGTATGAAACTATGGTGGTTAGCATGGGCATTGGATGAGGGTAGGGAATTTTAGCGGAGCGGTGGGTGCTGTGGACCGGGCTCCCCTTAACTATAGCCCCCCCACGGGCTTCTATAGCCACGTAAGGCACTACATAAGGGGTCCCTGTCTTTAGCAAGTTACTGCCTAGCAGATGCAGCCTACTGCGGCAAAATGCATGCCCGCCTCTGTTATCATCCCTGTGCACAATAGATTAGACTAGCCTGATACACGTAGCATACATCAACCAAACACCCACCTAGTCTAGGGTTACCTTTACGTTACACCATCCTACTGGCACCTCAAATCTAGACATGTGAGCCTGATTCTCTGTTAAACATGTTCCTATATTGTTCTCTAGCCTCTCCCTCACACTAGCCTATAACTTGCCTATTGAATGTCTCATGATTTAATTCACAGGTCTAGATATTCAACTGTTTGCTATTACTGTACACGCCTGTTACTCATTACTGTTATTTTCATGCCTACAAACTAAAATATAAAAATGTGCTTGTAAAAAAAGAATACCACACATATTTTCTACTACAGTGTTTTGCGATGCTCTTGATATCGCTGTTGTGGCGATTAATACTTGCTTGTATCCTCTTGCACATCAAAAATAAAGAATTTAATAATGAAAAAAAAAAAAAAAAAAAAAAAAAAAAAAAAAAAAAAGAGAAGGGACTAGTACAGGGGTAGGCAACCTTTTAGCAGCACTGTGCCGATATAGGATTGTGATGTCCCGTAGCGTGCCGGTCCTATTTTTTTTTTATAAATCGAGGTGTGTGTGCTGCCGTATTCTGCTTGTGTTATTTGTACCGTAATTGCTTTGTATCGTTGTATTTGTGCGTATATATGCAGGGCTGTCTTTAATAATGACTGGACCCTGGGCAAAGCATTTGCTTATGGCCCCCTGGACCCTGTCCCCCCCCTCCCAGGCATGCAATCACGTCCTCCACCTCAACACAGTGGCGGACCTAAAGTAGAGAGGTGCAAGAATTCTTGGCGGTCTCCCTGTTGCACGGGTGATTAAAAGGTAGATCCCCATCTGTCGTGCAACTCCAGAAATGGATTGACAGCTGGAGCTCTACCATTTACTCATGTTTGCAGGTCTGTATTTAGCACTAAGCGGTTTTTGTGTGTTTTTGTGGAATATGTTTGTATGTGGTGTTGGCGTGATTGCAAGCACACACACACACAGATATACTGACATACACAGAGACATACTGACATACACACAGACATGCTGTCATACAAACATACTGACACACACACAGATATACTGACACAGATATACTGACACACAAATAGACATGCTGACATACAAACATACTGACACACACACAGATATACTGACACAGATATACTGACACACACACAGATATACTGACACACACAGACATACTGACACACACAGACATACTGACACACACAGACATACTGACACACACACAGACATACTGACACACACACAGACATACTGACACACAAACGTACTGACACACACAGATATGACACACACACAAACATACTGACACACACACACTGACAGACATACTGACACAGACATACACTTTAAAACTCACCCTCCAGTTTCCTACCTTTCCTGCTGGTGGCTGAAGAGGTTGGGAGTTGGGGTCTAGAGCTCTTGGCCAGCCCCCCTCCAATCTGCCTACTCTTCTTTCCTGCGCGCTCCTCTCTTTGTGGGAGGAAGTGATGCGTGGCCGTCACTTCCTCCCAGCCTGCTGCCGAAAAGCAAGGGGCCCGCTCGCGCTGTTAAAGCACCTCAGCATGTGCCGGGTCCCTGCTGACAGAAGCCCAGCGGGTGGTCCTTTGTGCATGGGCCACCCGGTGGGCCTCCTTAGTGTGCAGATTACCAGCCAGAGGGTTAGAAATAGTTGAGGCCAGCAGGGCTCACGGTGCAGCTGCCCAGTTTGCCCCACGTTAAAGAAGGCCCTGCGTATATGAGCTATTATATTGTTTATGTTCATGAGTAGTTTATGGTATTGTGTATGATACATATGAATGTAAGCTGTGTATGGGTGCTGCTTGTGGAATTGTGTGTGTGTGTGGATGGATATGTCAAAGTGTGTGTTTGTTAGTGTGTGGGGGCTGTTTGGGGTATTGCATGTGGGGTTGTGTGCATGTATGTGTGTGGGCTGTCCGTATTATTTTTAAGAGGGGAGGGTTATTCTGCATTTCTGTGTATATCTAGCAGTGTGGGTGGCTTCCCTGGGTTCCAGTGGGGACTAGTCCGGCCAGGTACATGTCAAGGACAGGAGCTGCAACAGCAACTGCGAGCTGCTCTACTGCAGTGTGGCTTCCTATTCACAAGTGCTGGGAGGAAGTGATCTGAGATCACTACCTCTACGTGCTGCAATGCATAAATTAAGGATTGTCCTTCACCACCTTTTCGGATTAGCAGATATCTGAAGTTTTACTGGGACTCCTGATAGGCCAGAGCCTGTTTGACTCTAGAAGCCTTGAGTGCCGTGCAAAGACACCTCGAGTGCCGTGCATGGCACTAGTGCCGTAGGTTGCCTACCCCTGGACTAGTAGATCAATCTGTGAATGTGTACAGTATTGACATGATATACAGCTGCATTTATCCTATAAACACCGGCTTTGTTGCATCACATGGATTTCCGGGATTGGCTGAGAGGCCACAGCCTGATCCTGATCCCTGCAGAAGCTGCAAATCCAGGCAACACAGACAGTTTAAAAAAATATATATATATTTGTGTTATATGCAATAACATTTTCTTGTATATATCATCCCTATAAGTAATTATATTTGCTGTAAACACACCCTTAACCTCAGCTGGAAACTTTGACTCACACAAGTTGTAGATTGAATGCTAGCACTTAATAGTGCAACTGTATTATTTTTTTTTAAAGAAAGGTGCAATATTAGTCTTGAGGAGCTTTCTTTTAAATGCACCATGTCATTTTCACATTGCCTGGAAAAGGACACCTTCAGGCACTGTGTGAGATGGCTATTCGTTAAACACAGTGCTTTCTTGAGGTAGCTTTCACACTAGTCACGACATATGATGTGTGGTACCACACTTCTCCTGCAACTCCTGCATACAGATATACAAATATATAACTAAATAACTGACATTTATAATGAACTTATAATTATTTTAGCAGCTGAGAGGCAATCAATTGCCTAGAGCATCAGCCTTGGAAAGGCTTCTTAAAGATAGGTAATATTGCTCATTAAGAAGTGAGTGATTGGACAGCCACAGAAAGTCTGTCCTGGGAGATAGTGATGGTTCAGAAGCTGAAGATACTGCACGTATTGCAAGCCAAGATTCCATACCCCCAAAGAAAACATACAAAACAAATTAGATGCATATTTTTGTTTAGGGTATATTTACTATTATTATATTTCAAATTATTTTCATAGTAAATACCATGATGTTCAACAGTAAATACCACTAAACTCCCCTGAGAATAGATCAGTGCCGCAGAGATCCATCAATCTGCTGCCATGCACAGAGCCTATGGGGCAAAAACTGATGATGTATAAATTCATTAATCACACCTGTATTAGAAATACCTCCAACTCTGATAAGGTTCTTGCCTCAAACAGGCTTCCCCAAACTCCGTCCCTCCAGATGTTGCTGAACTACAACTCCCATGATTCTATGAATGAAATAGATTGGCTGAGAATCATGGGAGTTGTAGTTCAGCAACATCTGGAGGGCCGGAGTTTGGGGAAGACTGACTCAAAGGATCAGCTTAGATCTAGCATTCCAGCTCTTATTGTGTATTGAGTTCTTCATTGGGCATTGCTTAATCATGCAGTATTATCGGTAGTTCTATAGATACAAACTGCTTCTAAATCAAAAATATGATTTCTTATTTAATTCAGTGCCATGGAATTATTAACTGTTTCTCTTCCGATTGCTTAATGGTCCATTTTAAAGTTTATTTTTAACGAGTTGGTATAATGCCAGAGAGTTACTAGAGCTACCGTTCTCCGCTGTTATTTTATTCAATGAAGGCTGGCAACATTAGAAGGGAGTGAAATATCCTGAATTAATGTGATAACAGCCATGTCGGTCCAGGATATTAATAGAATCTGGAACGCCACCTAATGCTTTTTGAATACACAGTAAAAGGTCACTGCATTGGTTCCCGTCCTCAGTTTGCTGCACCAGGTACAAGTAAAAATGAATCATTTTCCTGACAAACGTTAGGACTCCTATACAGTGAGTGACAAACACAGACAAACGAAGGATTAAACATCTGACATTCTGACGAGCAACATCTTTAAGTGACAGCTTTGAACACTTCACTCATTACCAAAAACATGACAACGATTTGTCTGATGTTCACATGTAATCAACCAGAGCGGTGAGAAACGCGGCTATGAGTGTTTTAAACAGTTAATGTGTCATTCAGAGAAGAAAGAGCCGTAGATGAAAATTATTATGTATCGATTTAACTTGTAAGTTAGATCCATTAAAATGCAACATGTTCTACAAGAACGCATATAAAGCAGCCATTTTCCACATCCTCAAATGCAAACATTGAAACGGAGTTGCCAAAGTGTTTATTTACACGGTCAGTCTAAGTAGCACCACAGGTTAGCATTATTGCAAAGTTAGTGGTATACAGAGCCCCCTGTGTTAAATCTCAGCTCAGAGAGTCACTTAGAACTGCAAGAACTTGTCAAACTTAATACACCACTTAGCCCATGAAGACTACTAAGTTGCCTTTGGTAAATTGTGAACATGACTGTTTGTAAGCTAATAATAGTTGCAATATGGCTGCTACTACTTATCCCACAAACTTCTGTTGGCTGGAGGTTTATGGGGTAAGATCAAACCTATAAACCGTAACGAAACACTCCTGATTGAAGGTGGCTATTGCAGAGAAGTCAATAATATGAAACATGTTTCTTTAAATCTTATGATAAGCTAGCTAGTGGGAAGCTCAGTGGTGTTTGGTCGTCGAGTTCATGGAACTGAAATCGGACACAGAAACTCCCGAACACCACTGGACTTCCATCATCGCCTGCATTCGGTTCTACACATCTTGAAAGGACACTGTTCAGTGGAAACGTTCCCACGAACAAGGTGAACAAGCTCCAGGGTATTGACTATGGTGGTTTGTTCGTTTTTAGACTACCAAACTTGACCAACCGTTGGCACTGATTTCATGAAACTGTTTTGGGCATAGGGACATGTGCACGGTCGGTCAAAATTATGACTTCCAGGGAAATTCCGAACCCCTGAACCGATCTGGGTGATTTTTGGATATGTTGGTCACCAAGATCAGGGCTATCAGTGGATGTAACTTTTGTGGGTGTTTTATGTGTTTTAAATGTATTTTGGGGATTTTGTAATATTGTATATTTTTCTGTGCCTATAGATAATTGAGTTAGTACAGTTCCTGACTCAATTATCACTCAGGCACAGAGGAGGAGTTTGTAACTAGTAACTAGTCCCCTCTCAGGTCCAAGAGAGGGATTATCCTATTTGTGTGGGAGTGTCAGGGGCGTGCTTAACTGTGTCTGAAATAGTATCAAAGCAGGCCATCTGGCTAGATTGAAAGATTCCAGCTTGTACTCCCAGAACTATGTGTCGTCTGGTTACTGGGAGGGGAAAGGGCTAATCACTGTTGCAGTTTGTTCCAGTGTGGAGGATTCAATGGGGAAAGTCCTTGTAAGGACTAGAGCTCCCAGGACTGAGTGTCGTCCAGTGCCTGGGGGTGGATAGAGCGAGTTCCCCATTCGGCTGCAGGAAGGAGCGGTTCCAGGGCCACAGACAAGCCACGGTGACTGTGGGCAGAGGTGCTGGGGTTTTTCCCCTGTTCCAGCTAGGAAGCGGTCCTGGGCGGAGGTACCCAGCCAGGGGTACAGGGAGCTCCATAACAATTACATTTTTAACTTATACCTATATACTGGTATATGAAACAAATATGTTTCATCCTACAATACCTAGCGTGTGGCACTAGTTATTTTGGCATGCCACAGTCGGCATTAACCCTAAACACAGAGAAGGAAACAACTCTCAAGGAAGTAGAAGGAAACAACTCTCGGGGAAGTATGCTATTAATTTAGACAGTTGTCAGATTATGTCCTAAAAGAACCTTTAAATCCACACAATTGTTGGGGGACAGGTCTCTTAAACCTGTGTCAAAGTCAACAGCATCTGTATTTAGTGCCAATGGTTGCCTATTTTTGAAGTTGTATATCATTAACCCTGTTGTTATGATTGTATGCCTCAAATTCTTCTATATAGTATGTTCTGCTGCCTTTAGAGTTTATTGTGCTATGTACTGGGGTTTATTCCCTAAACCAGGAACTAAAGACATGATCTGAAAATTTTGGGCCCAACCATAGGATACATACTCCACACTCTCCAACTTAATCACTTTTCTTGCTCAGCTATTCTGGCCTTGTATTTTCCAAAGTTCTACAATTCCTTTGTGAATTATCCACACGCCACATAATGAATAGACTTCATGGTAAATGGATTGCATCCCATTAATCAAAAATAACTATCGTTCTTGCTTTAAATATCACAGAAAGGTCTTTGACGTAATTCGCAATGTTAGAATTCCCTGCCAACCAGTTTAATTTATTCTAGATTATTTTTAAATATAACAGATACCTAGAACATCTAATATGAATATATTGAATTATTTTGGGGTTTATATACTTTAATTTGGATAGTACATTCTTTATCCTCATTAAAAAAATAAAAAATAAATGTAAAATAAGTTTTAAAAAAAATTCACTAAAAAAATTTAAATTAGACAATCTGTTCAATTTCTGTTTTACAATGCACAATAATATTTTTTTTTTCTTCCAGTCAAAATTCTGTCTCCTCCTGTGGTTTTGCCCTGATTATGAATCCCTGTTTAAAATGAGCAATATCGCTGGAATAACACTCATAAAAAGGGGAATTATGCAGAGAAGTGACAGTTATTTGGTTGTCTCCCACTGATTTTCCACTTGCGTTGCTCTGCAGGTTTGTCAAACTCTACAATTATGAACCCATTCGCTGCCTGGGAGACGGACAAAATTAGCCGGCTTAGTCTGAGGTACGGGCCACCATGGTAGGACAGAGGTTAAATCCGGCAGCAGGGAACACAATATAAGTAAGAAGTTGGAGGCTATAAACCAGGTTTTAACTACCAAGGCAGCTCAGAACATAAATCTAGCCTTGAACGCCTAACTTCTCCTAAGGATGGATTTGCAGGGAATACATGCAATTCATCATGAAACATTCAGAGGAGATTTTTTTTTTTGTTTTAAATGAATGATCATTAAGGCTAAGAAGAGAGAAATTGCTGATAGAGAGAGAGCATTGGATTAAAGCAACAATATAGTCTGACAAGTAAGTCTTAGACAATATAACATTACCACCATTTGTAACAATAGGTGTACTAGGTCAGAGGAGCTGTGATGAGGGCATATGAACACAAACTTTGCAAGTTAGTGGAACTAACAGAGTTTAACATCCGCCTTCTCTGATAATTTTTATTATTTAATGAGTTTATCCTTTATTTGGAGTTATGTACTTCCAAGTGTTCTACTGGACATCTAAAGAACATCTCAAATTTACAGTGGTAACTATAAGATAGATTGCCTCCTGAAATCTAGTTGTTGTCAGAGAAATACAGACCAAGGTAAGCACCTCTCTGTATTAGTCCAGACTATAATGGTGCTGATGGCTACTTCTGTGTTCAAACTCAAAAATTATATACAATCTCATCCCTTCACTCAAACACCAATAATACACACAAATGTGCATCCACATTTAAAAGTCAACACTACATCCAAACACACCAAAGCCAATACTACATACAAACACACCCCTATATTCAAACGCAAACACTACCCACAAGTACACAAGAGGAGTATGGAAGCTGGCTTCCTGCCCACCGACTATGGTCCAGGTGTGAGACCCCGTTCGGGAGTTACTCTGCCCAGCAGCCATTAGCAGCTTTCCCTCTGTGCCCCTGGTTTTCGGCACTTTCATTTCTCATGAATGGAACGGAATACTTGCTCTCTGGCGGCCATTCACATGAACAAATCCACCAACGGTCCTCAGTGGTACTTAGCCGCGACCGCTACTAATTTCGGCATGAGGGCTTCATGGTTCCCAGTCACCTCAGCTGTACTTAGCTGCAAATGTCAAGGAACTGTTTTCGGCTAGGTGACCTTGCGGTTCCCGGACAACTTGGGGCTTTGAACCACTTTGCGACATGCCAGGAGAGTGCTTTTTGGAGGAAAGATGTCTGAAAAAATGCTCCATGAGAGCCAGGCGGAGCCCCCCATATTTTGGATGCAGGAGCTCCCAAAAGTTGACTGAAAAAAGCACCAAACGCTCTGGAACCATTTTAGGCTTGGACCATGTGTGCAGCTGGTCAGAATTTTGTCCCAGTGGCATTTCCCCACACACTGCATATATCTGAGTGCTATTTGAACAACTTGGGTGCTCTGATCAGGGCTGTTTAGGGATGTAGGACATCTGGGGTTATATGATTTTATGGTTTTGTGTTTGGCTCTCTTTTTCTGGGAGATAATTAGCTCAATGGTTTTCAATTCAATTATCTCCCAGGCCCAGAAAATCCCAGGAGGGGCTTGAATTGTATTGTTTTACTCCCAGAACTATGTGTTGTCTAGTTACAGGGAGGGAAAAGGGCTATTCACTGTTCAGCATCTGGTTCCAGCTCGTGGAGAATTCAGCAATGAAAGTCCTTGTAAGGACTATAACTCCCAGGACTGTGTGCTGTCCAGTCCCTAAGAGGGAAAAGAGCTAGTCCCCTATCCTGTTCCAGGATGGAGAGGCTCCAGGAGGACCCCAGTTAAGCCATGGCAACTGGGGCATAAGCGCTGAGGTTTTCCCCGGTTCCAGCTAGGAAGCGATCCTTGGCGGAGGTACCAGACGTCACAAGGAGCTCTGTCACACAGTGCATACAAATACACCCCTATATGCACACATATACACTATAGAAAAAAACATGCTTAAAAAAACATGCTTAAATTCAAACACAATAACACAGCTCACAAATTATATCCTGCTGGCCTAGCAGCATGGTAGTTGTACAACAGATGGGGATCTATCTTTTCACCTATCTTGCACTAGAGTGATACCCCCCAAAAAATCTTGCATGATCTACAGTAGTTCCACCACTGACCAGGGGAGAGTTTGATGGGGGTAGACAGGCTTTTCCAAAGGAAGTCCATGAGAAGTCCTGCAAGTGCGAGTTAACAGTAAGGGTGCAAGCAGCGAACAGGAAAAGGTCTCACGCAGAGCAGAGACACCGATAAGTGGCATACCTATGAATTTATGAAGAAATGTAACAGGGGCTAGAGTTGTTCAGAACTTTAAAGGTAAGGATTAGTATTTTGAATTGAATCCTATAGGGTACAGGAAATACATTTAAGGATTAACAGATGTGTGAGAGGAGCAACGGGAGAGAAAGACCAGCCTGGCAGCAACGTTCATTACAGACTGTAGCAAGACCGTACAGCTTCTGGGGAGACCAATTAGGAGAGAATTACAGTAATTAATGTGAGACGTTACTAGAGCATGATCAAGCTCCGTAGCAACATCTTGCATAAGAAAGGGGCAGACGTGGGCAGGTGTAATTGGCAGGATGTGGCAACAGACTGGATATGAAGTGTTAATTTGAGGTCAGATTTAAAGATACCACCAACATAATCTACATTGCATATATATACCTCTATAAACATTGAAAATTGCCAATTCAAAGAGAGATTATCTACATACTAAAAGTGTCTCGTAACGGCACAAGGACCCTGCAGAGAGCAGGTGCTCTCTAGGTGCCCTTAGTGCATAACATCTAAAGATGCACTCACACTACACTTTTTGGGGACAGTTTCCTAGACAGGACCCTAAAATCGGGCCTGTCTCACAAAATTCGGACGCTCATGAGGCCAGAGTATATCTTCTAACTAATCTGTATATTCCATGTCCAAAAATAGGAACATTAGATTTATTGGGTAGTGTAGAACAACGTTTGGAGTTAAAAACAGCTTTGTTATGTATGTTAATGTTGATGTGCTGCACTACGACGAATGTTGCTTCATTACATTGTCTGTCGTATGCTGCTTGACATTTTTAACTTGTCAATTTGATGTTGTTATTCTAAATGGATATTGGTCACTGCTCAAGCATTCTAAGTGCTCACAGTAGGTGGCAGATGTTTTTAGGGCCATTTAACATAGATTCTACAGTTGATTTGGACAGATTATGCTTGTAACTGGACATAAATATTTCTACGTTGGTCTGCAAATTCAAAGTAAAAAAAAAACACTGAAGCTGTTATTATGAGACATTCAAAGGGCAAACTTGTGTGTATATATATATATATATATATATATATATATATATATATTGACAAGCAGAGTGTGAAATTCTTTATATTCTTTAAGCTTGCCCCAAATGAACAGATGGGTGGTTGTAATAGTGTTTTCCTTCTAGACAAGATGGGTTTATTACCTTATTGAGCCAGTGCTGAAATGTATTCAGAAAATATTTCTATTTCTGAGCTTCTGTTCAAGCCAACAGCTGGAAAGAGACAGGAATTGATAGAACTATTGTGCGTAGAGAGGATGAGGGCAGCGAGCTGTGTCTGAGTTTGAAAAGGCACTTCCCGACGGCCAAAGCTTTACTCGAACCACAGACTGTATACATTTTCTCCTGATAAAAAGTCAGCTGACTAATGTATCAAACCTGAATACTGCTCATTCTGCCATATTATCCACACAGCACATGGGACAGTTGTCCAGAATCCAGCAATTATTTGCTGTCCGTTGAATGTCAGTCATAGAGCTTTTTTTGTTTTTAGAGTGGGGGATGGGGAGACGGGGGTTTAGGGTGGTGCAGCTACCTCCTGAAGTTCACAGTATATCATGGATTCAAGAGAGAGAATGAGTTATTTATATGTGTTCAATCAAGTGGATATAGGTGGGAGGCTGAGGTGCAAGAACAAATGGAGAAAAATAAATTGGGGGGATAAAATAAAACAAATGTGCATAATAAAAGAAAGACAAGATTGGGGGGCGGAGCCTGACTGCGATCGAAGATGGAAGCTTAGTCTGGCGTCTCTCTCTCCCCCGTGATTGCAATCCGCCACCATCAGCTACCGCGGGCACGACACATCCGAAAAAAAAGGCAAACTAGCCTCCACAGACCCGGGCACTCCCTCCCTGATGGGCGGAGGGAAGAAGAAGAAGGAGAAAACCCCTTCAGTGGCATCAATATTCCGCCCGCAGAGTGTGCCAAAACCGCCATCTTGCCACTCAGACATGGAGGGTTCCGAAATAGAAACAGCAAAAAGTAGGTACCCGGCCACAGCAGACTCCCCCCTAACGAAAAGGGACTTACAAAACTTACTGCAAGAAGCCTCTGCAGAAATTAAGGCACACACTAAGGCAGAATTGAACCGCTAAATTCAGTCCCTTAAAACTGATCTGGAGGCCCTGTCACACTGCAGAGACCATGCAGAGACCAAACTTACCAAACTGGCAGAAACCACCTCCTCCCACTCCCAAGATATTACTTACCTACATGGCAAACTTGCAGCACTAGAGGAAGAGATAGAAGACCTTAATAATAGGTCCAGGAGAAATAATATCAGGGTGAGAGGCTTGCCAGAAACAGTAACCAACGACCAGCTACAGGCCTCCCTCACCGACCTATTTAAAAAATTACTGCCAGAGGCCTCACTGCAAGACCTCGCAATGGATAGAGCACACAGGGCGCTTAGACCTCTGGCGCTGAATCCAGACACCCCCAGGGATGTCATAGTGTGGATGCACCGTTTCCCCATTAAGGAGCAACTGGTCCAACAAGCAAGACAAAAACCCCCAACCTTCCAGCAACAGACCATAGCCCTTTTTCAGGATCTGGCGCCTATGACCCTTAAGAAAAGGGATCTGCGGCAACTGACGAACACCCTTAACCACCACGGCATACGGTACATGTGGGGGCATCCCTTCAAGTTACTGGTCCGCAGAGAAAACCAGACACACATACTGTCGAACGCAGCAGAGTTGATCCCCTTCACAGAATCCCTAGGCCTCACGCTTCTATCTCTACAACCGAATAGACCACCTGGCCCCAGGGGGAGCTCCCGGAGACAACAGGAACTCATCAGCCATTCACCTCGACGCACGCCGAGAAAAAGGGCACCTCCAAGACCACAAGACGGCAGCCCACAGCGGCCCTAAGCTCCTGCCACGACTGTAGCAGAGACTCTCACTCCCAGGACATTTTTACCGCCATTATGCTATATGGCTCACGTTGATATCCTTTTTATTACAGAACACTTTTATTATGCTTTATAATGTTATCATGTACTGTCACTTTAAACCTCCTGTCTTATACCGTTTAAAAAACCTGTGACATGAGAAGAAAAGGAGCGGAGGAGGGGGACTAGGGAAGGGATGGGACTGGTTCCCCCTGGTTTATGTTTACTTGTTTTTTTTAAACAATGGGGACCCCCACCCCCGGGACTAATTGAAAATGAATATGCGTCCTAACCAGACACGCTGTACCCCCCCCTGGAGCACCTAACTATACGGTGGATCCTTCAGCTTCACGGAAGCGAAATAATCCCCCCTTTATAATATTTTTTTAAAAAGGGGAAAAAAAAGATGCATAATCGCTTTTGTTCAACAGGGGAGGGATAGACAGGACCAGGGGGGTGGGGGGGGGGCGGGAGGGAGGGAGGGGGCAGAGATATGCCGGGACCCTAGCAAGCACCCCGGGAGGAGGGGACCATCCCTCCTCTTCTCTTCTCACCCCTCACACACTCCACACAAGGTCCACCCCTCACAAGGGTGAATCGAACCATATCCACAACCCCCACATTACCCCCCGCCAACCAGGCTTGGCACGCACTTCGTAAGACCAAGCCCTTTCAGTTACACCCCCGCGACCCATCCCCCCCAGCGCAGACCCGACCCTCACACCCCATCCCCGCCCCCCCCCACCCCGCATGCCGAGCACAAAAGTAACAGGGACACAATGCCAACTGCCACGCTAACTTGTGTCTTGATAAATTGCCTGAACAACCCGAACAAAAGGCACCGAGTCCTCAGAACTCCGGAACTAAGGCAGACGTCCTCCTTCTACAGGAGATACACTTTGAGCAATGCAGGCCCTTCCCACTGCGTAACAGACACTACACAGAGAGCCACCAGGCAAACTCACCCCAAAGGAAACATAACGTAGCCATCCTCATTCGCAAAACCTGTCCCATACAATTTACTAACACAGCCTCAGACCCTCAGGGGCGGTTCCTTACTGTAACGGGACACTTAGGCCCGAATAAATATGCAATCACGTCGGTATATGCCCCAACGGTACCGAATGCACATTTCTGGACGGCCCTGCAGGCCCACCTGGCTCTATTCCCCTCCCACCAGAAGGTGGTGGGGGGGACTTTAACGCGGTGCCATCCCCATCCAACGACAGATGCAGAACACAACACCGGGGACAGCTGCCCCGACCCGAGGTAAAAACAGACAAACTATTCCACTCTTTCTTAACGAACACGAACCTAGTGGACATGTGGAGAACACAACACCCACTGACAACGGATTTTACATTCTTTTCCCACCCACATAAGTCCTACTCACGCATAGACATGTTCCTGACCTCCCCATCCCTAATGCAACACACGGACAGGGCAGAGATAGGACAAATCACGTGGTCGGACCACGCAGACATTACTATAGCTATAATGCTCCCAAATACGACCAGACAATGGGTTTGGCGCCTAAACCCAACATTACTCCACGTCCCACACATCAAAAACACAATCAACGAAGCCATAGAAGACTTCATTACGACCAATAAAGGCTCGGTACCCTCGGCAGGCATGCTCTGGGCGGCACACAAGGCAGTCATCAGAGGCAGCCTCATTTCAGCGGCCTCAGCTCACAAAAAGGAGAAACTATCCCGACTAAACCACCACCTCACCGAACTCCACAAAGCGGAAAACGCGCACAAACAAAACCCCACCCCCGACTTACAACAACAGATACAGGTACACAAACAAGCCATCCATGAATTCATGGCCCAAGACTCGAAAAAAGCACTGCTATGGGCAAGGCAGATGTTTTATGAGAAATCTAATAAAGCAGACTCTCTCTTGGCCAACAGACTTAAAAAGAAAATGCAACATAACCGGTTTGCCTCGATTAAAACCCCGGACGGCCAAACACAAACCCTCCCCGAACAGATAGCAGAAACCTTCACCCGATTTTATACCTCCCTATACGACCATGACCCCCAATCTCGACACAACGCAAACGCCACAGAGGAAGCCATAGCACGCTATTTGCAAAGCAAACCTCTACCGCAACTCACTGACGAAGCAAGAGAATCACTAGCAGCAGACGTTACAATAGAGGAGGTGGCAGAGACGATTAAGGCTCTCCAACCCAACAAATGCCCCTACGGTTACTCGGGACTATACTATAAAATGTACTCCACAACCTTACTCCCACACCTTAGCGAGCTATTCACATCGATCCTCAAAGGAGAACCGCTCCCAGCGGAAATGCTCCAAGCTAATATTAGCCTAATACCAAAACCGAACAAATCCCTACAAGACCCGGGACACTATCGCCCCATTTTACTCCTAAATGTAGACGTTAAATTATTTACCAACCTCATTGCGCACAGACTTAAGCATTTCCTCCCAAAACTGATCCACCCGGACCAAGTGGGCTTTATACCCAATAGACAAGCCTATGACAACACGAGACGCACCTACGACCTAATATGGACAGCCACCCACAGACAGATCCCAATGCTACTATTAGCCCTAGATGCCGAAAAGGCATTTGACAGGATCCTTTGGCCATATTTGTTCACTGCCCTGACGAGATTCGGCTTCCCCAGGGCTCTACGACAAGCAATCCACACCCTTTATACCACCCCGACAGCAAGGCTACTAATACCAAATGCTCACCAAACCCCGTTCCAAATACATAACGGTACTCGGCAGGGATGCCCCCTGTCCCCCCTCCTCTTTGCCCAAAGTGGCGGCATATGCGGACAACTTGCTTCTAACTTTGACCGACCCAGCGATGTCACTACCCCCCCTGCTAGACTTGTTAGATGAATACACAAAAATCTCAGGATATAAACTCAATATAGAGAAAACAGAAGCCCTGACAATACAGATCCCACCCCACGCACTGCAACAAACCTACCCATTCCGCTTCCAAACACATAGTATTCATTACCTAGGAATCGACCTACCCGCGGACCTACACTCTACATAAAGACTAAACTACCCCCCACTAATCGACAAGGCCATGAGAGACCTCCAAACATGGCAAAAATTATCCATCTCATGGCTGGGGAGACTGGCAGCTATTAAAATGAACTTACTTCCACGTTTTCTATATCTATTCCAGACCCTCCCCATCCCACTCTCACGAGCAGACTTCAAAAATCTCCAAAGGCACATAGATAAATGTATTTGGGCAGGAAAAAGAGCTAGAATAAAACGAATTACCCTGTATATCCCACACAAAAAAGGGGGATTAGGTCTGCCGAATTTCTGGGACTATCACCAAGCATCCCAAATTGCACAAATTCAAACCATGCATGCCCCTCCAGGGGTTAAGCGGTGGGTAGACCTGGAGCATGACCTATTCGGATGGGACCTACAAACACTTTACCTATGGATACCAAAACCACATACACCACAGCTGCCATATCCGACACCAGCCCTCACGACAGCCATTCACATCTGGAACAGGGTGACCGACAAATACAAGCTCATAAGCACACCCTCACCTTTTATGTCCATACTGAGAAACCCTCAATTAACCCCGGGAATGATGCCCCAACACTTCACCCGTTATGAGGACAATGAACTCACAAGGATCTGTCATTTTTAGAGTAATGACCGCCTCATTCCCTTCCCAGACCTGCCGAATGACACACTGTATAACACGCTCGATCACTTCCGATATCTCCAGCTCCGAAGCTTCTTGTCAACCGCTAGCATAGCCGCAGCGGCGGTGATGAAACTGACTGCATTCGAAAGGGGCTGCCTGAACAACCCAATACACAAGGGCCAGGTTTCCAATCTATACAACCTCATGACACTTAAAGCCCCATCTGACGCCTTCTCCTACATAAAGGCCTGGGAAAGGGATCTTGGACCGCCAGGGGACTCCTCGGACTGGGCTGACATATGGGAAGCAATAACGACAGTGACCATATGTGTTAACCACAAGGAGCAAGCGTATAAAACCCTGCTCTGGTGGTACCTCACCCACTTGAGACTCAAACAAATGAAACGTACAGACTCGGACAGATGCTGGAAATGGTGTGGCGAAAAGGGAACATACGTCCATATGTGGTGGAAATGTCGACATTTAACCCAAATCTGGAAAGAAATGGCCGCTGCCACCTCGAGAGCATTACAAACTGACGTCCCCCTAGACCCATGGATATGGCTGCTGTCCAAGCCCCATGAAAACCTGACCCGAGCACAAAACAAACTAGTAGCAAAGGTGTCCTTAGCAACGCGTAGAACAATAGCTACCCACTGGGGCAGCCCAGAAATCCCAGTGGCCCCAGAGGCTCAGAGAAAGATTAAAGAGGCTATGGAGATGGACGTACTGTCCGCACTAGTACATGAGAATACCAGATCTTTTCATAAGATCTAGGACCCCTGGTTGGCATTGTAGGAGAACTCGTGCGGCGGGGGAGGTGGGGTGGGAAGAACTGCCCCCCTCCCTTCCACATTCCACCCCTTTCCCACACCCACCCACACCACACACCCAAACACCACTACTAACAGAAACCACCCACATAAACATGCAAACATACCAACTACAAACAACCACCTGACCTGACTCAGGAGAACTCCACGAGTTCAACCAAACACCACAAAACGACATAACGACACAAGAACAATCTCCAAGTTCTAAACCCCCGACTCCGGAGGCACCACCACATCCCCAGAGGACTGAGACAACACAACGCAAAAGACAGAGTAAGACCATGACACCTCATAGAGCCCACGAACGAGGCGCTGAACATGACTGAGCCCACCACAACAACACCATAGTCTAACGCCCACAACACAGTAACTAAGCACAGGGAAAATGGTGGTCACACCAACCGGAGGAGATACCCCCACCCATCCTACCCACCCGGTTCTTCCAGACCCCGAGCAACGACAGTAACCTGTTTGACAACTGAAAAAACGAATGTAAACAGCAAAATGTTAAAACCTAAAAATGTAACCAATATGCTTGTAACATGTTGCAACCTTTTTTCCTTTCTGTACCCCACAAAGTTGAAAAATTCTTGAAATCTCAAAAATAAAGAATTTATAAAACAAAAGAAAGACAAGATTAAGGTGAGAAAAGCAGTGAATTACATGATTTCTGTAGAATATTAGACACATATTCAATGATAAAAGATTTGAAACAATACCTAAATTACATAAATTAAAAATTTAGAGCTATGCATCAAATCAAAATCAAATAGTACACCGGATGTTCTTTCAAATATATAATCAAACAGCAAAAAGCATATATCAAAATCAAATAGCACACTAGATGTTCTTTCAAATATCTAACTATGTTGCTAGACCCCAATCTATCTTTTGGCCTCCCGATTGAAAATCTCTAATCAAAACTTTATCCAAATCTAGGTGCCCTGTAAAGAAACAAATCCTGCCTAAGCCACATGGTAAGGGAGCAGATTATCCAACCAATGCTAATGCCCGTCATTGAATATCAGAATGTAGTGTGTGCGCCTGTGCCGAAAATCCACCTTAATAAACTTACTACAATGTATAACTTGTTCTCCCACTTTGTGCTACAATGTAATTACATGACCCACCAGTGTGACATGTTAAAAGAGCTAAACTTACTATCGCTGAAATCTTTCCAGCCTTGTGTTTAAGAGCTTTTCTGGGAGGCTTCATATCTGAATAGAATGCTCTCCCCAGCTGTTCCCACCTCCTATAGAATCAAATCCAGTACCAGCCCTTTATTTAGCATAATGCTTTGCAAAAAGAAAGTAGCTCGATCCTCATTTTCCTACAGAGCACCGCAAGTATGGAACAACCTCCCAGACACAATTTAATCTTACTCCACACAAACATACTTTGAGATCCCTGTCAACATATCTCAATACAGAATGCACCTGTAATCATGGTTGATTATATGTATTACCTGTTCTGTGTTAAATATATGTGTGCATATAAATATTACTTTTTACTTTTAATATTATACTGTGTAATTTAATATTACTTTGTATTTTTAATATTATGTTGTACCCTATTGTAACAATGCAATGTTTGTGGTCCCAAGACATTCTTCAAAACGAGAGAAATCTCAATGTATTCTGCCTGGCAACACATTTTATTAAAAAAAAAATAATAATAACTTGATTCATTTATATTCATCTACATCAGTCTTCACTTCACATCTATCTGCATTATCCAACTGTAATCCTACCTTTAAACAGCAACCTGAATGATTCATCAAAGCTCCTGGAAATCCAATGTTTTCTACCGACCTAAAACCCACTCCAAGATTACTCACTACAGATGTATCCAGCCGGATAGGTCCAATGTCAAAGAACAGTTAGTGAGCAACACTAACTATCAAGGAAGATAGCTATAGGACCAAAATCACACACCAACGGTGCACACAACAATGACAAAAATGTGAGTTATAGTTATAAAACATCTGGAGATGTACATTTTGGGTACACCTGACACAGATTGAGTGGGGACAGAGCATACAATATTTGTGTTATTAGAAGATTCCAGTTACAGGCACACTTCCAGTATTATTTTTGCCTAACCCCATAACACTATAATAAACTGGAAAAGGCTATAACAGACTGCATTCACAGCTTCACTCTTCAGAACAACACCTGGGGCTTGCATCAGACTTTTAACAAGGTGGGAAGAGCTGACAAAGGTTGGGTAGAAGTCATTATATTTAACAACATCCCATAATATACACAAATCAACCAATCCCCTTTCCCAAACAATAATAATTTTGTCATGTTTTGATATTTTTTATATATTGATATATTTTTACATATGATACATTTTTTGATATTTTAAAATACTGAAGAAATCATTTGAAAAGTTTACTCAAAAATATTAAATCATTTGGAAAGCTTATCCAACAATATTAAACTGAGGTCTATGTTTGCTAAAGGGACCCTCCAGGCACCATAACATCATTGGAATGAAGTGGTTATGGTGCGAGAAAGTTCCTGGCACCAGCTTACCATCAACAGTTAAACCAATAACAAACTGATTTAGTAAAAACAATGGCGAAAAAGACACAGCACTATTTTAATGTTAGCAAACTTTGAAATCCCGGAGGTAGTAGCAATGATAGTGATGCAGGGAATCAAAGACACATAGTCCAAAACCTTAGATTAAACTAAGCAAGTACCTCGCTAATATGGCAGGTTAGGTTCCAGACAGACGTCAATAAGTGAATATCACTGTAAAACATCATACATTATATGTATAAAAAGAGCAAAAGAGTGAAAAAAAAATGAAAGTATGATAAGTAAATATAAAGGTAAAAATAATAAATAAAAAGGGTTACCACCATATACATTGCTAATTTTAAAATAGTGTCGATTCATTATCCGAATATAGTTGAAAAGTGCTTTATTATCAATATCTCAGCATTGTAATACACAACTTTAATTCTAGCATTGTAGCTTTGTGTGTACCATAACTACTGTGCAGACAAACAATAAACTGATGATAATATTTTTAAAATGTTAAACCAGGAAAGCTATATCTAGCTTCCTATGGATTTTAGTTATGCCCCTAAGAGTAGGTGCTATTTCCCAACTTAATTGTAGTCATTTCATTAAAGACAGAACAACAAAAGGTTTAGATGACCTTGTCATGAATCAGTAGATACTGCAGCTTGCCATGGTGCTAACCACTGAGTCACCCCACAGGCTTTAATCCATAACATCCACCTTCCAAATTTAAGCACCTTACTTTTCATACTGCAGAATCACTTCACACCTCCCTGTTCTTTCCACACATCACTGTTATTTTTATACTTAATGTTACAGTTACAAACGATGATGATGTTAACTGATGCCACAATTATCAGCATGAACCACCACTGAGGAGATTTATCGAAGGGTTCTGAAAGGTGTCATTTTTTTAGAAGGGTGGGTTAAAAATGTGTCCCAATAAAACCAAGTTTTAAAAGTAGTCTGGAAAGTGTTGCCTTGTTTCATTATCTAGTCTGATAGTGTCACACTAATGTCCCCAGCACATAATCCGCCTGACTATCGGCACAAAATTAAGTGACACAAGAAAATACATGAAAACCAAACGAATACTCTTTTTCCGTTGGCATAAATATTCATAAATGTAAAATGTTATAAAAAAAGTAATGCAAAAAAATAACAAAACCATGTAAAATGGTGCAAAAGTAATTAATGGTGGAATTGACCACTAAGATTGTTTTCCGACAAATTGATAAATCCATATCCACGCTGGCTTACCTAAAGGGGTTAAACCACTAACAAACAGTTTAATTCCAAAGTCACCTTTATAAGTCTGTTTTCTGAATGATGAGCTTTCATGTTTGTGGCTTCCTGATTGAAGCCTCAAACTCAATTGGAAATGGAGAGGCTGAACTGATGGGTGCTGGAATGAAGACTACGGGGTTAAACCAATTGTCAATGGTTTAACCAATTCATGTAAGGAGATGCCTGGGACCTCCTTGAACTATAAGGTATTCATTCAGATGTTCTTTAACCATGTTGTTGTTTTATTTTGGTATGTCTGAAAATAGACTATCTCTGTGGCTAAAGAATTATTAATTTGGGGGAGGGGTACAGATGTACGTTTTGTAATATACACTTAGGGCTGTAAAAAGAGAATAAATCTCATGTCCTCTCACCTTCAGGACAGGGCACAGAGCTTATCCAATTACTAGCTCTTTCAAAATAGAGAGTTCCATTGTCATTATCAGTAACATAATGGCACACGAAGGACTTCTTATGGAGATAGACATCACAAATGTAATCAATGACCCTGACCTCTTTCTCTTGTTCTTTTTTTTTAATGAACATGAACAATCATTCTTTTTGTTGGACACATGTTAATAGAAGAAGGCAGCGGAGGAACACAAACACTTATTTCATGTCAGTTGAATGTCATTTATAGAGTTATCTTGTTATGTGTTCTGTGCCATTTATGTGATACAACAGGGATGGAGAACATTTGCCACTTCAGCTTTTGGTAGGACTACAGCATCAGCTGGATTGCTTAAGGAGAATGACAGGAAGTACAAATAAGTGAATACACCTTAAAGATGGGGGATTCTAAACTGGTAAATAGAAAAGGGAAAATAAGTATGTACAGCTTAAAGGAGCACTATAGGGTCAGAAAGCACAAACATGTATTCCTGACCCTAAAGTATTAAAACCATCTTCTAGTCCCACTGGCCCCCTCTTGCCTCCCTAAATATAGTCAAATCTTACTTGTACTCAAGTCTGCCGCTGCTACCTCTGCCCCTGTTTGCCTGTGAAACTACTCTGTCTTTTGACATCATCAGAAGTGGTGGTCTGAGCCAATCACAATGCTTCCCCATAGGATTGTCTGAGACTGTCAGGGCCGGACTGGGAACTAAAAGCAGCCCTTGAAAAAAATTCTATACCAGCCCAATAATGCATCGCGCCAGCATAGTGTGCTGATATAGAGGGTGAAAAAATAATTTGAAATTGAAAACTCTTACTCCAACGAAAGAATGCATATAGGGCTTCAAAATAAACAAAAGAGCACCTTTATTTTAAGTAGACATACATTTGCATGTAATCAATGTTTCAGTACAAGTACTTTGGTCTATTAAGGACATTTTAGTAATGATACTGAAATGCTGAATGTCTGCAGTTGCACAACTAAACAAAAAAAGTTTATTTTGAAGTTCTATGGCTGCGCTCTTCACTTTGAATATGTTATGGTGCATGAGTATGCAACTAGCAACAAGACTGGGCCACTACGTGCTCTCTATCTCTCTCTCTCTCTCTCTCTATATATATATATATATATACATTTATGTGTGTATTATGCATATATAAATGTATATTACTATATGTGTAAATATTATAGGCATAATTATATGTTACTAATACACACATCAATATATTTATATATTTATAAACTATGCAATTTCTGGCACTCTTCCCAAATAATAATACATATAATACATACCAGGTGCTTCTCTGTGCAAAATACTATAAACAAAGCAAGAAATGAGAGCACTCCATGGGTTTGGTAAATCAAATTACTGTATTCAAATAGCACGCAAAAAAAGTCGACGTTTCGACCGTCTAGCGGTCTTTATCAAGATGTGTAGATGCTGGGAATCATGGGAACCGCGAGGGAGCATGTTAGTTAGCTTCGACCCCTCCCTCAGCCCTCCTGTGCTGACAGCTATGCTGCTGTCAGTATCAGTGAGTGTGCCGCTGGATCGCTTAGGCGGCCGCTCGGCACACTCACTGATACTGACAGCAGCATAGCCACCTGGCGGCACCCACATGCGGCCGGCGGCCGCGATATTATTAAAATATAGGGAACAGGGCTCCCTGTCTCTCTCCAGCCCCCCAGGTGCCGCGGCCCACCGGGAAATTTCCCGGTATCCCGGTGGGCTAGTCCGGCCCTGGAGACTGTCAAGGAGGCAGATCAGGGGCAGTGCCAGCACAAATCAAACACAGCACTGGCCAAGCAGCATCTCCTCATATAGATGAATTGAATCATTGAATATCTATAAGGAAAGTTCAGTGTCTGAATGTAGAGGGTGGAGACACTTAATTACAGTGCTGCTTACTCTGCAACACTGCCCAAGGAAGCACCTCTAGCAGCCATCTGAGGAGTGGTCAGTGGAGTTATCACTAGGGAGTAATGTAAATACTGCATTTTCTCTGAAAAGACTGTGTTTACAGCAAAAAGCCTGAAGGGAAAGAGTCTACTCACTAGAACAAACACAATAAGTTGTAGTTGTTCTGATGACTATTGTGTCCCTTTAACTAATTTTTCTTCAGAGGGCTTAGTAGAGCAACAATCCAGATTTACACAGCTATACTTGTTAAAAATGTATCCAGTAAAATAGAGATTTTATTAAATAAACAGGAAACAGTTGGATACAGGTTAAAAACGCTGGGGAGCAGAAGTAGTTATTATGTATATAGACACACCAATTCCTATCCTTTATCTATAATTTCAAAGCACAGCTATCATAGAAAAACTACAATAAAGAAGGTGGAGGGCAAACAGAGTACTGCATATGTCTAGGAGATATTATAGAGGGAGGTTGATGTAAATAGTACTTCAGGGTAAGGCAGGGTAAATGCAGTCACCACTTGTTGCAACTGGAGGAACATAAATTATGTAAGTATCCTTTACCCCCTGACTGCAAATAGTGAGTTGCCTCATTAAAGATGGGTTACCATTAGTGATGTCGCGAACATAACATTTTCGGTTCGCGAACCGCGAACGCGAACTTCCGCAAATGTTCGCGAACCGGGTGAACCGCCATAGACTTCAATAGGCAGGCGGATTTTAAAACTCACAGGGACTCTTTCTGGCCACAATAGTGATTGAAGGGGGGGGAGACCTACTCTCCTTCCCTCCCCCGGCCCCCACCCTTGGGCGGCGGATGGGGGCCATAAAGATAATGAGGGGGGGACCTACTGTCCTCCCCCTCTCCGGCCCCCACCCCTGGGCGGCGGGTGGGGGCCATAATGATAATGAGGGGGGGACCTACTGTCCTCCCCCCCGACCCCCACCCCTGTGCGGCAGGTGGGGGCCCTAAAAAAAACAATAAGCGGGGGACCTACTGTCCCCCCCCAGCCCCCACCCCTGAGTGGTGGGTGGGGGCCCTAAAAATAACAATAAAGGGTGGAACCTACTGTCCCCCCCAGACCCCACCCCTGAGCAGTGGGTGGGGGCCCTAAAAATAACAATAAGGGGGGGACCTACTGTCCCACCCCGCCCCCCCCCCCGAGCGGTGGGTGGGGGCCCTAAAAATAACAATAAGGGGGGACCTATTGTCCCCCCCCGCCCCCACCCCTGAGTGGTGGGTGGGGGCCCAAAAAATAACAATAAGGGGGCCCTACTGTCCCCCCCAGCCCCCACCCCTGAGTGGTGGGTGGGGGCCCTAAATAATCAATAAGGGGGGACCTACTGCCCCCCCGACCCCCACCCCTGAGCAGTGGGTGGGGGCCCCAAAAAAAAACAATAAGAGGGGGACCTACTGTCCCCCCCTGGCCCCCATCCCGGAGCGGCGGGTGGGGGCCCTAAATACAAATGGGGAGGGACCCTAGTCACCCCCTCCCCCCAAAAAAAATTATTATCCCCCTACCTACCCCCCTCACCCTAATAATAATGAGGGGGGGGGGACCTTTAACTAAAAACCTGTAAAAAAAAAAATCAGATAAAAACAACTTACCATTCAATGTTTTCTTTCTTCTAAAATCTTCTTTTTTAAGCCCCCAAAAAGGCCAAATAAAAAAACATAATAACCGACGCAATAAAAAAAAAAAAACAAGCGCAGAAAATTATAATCCATCTTCACCCATGGAGGGCTCCGCGCAGACTGAGCTCTGCAGAGCGGGGGAAGGCTTATAAAGCCTTGCCACGCCCTCCAATTAGGCTAAGAACACTCTGATTGGCTGGTTTAAGCCAATCAGAGTGCTCTTTGTCATTTTACACAGCGTGGGAAAATTCCAAAGAACTTTCCCACGCTGTGTAAAATGACACAGAGCACTGTGATTGGATGGATTTCAAGCCATCCAATCACAGTGCTCTGTGTCATTTTACACAGCATGGGAAAGTTCTTTGGAATTTCCCCACGCTGTGTAAAATGACAAAGAGCACTCTTATTGGTGGGCTTGAAATCCATCCAATCACAGTGCTCTGTGTCATTTTACACAGCGTGGGAAAATTCCAAAGAACTTTCCCACGCTCTTTGGAAAATTTGTCTGGAAGAACACAAAAAAAAAAATAGGGGGCGGACGAACATCGCATATGTTCGCCGTCCGTGGCGAACGCGAACACGCTATGTTCGCCAGGAACTATTCGCAGCGAACTGTTCGGGACATCACTAGTTACCATCCATATAAAACAGACAAATCTCGTAGGTGCTATGACGAAAGCACCTTCGTTACTGGGATTTGGAGAGGCCTGCTTGCCAGCCTCTTGCCCTGTGACTATGGCCCCTGGCATGTATTGCACTTTAAAGACTTTATTTGGGCTTATTGGATTTTAAAACACTTTTTCTGCCCCTTTAAATCCATGGGAAAATGTGCCTCTTCCCCTCCCCCTTTTTCCTGTCCTATTGTTTCTCCAGCAGGTCGTTGTCCCAGGGACACTGCCAGATCAGTTTAAACTGGCTGCTTTGTCCGTCCTCAATCTCCCATCAGCCCTTGCTATTTTATGACCTCGCCCTTCCTTGTACTATAGGGCACTTTTAACATTGGACATATTGAGTGCTCCAAGATCCAAGCTATCTGGGGATATGTTGGACATATAGGTTAAATATTGTATTATAAGATTTATGTATTTTTATGTGGTTTTTGTAACAGTTTTTGACTGTTGCTGGAGATAATTAAGTTACCACAGCCATTTAAGCCAATTATCTCCAGGATAGAGGAGAAGATAGACCGGCCGCACAGCCTAAATCTGTGGAACTGTTTTGGGCATGAAAGCCATGCTTGCGGTCAGTAAAATGTGACTTTCATAAAACTTTTGAACCCCTGCTCTAATCTGGGTGATTTTTTTTTTAGTTGTTCACCCAGATCAGGGATATCCAGGGGTGTATAATTTGTTGGGTATGTTGTTGTTTTTGGGGTGTTTCTGGACTTTGGGTAAAACTGGATATTTTCTGCCTGTGGTAATTGAGTTAGTCCATTGTGTTTGGTAATTGTATCACAGGCAGAGGGGAGGGTTTGTGTACATTAGCTGGGAGTCTCTAACTATTCAATACTGTGTTGATTGGCTGTTGTGACTTTGTGCCCTGTGCTCCACAAGGTCCACATGGGTGGTAACCTTGTGCGGAAAACTGTATATAAGAGATGCCTTTGTGCTCATTAAACTGACCTGCTTACCCCTTCATGAAGTCTTGGCTCTTGTTTGGGGGATTGGAGTCCTACACTCTGGGGATTGCTATATTCAATATACTCCCCAGAGTATAATCACTAGCTCTTGTAAGAGCTGTTCTTGTTCCTGGTTCCTGCTCTCTGGATTTAGGAGAGGTCCACCCACTGGAAGCTGGAGCCCGGTCTTCGGTCCAGAGTGGGTGGAAGATGGTGAGACCCCAACCAAGCTGTGGCGGTTCATGTGGTCTGCGGTGGTTATGGGGTCTAGTGGAGTGCTTGGAGCCCTCAGGAAGCACTAGGAGCATCCGTCAAACCAAGGTACCCAGTCGGGGTGCCAGGCGATCCGTTACAGGTGCTATTAACCTTGCCACTAGCCCCTGAATCTCCTAGAAAACACCTCCATGGGTCTTCTAGAACCTATAATTGCATCTAGGTTAGATAAATGCCCTCTGCTGCTCTAGTCTACCAAGACAGACAAATCAAAAGGAAATAAATACTAAATGCCAAGTGCATGCATATTGCTCTACGTGCTCAATCTGAGTGAAAATAAAAAAAACTGTGACGCACATTTTGGTGCATAGAACTGCACCTTCGTCAGGGAATAATCTTCTCTCTTTGTGAACCAGTTCTTTATATGCATAAGGACCAATCCAATGTTCCCACATATCCATCCGAGTCACATGTCCTAATTTCGATGGGGGAGGGCGGTGTCCACAGACAAACCGACAGATCCTCCTCCTATTCACCTCTCAACTCCGGTCATGCCCCGTCTCCAACTCTCGCCCAACACTCGCAGATTGTGGGCATATTGTTACCATAATGAAGCTCTTTCCCAATGTATATTCACTATCTAAGCTTCATTGGGGGATGGAAAAAGGTGGAGGAGGAGTTATATTTAACTGTTAACATCTATAAGAATGTATTTACCGATACATATATATTTTAAGGACGTAATAAAAATTAATCACAAGATCTCTCCCTCATATTCATTACATATCGAGCAGGTACTTAGTGGTGTACTATAATGTTGAGAGGCTGTACCATCAAAAAAGGGGTCTCAGTTTAGAATCCCCCATCTTTAGGGTGTATTCACTTCTTTGTATTTATCATTTCAAGGGTTCAGGCCCATTGGTGGATCTGGTACCACCACACTGACCACTATGTCCCAAACCCAAAAAGTTTGGATTAGGCGACATAGTTCTCTTCTGTTTTCTATGAATGACAGGAAAGTTTGGACAAAAGAGTAGAGATTAAATGAACTAACTTGGATTTATATTAAGACTAATCATGGCATATATCCAGAACTAAAATATATTAAATGTAAAATAAGGGTGCGAAAAATAACATAACACATATGGTTTCATTAGTGATAATTACTCTAGATAGAACCAATATACAGATGTCTAGTCAGGCTCAAAATAATTAATGTTTTAGATAGCTGAAGTTAACATTAAAGTTAAAAAGGGAAACGGTAAATGTTACATACATACTGAATTAAGTGGTAAGATTTAAATCTTTTTTTTTTTTTTTTTTCATTGAATGAACACATTTAAAGTGTGGGGTAGAGAGTACAAAATAGCAGCATGGCTAAAGGTTTGTAGCATCAAATGTTAGTAGAAACATTTAGTACCCTCAGTTGCATTAAACTTATTGATCAAATAATTACCAGGATTTATTAGGTATTGGCACAAAGGCAAAATGTAGATGATCTGCCTTTTATGATTGATATTTTTTTTTTTCCCGCCAGATTATCACTATTGATGATGAATTATTCACAATATTTATTTCGACAACATTGATTGATAGCTTCTCCATGACTGAAGGATTGTGGATCGTCGACTGTACTCCGACAACTGCAACATTTATTAAACTACAACAAGTTCTTAACCTTATCTCACTGACTCAGATTATGTATATGGCATTTATCTTGGTAACAGATTATTCAGCAGGCATATTGGCTCAGCGACCTATTTAAAAAAAATAATAATAGTAATTATCATTACCATGCATCTTAAGAAACACCTTAGTAAGGCTCTTCCCAATAAACAACTTACTATGATTAGTTGTCTGATTTGTCTGATGAATATGTCCTTGTTCCTACTTGAGATTCTACTAAATTTAAAAAGGGAGTAGCAACCGTGTACTAACTACAAGATAATTACTAATGCATGATGTCTATTTTAGCCACTTTTATTTTTCACTTGTTTAATTCTCTTTTTTCTGTTTACTTTTTACAATGACGTGGATAAACGCACCTTATGATATGAGACAAGAGGAGGCTAAACAAACTAGTAACATATTTTTTCCTTTTGTATACACTGTAGGTGTTTGACCACAGTGCAATAGAAAACCACCTGAACAGCAGAAGACAAGTCCCTGGTGGGATAACAAAGACCCCTTAGATTCCAGAGACTTGGAGGAGAGCTGTGTGGTAGAAAAGAATGGTCTAAAGTTCAATATTTGATAACTACTAATTTCTAGGCTTTAACATTAAAAAAATATATAATCTGGGTGCTGTGTTTTGTTTGGCAATCCCTGTACCTCGACACCCTAATGTAAGTCCCACACAGCTATAGACACAGAAAAAGCTATAGAATCTGTAGGATACAAGATGTATTCAATGTATTCGGGGCTGATTTAAGTAAACTAAAAAAATCCCATAACAGGTATGCTTTAAAGTGCTTCGCTAGGAAGCCTAGTAGTAGTCTATGTTAGATGTTCACCAGGCCTTGTCATAGGCAACTTTTAGATCCTAAGTAAATCTTCCCCAAGCCTAGAGGCAGCATTATGATCCTAAGTAGATCTCCTTCAAGTCCAGCAATAGGCAATGTTTTAAAACCAAGTCGATCTTTATCAGGCTTTTATGAAGTCTAACTTGCTGTGTTTGTGCTAATAAATCATTGTTTAATATTAACTGGGAAGTGCAGAATCTTCCTCCAGCAATGCAGAAGATATCAAGCGGGGAAATGGCAAATTGTAACGCAGGTGACACTGGAAAAGCAACATGAAATATTACTCAGACCCTTTATGATAGAGAGAAAAGTATATGAGAAATGTTGCATAACGAGTGATATATGGGTCTTCGTAACACAGTAATAGGCATCTGTTTGTTTAATAATTAGAGATGGATAAAGTGAAAAATAGCAATTTGTATCTTCGGTGATAAATCGTAGTTTCGCAGATTTTCTTCTCCACGTTCCCTGTTTCTTTCCTTGCTCAGCTGACTCTCGGAGTGTTTGCGAGAAACAATTGAGGTGTATTTTTATGACACATCTATTCTGACTTCCATCAGCAAACACAAACGATATCAACACTAATGGGCAAATTACATAACTGCTCTTGTAGCATTCTTCCGTCCCGAGGGATAGGAGAACTGCCAAATTAAGCCACTCCTCGTCCATGAGTAACAATTACCCACTCCCATTAGAAGGGATTTATTCATGCAGATTACGTTCCAACTCCCACAAGGAATAAGAGCCTAGCAGGTAAAAGAGATGCATGAGATTTTGGAGTTCCTTGGGGGGTTTGAAATCTGCAACAATTTCCTGTAAATAGCGGGTTTCCTGTCAATAAGAGATGGGATCTGCATCACTGGGAATAATCCTGTAGCCTTTTAAATGCATGTGAGTGTTTCTATCTGTCCTTTTAAGGCACAACACATACAGGATATTATTCTTAACTAATCTTAGGTTTGGAACAGAATGTGATTTGCACATAAGGCCGGCTGCCAGGCTTCCAGAGCAGACATAGCCGAGTTTCATACTAAATGGGAACAAAGCAATGGAAGAAACACCTAGAAGGACAAACTACGGATTATCTGTTATAAAAGCTCAATCACATTCTCTACTCCTGCAGAACTTTCTTTGTAAGAAAGCGGAATAATCATCAGCTCTTTAACATCTTTTTTTTCTCTTTGCTTTTTTAAAAGATTAATTAGGAATGCACAAAACCAACATAATCTTACGTAAGAGAGGGCATTAAAATATGTTTTTTGCATAAAAAAAATCTAAATTTTATAGCAGACAGTGAGTCTGCCATTAGTTTACTGTCATTTGCTAATGTTCAGGTCACCATAACCTGAATTGCATCTGCATGCGAGTAGACACAAAAGGCATCCAATCAGATTACAGATCTGATTATTTTTTTCTGCAATCAATTCTCATTATTTTTAGATAAAAAAAAAAAAAAACACAAGAAAACTAAACTTAAAAAAATTGGGCAGTAATGTGTGTTGAAATTAAACTCATCACAACATATTTAATTATATCACATTATATATTATAAGTAACACAATACCACGGTGTTCCTATATCTGACACAACACAATCACACTTTGCATCTCAGGTGCAGAATATAGCTAGAAGTGAATGGATGCAGCTAGAAGAAGCTGCTGCCCGAGGCCTGTCTCCTTCTGGTAACTGATATTTAAATGGACAAGCAAAGAATAACAATGTGCTCCCTGTATACGTTACAGAAATGTTTGTTTTTGTTTTCAGTAAAATAATGCTGTTTGTTCATTAAACTTCAAATCATAGGATCTTAAAAGTGAATTGCAAAATTGATGTTAGAGGTACTCTGTGGGCACCATAACCACTGCTGCCTGGAGTCTGAAGGCACTGGATCACGCATCATTACTAAAAGGTTTATTCACCATTTAGTAGAAATTCAAAATCCCTGGCCTTCACTGATGATATGAAGGATGCGTAGCTATGCTCTGCTTCACTCAATACCTGGGTTTGCAGGCCAGGATTGGCTCAGCATCAGAGAGGACTCTCCGCTACTTACTGCCCCAATCCCTGGTATGAAATGGTATGGAGCAAGACAAAATTGTAGCTAAACCTCTGCCATAATGTAATTAAAGGCTATTGGTGCAGTGATGCAGGATCCAGGCAACATAGCCACTGCAATCCTCAAAGCCACCATAACCACTTCCATTGAAATGTTTAAGGTGCATACAGTGTTCATTTAAAATACCAAAGTTGGAGAGTTTTTCCAAAACAGCTTATACCTATACATGAATGGAGGACCCCAACTAGGGAGAGTCCCCACTGGATTCCTCATAGATAATTAAGGTTTGTGCAGGTTCAGTATGGGCCAAAAAGAGAGGAGTATAGGTCAGAACAAGAAAAAATCCAATCAACAACAGAACTCAAGTGCATTTTTAAAAAGAAAATAAAAATGACATTTTCACAATCTAAAACATACAGTAAAATATGCTGGTGGTGATCCCATGTTTGGATGGCTGTTACTGATGAGAGCTGCAATCCAACATCCAATGTCTGTAGGAAAAAAACTCTTATTTTTGCTATGCATGGTGCAGTACAGTGAGGTTTATGAATACAACACTATCCAAAGGTATTACGAAGCTTATTTAACACTACATTATGCTTTTTCCCAGTAGTATCACAGCACATTATGCAGAATTGTACAGTACATCAGCATCATGCATCATCATAAGGCTTTTGCTGGCCACCCCAGTCCTGTTCTCTCTGTACTGCTATCCTGCCCAAAACCAAAGCTTCTTCTTTGCCTTCGAGGTAGATAATGCATCTAATGCAGCGCGTAGTCATGGAAACCACTCTTTTTTTTTTTTTTACAGTCAAGGATAAGATGCTCCGGTCACAGAAAACACACATCATTTATTTATATTTCTACTTTCCAACTTTTATTTATTTAGTTAATGTTTATGTTTGATCCATTCTACGTCTGCGTTGGCTCTGGACAATTTGTCTGCGTAAAAGCTCTACATCTAAATGACTCGATACATTTCCCCCCCCCTCTCTGCCCCCCCCCCCCCTCAGAGTGTGAGCAGGTAGTGCTATATAGTAAAACTGAACGTTACATGGTAACAGTGGGTTATGACACTAGCCGGTCAATATATTCTATACAGTAAATTCATGGTACAGGAGAAACACAGCATCCCATTCAGCGAGCCAGAAACACCCCACTCAATAAGTGTATTCTAACATGCAACATCCCACCTAGTAAATGAATATCCAAATAATTCTATCAGTCTATGGATTCTTATAGTGTATACACAGTGCACGCCTAGCTGGGTGTGCAGTCACAACATCCAGCTTAATGAATGCACAGCCACAACATTAAACTGAATGAGCTCACACCTACACCCACACCATTGCACTAAATGAGTGCACATCCCTCAGCATTCTAACCAGTGAGCACAGAGTCACGTTACCCCACTAAATTATTGCAGTTACAGCATCTCACTCATTGAGTGCACAGTTACAGCATCTCACTCATTGAGTGCAGAGTGCAGCATCTCACTCATTGAGTACACAGTGCAGCATCTCACTCATTGAGTGCAGAGTGCAGCATCTCACTCATTGAGTACACAGTGCAGCATCTCACTCATTGAGTGCACAGTGCATCATCTCACTCATTGAGTGCACAGTGCAGCATTTCACTCATTGGGTACACAGTGCAGCATCTCACTCATTGAGTGCACAGTACAGCATCTCACTCATCCAGTGCACAGTACAGCATCTCACTCATTGAGTGCACAGTGCAGCATTTCACTCATTGCATGCACAGTGCAGCATCTCACTCATTGAGTGCACAGTGCAGCATTTCACTCATTGCGTGCACAGTGCAGCATCTCACTCATTGAGTGCACAGTGCAGCATCTCATTTATCCAGTGCGCTGTGCAGCATCTCATTTATCCAGTGCCCAGTATAGCATCTCACTCATTAAGTGCACAGTACAGCATCTTACTCATTGAGTGCACAGTACATCATCTCACTCATTGAGTGCACAGTACAGCATCTCACTCAGTTAAAGCACATCCGCAGCACTCCACCCTATTCAATTACTGCACGATGACACCAACTCACTCAGTAAGTGCACAAACACAGTCTCTCTTCAAATGAGCATATATCCATGCCCTCCTGCTCAATTAAAACACGTCAACATCATTATATGTTATTTACACACTAATAGAAGCAGTCTGAATCTCTGCGCATTATACAGGATATTACTGATAGAAATTGCGAAAATGTGATATTAGGCAAGTCATTTAGTGAAATATCTGCCTAGAAATACATTGCACACTGCGTCTCAGTATCACCCTAACTGTCCTATATAAACAAGACTGTAAATGGCATCTAATTAGTGGATACTTGATCAAATCAATGTCACAGAATAGGCCATGCTCAGCAGCTCTTCCCTAACGAGCTCCACTGATGCCAAGCACTTTATGGCAGGAAGCTGCTGACCTCACAAGATGCCGCTTCCTTCCTTGCCATCCTGTGGGGACAGCATACTCACACTGTCATGTGTCACAGGGCATTGGGACTGTGACAGGTTCGCAGAGTCGACTTATGTCCCTCTGGGAGAAAGGGTCACATTACATTAAATCTCTATTAGAAAAACACTGAGACGATCTCAATACAAATGGGATTATCTAATATATCTAAAATGGGGTTTGCCCTGGCAGTCTTGCAGCACACAGCCACCTGAACACACGCGCATGCACACACACACACACACACACACACACACTGACACAGACACATACTTGCCTATACAGGGTAAAGTAGCTGAGCCTGGAGTTTGGCTTAGATTAGCCATTTGAGATGCACAGTAAAAACTGGTTACTGATTTCAATATTAGCAAAAAATAAAACGTGTTATGGCTACCATAGGTTTTAAACAATGATTTTAACTTTATTCATGACAGAACAAAACATTGTGTAGTGTTAATATTTTTAAGTCTTAATTGTAAATGATTGGATAACAGATTTCCTCCAAACTCTAAAAGTAAAGGGTTACTACAAGGATCAAAAACCACTTTTTTTCCCTAATATAATTTCCTCTATACCATCTCTTTACCATCGTGAACAAGGAGCATTGCTTTTTAATAGAAATATGTCAATGATTTTATCAATAAAGTTTTTGTATATTCATTTTATTTGAATGTTGCTAATAAAGTTATTGTAAACGTGACCACGTGGGGCGCAGGGATGGTCTAAGGATTCTCTTGTTGCCCTATGCTGCTTCTAAGACATTGCATACTCACGTGGTAACGTTGGAAGGCATGCCGGGTTAATGTGACTGGACTAACGCAACCACATATGGTATATATACCCACGGGCATTTGTGTATTACTACAGGGCCTTCGAAGGGACAGTTGGGTCCCGAGCACTCAGCCCAGACCAAATTGCTAAACATTGTCCATGGAATAGTGCTCAGTACAGGTGCCGGTATTGATGAGGTAAAGAATCCCTCCTTAATGCCACAATTGGTAACTGTTCAAAAGAATGGATCACTGCAGACACGCATTAGGAATTTTGCCTAGTCAACACTCCTTATGGTGAGATAAAACAATATTCATAATTGGACAATGCCCATTTTTTGTACATGGGATAATTTTTTTCCCTTTTTTTTCTTCTCTTTTCTTGTCCCTTTTTTCATTTTTTTCTATTTTTCCTATTTTCCTTTTTTTCAGAACGATTGTTCTAGAGGTATACTTTACAAGCTATTGATCCTGTATTATGGAAATTACAGCTACATTATATTTGTATGTAACGAGATTAGGTGGATCCACCAATATTTAAAGCATTCTTGGCTAATATTACTTTAGTTACCTGTTGTGACAGCTAATCTATATATGTATGCAAACTGACACAATATATCTGTGACTTTAGGATATAGTTGACATGATAAATCTTTTGTCTAGTATATGTCTACAGTTGATACCTATTCCCCCCCCCCCCCCTTCTATGCTATACTGATAGATTAAAATGACTTTTTTTGCAGTAACATTTTTCTGAGTGCGGTATTAATTTATTTTGTCAAAACCACTTTAGCCCGATGTAGTGATTATGATGCCAGCAGTTTTGTGGCACCTTTCTCTGGTATAGGGGCAACAGATTGCCCTCATGCCTGAGTTTTGCCAAACGCTGAGCATACTGTGTTGCCAGGTAACGCGCATCCAATTTCTACAACCGTCAGCTGAGTGCTCTCAGACAATAAATAAACATCTGACAAAAGAATATGGACAGATTTGGCTAATGTACCTCCACATTAAACATCTCAGTATTGATTCTTACTGAAATATTGCACGGACTCCACGGACCATGTCCACTTCATAACACTTAAGTTGTCATAGTGCACGGAGTAACCCTCTAAACAGTCTCTCTCTGCAAAAGGCACACTTTCTTCAGAACAACCAATTGTAAATAAAGTCACAAAGGTTGAAAAAATAAACATAAAACAAGTAATCAATCAGGATAACAACGCCGAATTAAAGAGTTGGGGGTCATGACGAGTTCTATGCAGAGTTGCAGTCAAGCAATCAAGAAAAATGACATTCAATGTAAATATGAATGACAATTAGATTTTGTTTCCCTTTCCAAGCATGAAACACTATTTGCTTCACTTAATTTGCCTCTAACATGCATGCAGTCACTATTGATTAGGTTCAATGCTATAGCTACCATAAGGTAGATATTGTGTTTTTGTCTTTACCCAGTCATTCTTATTGTTTTGGTTCTTACACTGAAACAGGAATATATTGTGGGGTTTGGTAGCAAATGCCCTAGCAGCAAATATCATAAAGATGGTGTATCTTTATTTAACGGGACACTGGAGGCATTAACTGATGCCCATAGAACAGCAAAGCTGGGTGGAATGGGCCTTGACCTAGCTAGGAGGCAGGCATAGGAAAATTTGAGTCTTGTCAGTTAGTAAAAGGGGGTGGGGCTTAGGGGTGATATCTATCTATCTATCTATCTATCTATATATATATATATATATATATATATATATATATATAAAAAGAAACAATGAAGGGAGCACACTAGGTCTTCGTAATAGTGCAAAATTATTTACTGCATTCCAAAGAATACATCTCTGTGGTATACAAATCAATCAACGTTTCGACCCTGCTGGGTCTTTATCAAGATCACGATAAAGACCCAGCAGGGTCGAAACGTTGATTGATTTGTATACCACAGAGATGTATTCTTTGGAATGCAGTAAATAATTTTGCACTATTACGAAGACCTAGTGTGCTCCCTTCATTGTTTCTTTTTATATATAACGCGGGATTGCACCTAGGCCCATATATACATTTGAAAGTTTTTGTAAAGGAGGAGTGCCTGGCTCTTGGATTTTTTCTATATATATATATATATATATATATATATATATATATATATATATAGCGGCCATTTTAGGCATAAGCCATTCTAATTGAAAATGTTCATCTACTTGTTTCTGGCAGGCTGGTGTGGATTTTCTGTTTTTTTGTCTTTCAGATGGCTGCCAAGATTGCTGATCGTGATGGAGGCGATTTTGGAAGGTGTCAGAGCGGCTGTCAGGGAGCGTGGAGTTGCTGGTTTGTCAGGCCCTAAAGGATTTTTGGAAAGGGAAAAAAGCTCCAGACTCTGAAGGCCAGCTGGTGGGGGTATTACCGGGTATTTGTGTCTCTAGTTATGCGGTTTTACTGTTTTCGGTTGCTTTTGTTTGGGCCTTTTTTTGAGGCATTTCGAGTCAGTGAACTGGTAAGTAGTAGCCGGCTTCAGGGAGGTGGTCTTCATCGTCGGACGTGGAAGTCTGTGGTGATAAGATATCAATTCACCTTTGACAGTCAAAAACTGATATCTTTGGTAAGGGATGCTTAATTACGTTGTTTTCCTTACCAGGGGCACTTGTCTGCCCGGTGGGTTGTGTTTCGGAGTACATGGCAGTCCGTTCCAATGTTGGGGGATCATTCTTCCTACATGAGGATGGTTCCTCCTTGTCGAAGTTTCAGTTTGCTTGTGTTTTTCATTTCGGTTTGGGGAAGTTGGGTTTGGATGCGTCACAGTTTGGTACGCATTCCTTTTGTATAGGGTCAGCTATGGAGGCAGCCCAGTTGGGGTTGGGTAATGAGTTGGTAAAGAAGATCGGGCGATGGGAATAAGTTAGGTTCCGATGTTATGTGCGTCCTGATCGTTTGGTGTGATTCATGGGTTACGGAAAGGGGTTTTGTGGTATGTTATGGTGGTGTTAAGTTGTTTCCTTTCTTCCTGCAGAATGGGTCGCCTGGCTGATAGGCCACTCCTTCATCTATTGGTCTTCCTGGAGAGCCACGGCATGAAGCTGGGCTTTCC
This sequence comes from Pelobates fuscus, assembly GCF_036172605.1. Taxonomy (NCBI): domain Eukaryota; kingdom Metazoa; phylum Chordata; class Amphibia; order Anura; family Pelobatidae; genus Pelobates; species Pelobates fuscus. The sequence continues at coordinate 134,583,434 of NC_086323.1, read as the reverse complement.
GCAAGATCTGGTTTAGCTGCGCTGGTTGGGTTTTCGTGGTTTTGGGTGTAATGATGTCTATTCTGAACAGTTTTGAAGGCTAAGGCATGGAAAGGCTCTGGATTTTATTTTAAATCATGCCTGGGGGGAATAATCTGGGGCTAGTGCCCCAGATGGAACTGGTATGTAGCATAAAGAGAGAGATGTGGATAAGATTAGGGGGTTGGCCCTGGTGTGATAATTTTTTTGGTCAGAAATGGTGCCGCGTCTTCACTGGCGCTATGCTAGGGATCCTACGGCAATTGATAGGTGTCGCCGTAAGATCGATCTTTTAATGGCAGTCTATATTAAATGGTTAGGAGGTGGGGGGATTATTCGGCACCAAGAGTTGGAACCGATGCTTCCAGGTTATTTCCGGCCTGATGGGGTGCATTGATTTCTTGAATCTAGGTTTTCCGGATGGTCTCAGGCAGGCTTTATTCAGGCGGGGTGGGGGCGCTCAGATGGCTTGAGGAGGTCTAGCTCTGTGCTGTGGTATGGAATGGAGAGAGAAATTGGGGGTGGGGTAGATCGGCTCAACAGTTCAGGAGCAATAGGACATTTGGTTTGGTTTTGGTAGTTTCCAGCTCGCCGGTAGCTCGGAACCTGGGTGTGTAGGGGTATCTAGGTATACCCCTACAAGTGGAAATGGATGCCCTTGGTGGCTGTGTTAACTGGTTGTGTTTTATTAATGTTATATGTTTATATGTATTTATTGATGTTAACTATGGTGGGGTCCTTGTCTGTGGAAAAAGTTACATGTAAAAATTATAGTGCTGTGATGTCATTAAGTGTTGTTATTTATTTAATTAAATACAATTTCAAATTAATTTTCATATTAATAATAAAGCTGTGATAATGTTTACCCAACTTCAAGGTGTATGTGTTTTATAGATATAAGGGGGTTATATAGGTTAAGGTTATCAAGATGCAGATTAGACAACTACCGTATATACTCGAGTATAAGCCGAGTTTTTCGGCACATTTTTTGTGCTGAAAAAGCCCCACTCAGCTTATACTCGAGTCAGTGTCGTATTATGGCAACTTACATTGCCATAATACAGACCAGGACCGCCGGGCTCATTACAAGCCCGGCGGGGCGGCACGCAGACCGCAAAACTTACACTGTGAGTTGAACGGGGAGGCTGCACGGAGCTGACAGGAGCTGCACGGAGCGGAAAGGAGCTGTAATAAAGATAAGTAAACGCTTCCTGCCAGCCCCCCAATGCACAGCCCATCCACTGGACCACCACAGATTTCCATAGCCCCCTCCCTGGCCAGGTACTAAGCAGGGAGAGGGGACAAAAAAAATAATTTCATCTTATAATATTAAAATAAAAAATAAATAAAAATAAAATAATAATATTAAAATAAAAAATAAATAAAATAATATTCAAATAAAAAAATATTAAAAATAATACAAATGCCCTCCCCCCCACCCAGTTTACACACACTACACAAACACACACACACACTTCATTCACACAAACACACACTGCATTATATACACACAGAGCGTGTGTGTATATAATGCAGAGTGTGTGTTTATATAATGCACACACTCTGCATTATATACACTCACAATCGGCATTATATACACACACTCATACAAACACACACTCTGCATTATATACACACACTCATACAAACACACACTCTGCATTATATACACACACTGCATTATATACACACA